>NC_137148.1:130406670-130979009 GCF_951394435.1 Stenella coeruleoalba | reverse complement strand
ACGAGATCGCCAGGGAGACAAGAGGATTGGTGACATGACAGATGGCTTAAAGCCCGAAAATGCAGTTGAGCCCCTTTTAAAGATCCCTGCCACCCAAGAACCTGTGCAGATGGACCAGAACTATTGGGAACTAATGAATATCCCAGGCACGTTCATCTGAAGATTCATTCTGTGCCTGGTTTCCTGGAAAGAACAGTGAATCAGGATTCAGAAAACCTGGATTCAAATCCTGCCTCTGCCCTTGCCTTTCATGCAATTTTGGGCAAGGGACCTCACCTCACCAAAATCAGGGTTAATAAGCATGCTTTGCCTACCTCAGAAAGTTGTCTCAAGAAGCAAGTGAGATAATATCTGTAAAGCTAGCACTTTGTGAAATCTAAAGCACCGAGCAAATGTAAGAGATTATTAGTAATACAAGAAATCACAGGAAGCCAATGAGTTGTAACACCTAGGTTACCTTTGCAAATATCTATTCCAACATGTTCTTCGGAATAGAAAAAAAAAATCCTGCTGCACGAAATGTAATGAACGTCAAGTGTGTCTATTCTATTCTTAGGAAGCATGGTTGGATGAAAAGGATCAGTGCACCTCAGAAGTGAAGGGCTGAAAGTGTATAGTTTTCAAGATATTACTACAGCTTCAGGAGAGGAGGAGTAATAGTAGTAGTAGTAATACCAATAGCAGCAACCCACTAGTAACAATAATAACCATCTGGTTGTTGTGTTCCAGGCATTGTGCTAAATGTTTTCCACTCAGTTGCTCAGTAAATTCATAGAACCTTCTCAGTTAGGCTCCCTTACTGTCTCTGTTTTAAAGGTGTGGAAACTGAGTCAGGCAAAGTTAATAATTTACCCACAGTCTCAAATATGATAAGTGGGAGAGTCCAGAGTAAAACTCAGTTAACTTCAATCCAAAGTTAAAGCAAATAACCGAGACACTACTCTGTATTTTAGAAGACAATGTGATAAATGTCAAGTTTTGGTGGTGACAAAAAGTAGTACATAAAGGAGAGCATCTAGCTATTCAGTCATAAATCCACATTTTTGATTCATGATATTTTTTCCATTGAATGTGGATGATCTCTAAACAAAATTTAACTAATTTAATCACTACACACCTATATTAATTACATTAAAATGACAGTACCAATTATCAGTGAAAATGCTGAGTAACAAGAACCCTCATGCATTGCTAGTGGAAAGGCAAAATGGTACAACCACTTAGAAGACAGTTTGGTGGTTTCTTAAAAGTTAAATATAGTCTTACGGTGCAACTGAGGTATTACATTCCTAGGTATTTATCCAATTGATTTGAACACTTCACACAAAAACCTGCAGGCAAATGTTTATCACAGCTTTATTCATCAGCAAAAACTAGAAGCAACCAAGAAGTCCTTCAATAGGTAAATGGATAAACAAACTGTGGTGTATGCATACAAGCTGTATAATACAATAGTGCAGTGCACCTAAAACTGTCAAAAAGCAATGAAAACATAAACTTATACGCTATCATGGCCAAGATACACCTACGGAGACATGATGACTAAATGTAATATGGTATCCTAGTGAGATCTTGGAAAAGAAAAAAGACATTTGATTAAAAGCTAAGATACCTGAATAACATGAACTTTAGTTAACAACAATGTATTATTGGTTCATTAATTGTGACAAATCTACCATACTAATTTAAGAGTGGGTATGAGGTATATGGGTATATGAAACTGTCTCCATTGGCTTGGTAATTTTTCTATAAATCTAAAACCATTCTAAAATTAAAAGTTGATTTTTCAGAAGGTAAAAATCAAAACCAAAAAACCAATGAACTGTAAAGTCCCAAGAGATATGCTATAGGGAATACATAGTTTTCTTTCCTCAAATAATAAAATGTTGAAACCAAAAAACTCCAGAACAAAAGAAAGAAGAAAACAAAACTCAACAAATTTAGACTCATCAATGAGAAAAAAAGAACAGTTAATTTTCCAGACAGGTCAATGTTCCCATTTGAAATCATTAGAAGCTTCATGCTGTGGTCAAGGACAATCTTCTTCCTAGTTCTTCTGCCTGCTAGACCTGTTCTGTTCATATTTAATGGCTATTTAGACATCTCAAAGATGATATTGATCTGTGTCTTAAAGTGGAATTGATTATTCAGCATGCCACTATTAAAATGTCCCTTTATTGCATAGGACTTTGCCTCAGGGCACATTAATGCTGTTTTGTCAACAGCATGTATTCAGTGGCTAATAGATTCACTCTCAGCTAAGTAGGTACAGTCAAATTTCATGAAGGGAGTTTGATTTACGTTTAGGAGCTAATAACAAAATGCAAGTTTGGATATACAAGACCGTGTGCCAATTTATTTCTGGGAAGAAAAATAGAGGGAATCCTTTAAAAAAAAATGACTGTTTTCTATCATCTGGAGATTACTTAGTGGAGAAAAATGTGTGTATGCTAACTGAAGCCATTTGAACTGAGTAAAACAATTAGGAAGTGATTCAAATCCTAATTTCCATCTATTTTGCTCATTTATTCATTGGCTTGTTGGAGGAGAGAACAGCAAAACGAAGATTGTCAAGCCAGTTCAGAATTACTAAAGGGAAGGATTCTACACTCTACTATTCACCTCCACTATGGCAAACCAGGCAGAACTGAACTATTCTTGTGGACTTCAAAGGCTGTATAATTTTTCTGCAATGCTTTCTCAGTACAGTAGTTTTTTAGGAAAGTATATTTTATGTGAGTTCTTTCTGTCGTGGTGATAGTTTTGACTAACACAAATATTACTTCAATGCAAGATATTTGTTCTCCTGGAAAATGTTTTCAGAATAAACATTTTAGATACAGCATACCAGTGGATCCAAATATTTTTTTTAGCAGTCTGGAAACTCATGAGATTAAATTACGTATGTAAGATAGGAATTTTGTGAATTTAGCAAACCTAATTTATTGTTAGAAATAATCTATTGTTGAAGTAAGATATCATGAAGTATGCCCCAGCAATTCCATTCCTAGGTATATACTACAAACTGATGTTCAAACAAAAGTGTGTACTCATATGTTCATAGCAGCACTATTCACAATAGCCAAAAGGTGGAAACAACTCAAATGCTCATCAGCTGATGAAGAGATAAACAAAATGTAGTATATCTATACCTTGGAATATTATTCAGCGGTTAAAGGCTGAATAATATGTGGCGTGTTGTACATGTTACAACATGAATGAAACTAGAAAACATAACGCTAAGTGAAAGAAGTCAGAAATAAAAGGTCACATATTGTATGAGTTCATTTATATAAAGTATTCAGAATAGGCAAACAGAGACAAAAATGCAGATTAATGGTTTTGAGAGAACGGACAAAGTGAGGAATGGGAAGTTACTTCTTCCTGTGGAGTGATGAAAGTGCTGTGGAACAAGAGAGTGATAATACATATTGTGAATGAACTAAAGGCCACTGAATTGTATATATTAAAATGGTTAAAATGGTGAGTTGTGTATTATGTGAATGTCTCATCAGTAGAAATTTACATAAATGTATGTGTATCATGAGCACACGTGTTGGGAAGCACCTGTACACTGAACCACTATCTTTGTATAATTGTAACTACACATTGTGCTCATGCCAGATGGAGGGGGGGATTCGAAAACAGGACGTGTAGACACTGCCGAGCCAAAAGAACGTGGAGAAAAAGAGCTGCTTTTTTCCCAGGAGAATCAACTCCCTATTAATACTCTGCCACTCAGCTGTTCTTTACTACCAAAAACATCCAAAGTAGAACTATAAAAACAACCTGCCATCCGGCAGAGGAGCAGATGGAAGTCAGATGGTCTGTCAGGCTAGGAAGAGGCTGTGGTGGGTACGACACTAGTCACGAGCTGTGCGTGGCATCTGAAAAGTGCATCCGGATTATCCAGCAGGGTCTACAAAGTCAACGCAGGTCTGGCCATACTGTAGGTGGGGTTACTTAGCAGACCCACAGATATGAAACCTTGATGGGAGGTGCGGTGGACAGGTAGCTGATCTCTGAAGAAGCATGAATGTGAGAAAGGAGCAGAGGATAAACAGGAAATCATGAAGGAGGTCAAGTTAAACAGCCTTTGCCAAACACGTCTGATCTCAGTTTCCCTTTTTTTGTGGGGGGAGGTGGTATCTCTCTTACTATCTCTCGACTCATTTCATGTCACAGCACTGTGCAGATGAGGTAAAGCCAATGATAGTTCACAGAGTTACAACATCGGCACTGATTACACTGATGCTAAAAGCAGTTTCCACTTGCCTGGTGCTAACTGTGAGCCAGGCCTGAGCTAAAAGCATCTAAGGATTATCTCGTTTAGTACTCACACACCCTTCAAAGTAGGCACTATCCCATTCAGTGAGGACTCGTGGAAACTAAGGCTTGTCCAGGTGAAAGAGCTCTCTCAAGGTCTCCCATCTAGTGGCCAAACCGGTGTTTGAAAGCTGGGAGTCTGACTGTAGTGCTCTTCTAATCACAGAGATACCTTCAATAACAGCTATACTCACAGAAAGTTTTCAGGGAAAAGCTCATGAGCCCTTGACCTATAGTAATCTGACTCTGAAGAAATGGGCAAAGGGATTTTCAAAGGTCCAGCAGCAAACCAGTGAAGATAGCATAAAAGCCAGGATGTGAGGAAGTGTGAAGTAGGAGAGAAAGAGGTACCAAAAAATAGACTTAACTCGCTTTATTGTCATCATCTATTTACACAACAGTCACCTCCACTAAACTGAGAGCGCGTAGCAGGCAGGAATCCTGAGTTTTTCACCCTGGTGCGTAGTACAGTGCCTGTATCCAATAAGCCTTTAATAAATATTTTTGAATAAAACTGGACTTCTGGTATAATGACTGATAGGAATAATAATAGTTGCTACCATTTATTGAGCATTTAACTTATGCTTAGAAATGCACACTTTATAAAGCTTATATCTCTTTTCCACCTCCCAACAAATGAAGTAAGTATAATTACAGACAAAGAAACTGAAGTTCAAATAACTTTCACAAATTCAACCGTCTAGTAAAAAGTGAACGTATTTCAAATCCTAATCTCTATGACTCCAAATCCCAGGTGCTTTAACCTCTTCTATTTTCTATAATAAATGATCCATCCTTTAGTGAGGAGGGATTAGTGACTATGTGCGTTTTGGAAAAGGAAAATGAAAATTATAATGTAATGTCAGCTTTTAAAAAACCTGAATGCAAAATTATACACGTGGTTTGATTACAACTGGGTAAGAATTCACAGCATACAAAGGAAACAGCAGGAAGCCTGGAAAATAAAACAGCTGTATAAGAATGGTGAGACTATGGATAATTTTTTAACATTTTGCTTTATTTTTCTATAATGTTAAGAATAAATAAGATTTGAAGATAAATACACATGTAATAAAACAAATTATTATATGCATACAAACTGATGGCTTTAGGCAGAATCACTGCTTTTAAGCTATGGTTGTAGATCCAGGATAATTATATGACATCTTGGGTACCATATTTTCCTAAAGATATGGCAAAGCTCTGTGAAACAGGAATTTTGAGTCTTCCTCAATTCACTAGCTAAGATTAAAAGTTTGAAAATATTCTCCTCAGTGGAACATTCAAAAATATCACTTGCTGTAAATATAACTTCAAACCAGTTTCTCCTTTCATATAATCTATGAAATGTTCTCTGTCTCCATGTATATTAAGTTTTATTACTTCTGAAAACATCAACTTCACCGTCAGTCTTTCATCCTGGGCCCAGTTATCTGTTTAAAAGCCAGGTCAATATATGGTACTTCCCTCTTTAAAAACCCTCCAGCACTTCCCATTACATAAAGAATGGTCAGAACTCCAGGTCCTAATCTCTATTCCCTCTTACTATCCTCCATAGACCATATGCTCTACTCACAATTTGCCATTCACATTCATAACATTCATGATTTCATGCCTTTCTTGTAATAGAAACTTGGTTTCAAACGCCTTTGCCTCACGTATCAAATCTTGTCTCATTCCTCAAGATTCAAGAGTACTGCTTCTGTTACACCTTTAATAATATTGCACGCCCTGGTTTAAATGACTCAAGATGCCGTGATCCCAATGTATAATCTTTGTATTGCTACAGCTTACTATATTCTGTCTTCTCTGATATAATAATAGTAGATAACATTTATCAAATATATTGATTATGCATTTTATATGTATTGGCTCACTTAAAATAGCAATGCTAGGAGCTAAGAACTATTAGCACCATTTAAGAAAAAAGGAACCAGAGACCAGGATGATAAAAATCTCACCCCGGAGTATAATGGGTAAGCATCAGAGATGAACTTTGAACTCAGGTGTGCCTGACCTGAAACACTCTGTTCTTAACTACTACATTTCAAAAATGCTCTCCAAATTTCCAGTTGTCTGCCTGGGAAGTTAACTGGAGGCAAATGTTTTGGATGGCAGAAACATATGCATATGCTCCAGTGCCAGGCTAAGCCTGAAACAAAAGGAAAAATCAGTAATACCAATCCTGTCTTTATTTAAAATTTGGTATTTTTTCATCATGGATTTCTTTGAATTTATTGTGATGTTTAAAATATTACATAAAATATTAGCTATCTTGAATTCTGCGTTTCTGGGCATGCCTTCACATTTTGCACCCAAGGTGAGTGCCTAACATGCCCCACCCTAGTCCTGGCCCAGCTCAACAGTGTCTGACACATAGGGGGCGCTCAAAAAAATTGGCTTGTATATTGAGTTTAACTTACATGTCGGTCTTTTCCATAGGACCTCAAACTCCTTGGAGGCACTGTAAGTGATCCCTTTTTGTAATCTTACTAACGCCCACACTGTAACTTTTCAGTTGGATCCTCAAAAAATGTTTTGAATGAAAAACACTCCCACTCTCACTTTCAACTGTGGTAGACTCATACTTCACAATGCCCATTAGAAGGTTACCCTCCATAGCGAAAAACTTGCCATCTGACCATAGCTCTAACTTTTCATTAGCTGTCAAATCATATGCTATGTGACCAAAAAAAACAAAGTAAGAATTGAAGGTCAACTTTGTTTCCTCTAAATTCTGCCCCAAAGTCCCTCTTCATTGAAAGTTTTAAAGAACTATTTTTAGTTTCTGTCAAGGATGTCTTGCATCACTATAACTAATCCTCCAAACACAATGACGGAACTCCTGTTGTTAATGAGTCATGATACTTCATGTGATTGGAAAATATAGGCCAAGGATTTGTTTCAAAGTTTTGAAAGATAATTGTCTTTGTGCAGTCTTGCTGTCAGTATAGCCGTTTGACAAACTGAAGATGCTCTAAAGAGAAAAGAAGCTGTTAATTCATAAAGCTTGGGTTGACATTCTAGCTCCATCACTTACTAGCTGTGTGGTATTTGCAAGTAACAGAACCTCTCCAAAGCATATCTGAAAAACGGAGATAATAACACCTCCATCAAGGGAAAATGCTGTATCTAGCACCCCGTAACTGCTCAATAAATATGAACTCTTATTTTTCATTTAATGCATGTATATTAAGAGCTACTGTATGCTAGGTGCTGGGCTAGGCATTAGGAATAAAGGGTAGATTAAGCACAAAATCAGTGATTGTTAAATTAAGCTATATTCATTGAGCATCTACCATGTAAGTCACTCTACCAGAAATTGTAGGAGAGCAAAGAGGAATAAGACAAAATCTCAGCCTTTAAGACATTAGTATGAAATGTTATTGATTTCAAACAAAAAAGGAGAGGCTACTAATAATTAAAGAAATTGATAAATAAATGTGTTTGTTAAGGATGAACCAAACTATGTAATGTTACTGACAGTTTAATACAAGAAGGTCTGGAGGGAAATTTTTGCATCTTTGTTCAATTATGTGAAACAAATAGTTTATTCCAGGAGAATGTAGAAAAAATTAAATCAGACTGACAGAAGATGTAGATTCTGGCCACAATCTCTACTAGTAATGATAGCTTGGTGAAGTCATTTCACCTTCCACTTTTAAAATGGGGTTGTTCAGAATTTTAGGTGAAATAATCTTAGTTGGTTTGTCAGCTTAGGTACTTAGGGAAGCAGATGAATGATAGAATGAGAAACACAGAGATTTATTGGGGGAAATGCCTGTGTATGTGTTATGGGATGAACTGTGTTCCCCTAAAATTCAAATGTTGAAGTCCTAAACCCTAGTATCTCAGAATGAAATGGCATTTGGAGACAGGGGCTTTATGGAGGTAATTAAATTAAAATGAGGTCATTGGAGTGGGCCCTACTCCAGTACGACTGATATCCTTATAAAAAAAAAGGAGATTGGGGACTGCCGGGGGCTTGGCCAAGATGGCAGAGTAGGAAGACCCTGAGCTCACCTCATCTCATGGGCACAACAAAATTACAACTATTTAAAGAACAACTATTAATGAGAAAAACTGGAATCTACCAGAAAGGATCTTCTACACTAAAGATATAAAGAAGGAGAGAAGGAACCACAATGAGATGGGTAGGAGGGGTGGAGTCATGGTATAATCAAGACCCATATACCCAAGCGGGAAAACCACAAGCGGGAGAATAATTACAGTGGCAAAGCCTCTCTCCAAGGAATGAGGGGTCTGAGGACCATACTGGCTTCCCTAGCCCAGGGGTCCTGTACCAGGAAGATAAGCCCCTAGAACATGTTTGGCTGTGAAGGTCAGCAGGGCTTACTTTCAGGAGACTCAGAGTGCTGTGGGAAATAGAGACTCCATTCTTTAAGGGTGCACACAAAAGCTCCGGGACCCAGGGCAGAAGCAGTAATTTAAAAGGAGCCTGGGGGACTTCCCTGGTGGTGCAGTGGTTAAGAATCCGCCAGCCAATGCAGGGGACAGAGGTTCAAGCCCTGGTCTGGGAAGAGCTCACATGCCACAGAGCAACTAAGCCCATGCGCTGCAACTACTGAGCCTGCACTCTAGAGCCTGCATGCTACAACTACTGAAGCCCATGCACCTAGAGCTCGTGCTCTGTAACAAAGAGAAGCCACCACAAAATGAGAAGCCCACACACCGCAACAAAGAGTAGCCTGCGCTCGCAGCAACTAGAGAGAAAGCCCGCACGCAGCAACAAAGACCCAACACAGCCAAAAATAGATAAATTTTTTAAAATAAAATAAAATAAAAGGAGCCTGGGTCGGACTTCCCTGGTGGTGCAGTGGTTAAGAATCGGCATGCCAATGCAGGGGACACGGGTTCAATCCCTGGTCCAGGAAGATCCCGCGTGCCGTGGAGAAACTAAGCCCGTGAGCCACAACTACTGAGCCCGCAGGCTCTGAGGCCCACGTGCTGCAACTAGCAAGGCCGCATGCTGCAGCTACTGAGCCCAGGTAACTAGAGCCCATGCTCTGCAACAAGAGAAGCCACCGCACTGAGTAGCCCACGCACCACAACGAAGAGTAGCCCCCACTCGCGGCAAGCAGGGAAAGCCCACATGCAGCAACGAAGATCCAATGCAGCCAAATAAAATAAAATAAAATAAATAAAATAAAATAAAATAAAACAAAATAAAATAAATTAAATAAAATGAGCCTGGGTCAGGCCCACCTGCTGATCTTACAGATTCTCCTAGAGAGGCAGGAGAAAACTGGAGCTCATTCTGGGGACATGGGCACTGGAAGCAGCCATTTGGAAAGCCCATTCTACCAGCTGGATACAGGTGCTGGCAAGCACCATTTTAGAAGCCTCCTTCTAGCTTATTAGCCTCTGGACCCATCCACACCCCCACTACCCAGCCTGTATGCACCAGTCCTGGGATGCCTCAGGCCAAACAACCATCTGGGAGGGGACACAGACCTGGCAACCAGAAGCAGGCTGCCTTACAATCCCCTGAGCTTACAGCCACCCCTGGGTATGACCCTGTCTGTTAGAGAACCCAGGACACAGCCCCAAGCACCAGTGTGCAGGCACTAGACTCAGGACCCCAAGACCCTGAATTCAGAGGCCCCAGGACCTGGCCTTACCCACCAGGCAACAACCCCAGGATATCACAGGCCCTGGCCCCACCCACCAGCAGGTGGATACCAGCCCCAGGACAACTGTATCCCTGCAGCCTGCTGAGGCAGGATCCAGATAACCTGCCAGCAGGCCGGCACCAGCCCTAGGACCTGCTGGGTCCTGGTCTTGACCACCAGAAGGCCAACAACAGCTCTAAGACACATTGGGTCCCTCGGCCAGCAGCCCTGGGATCCAGCCCCCATACCAGCGGTCAACACTAGTTTGAGGACACCACGCACCTCCCAATCATATGTGTCAGGAACTGGCCCCACCCATCAGTGGTCCAATACCAGCTCTGGAACCCCAGGGCCCTGCACCAGAGACCCTAGGACACATTTCTGCATGACAGAGGGCTGGCAGCAGTCCTGGGATCTCTTGGACCCTGCCCCTGCCCACTGCAGGTAGACACTAGCCCCAGGACCACAGCAGTCCCACAGCCTGCCTTGTCAGGACACAGACAACATAGCAACAGGCTTGCATCAGACCTGGGACCCCACAGACTCCAGCCCTGCCCACTACCAGGCCAGCTCTAGCTCTGGGACACCTTGGATACTTCAGCCAGTGGCCCAGGGAACCAGCCCCACCTGCCAGCTGGCTGACACCATCTTTGGGACCACCAGGGTCCTGTAGTTCATAGTTATAAAAGTCCACCTCAGGAAACACGAGAAATCTCAAGCAAACAAATAAAGGAACTAGAAAAAGAAGAACAAATAAAGCTCAAAGTTAAAGAAGGAAATCATAAATATCAGAGCAGAAATAAATGAAATAGAAGCTAAAATAACACAGGAAAGATCGATGAAACTAGGAGCTGCTTCTTTGTAAAGATAAACAAAACCGAAAAAACCTTAGCAAGACTCATGAAGAAAAAAAGAGAGAGTGCCCAAATTGATAAAATCAGAAATGATATAGAAGTTACAAATGACATCACAGAAATGCAAAGGATCATAAAAAATTACTATGAGCAAATATATGGACAATAAAATGGACAACCTAGAAGAAGTGGACAAATTTCTAGAAATATACAATCTCCCAAAATGGAGCCTGGAAGAAATAGAAAATATGAACAGACCAATTACCAGTAATGAAATTGAATCAGTAATAAAACAAACAAACAAACAAAAAACCTTCAAACAAACAAAAGTCCAGGACCAGATGGCTTCACAGGTAAATTCTACCAAACATTTAGAGAAGAGTTAACACCTATATTTCTCAAACTATTCCCAAAAATACAGAGAAAGGAACACCTCCAAACTCATTCTAAGAGACCAGCATCACCCTGATACCAAAACCAGAGAAAGATAGTACAAAAAAAGAAAATTGCAGGTCAACATCACTGATGAACAGAAATCCTCAACAAAATATTAGCAAACTCTATCCAACAACACATTAAAAGGATCATATACCATGATCAAGTGGGATTTATCCTGGGGATGCAAGGATGGTTCAATATCAGCAAATCAATCAGTGTGATATACCACATTAACAAATTGAAGAATAAAAATCATACGATCATCTCAATAGATGCAGAAAAAGCTTTTGACAAAATTCAACATCCATTTGTGATAAGAACTGTCCACAAAGTGGCTATAGAAAGGACATGCCTCATAAAGGTCATATATGATCAGCCCACTGCTAACATCATACTCAATGATGAAAAGCTGAAAGGATTTTCTCCAAAATCAGGAAAAGAAAGGATGCCCACTCTCACCAGTTCTATTCAACAAAGTGTGGAACGTCCTAGACACAGCAATCAGACAAGAGAAATAAATAAAGGGAATCCAAATTGGAAAGGAAGAAGCAAAACTGTCACTGTTAGTAGATGACATGACACTATACATAGAAAATCCTAAAGATGCCACCAAAAAACAACTAGAGCTCATCAATGAATTGGTAAAACTGCAGGATACAAAATTAGTATACAAATATCTGTTGCATTTCTATTCACTAACAACAAGCTATCAGAAAGACTAATTAAGGAAATAATTCCACTTACAATAACATCAAAAAGAATAAAATACCTAGGAATAAATCTAACTAAGGAGGTAAAAGACCTGTACTCAGGTAAGATACTGATGAAAGAAATCAAAGATAACACAAACAGAAGGAAAGATATATATATAGTGTTCATAGATTGGAAGAATTAATAATATTAAAATGACAGTACTGCCCAAGGCGATCTACAGACAGTGCAATCCCTATCAAAATACAAATGACATTTTTCACAGAACTAGGTCAAATAATTTTTAAATTTATATGGAAACAAAAAAGACCCCAAATAGCCAGAGCAATCTTGAGAAAAAAGAAGAAAGGTGAACATATCACCCTCCCTGGCTTTAGACTATACTACAAAGCTACAGTAATCAAAACAGTATGGTAATGGCACAAAAACAGTCACATAGATAAATGAAACAAAATACAGAGCTCAGAAATAAACCCATGCACTTATGGTCAATTAAACTCTGACAAAGAAGGCAAGAACATTAAGTGGGAAAAAGACAGTCTCTTCAATACGTGGTGCTGGGAAAACTGGACAGCTACATATAAAACAATGAAATTAAAATATTTTCCACACCACATACAAAAGTAAACTTAAAATGGACTAAAGATCTAAATGTAAGACTGGAAACCATAAATCATCTAGAAGAAAACATAGGCAGAATACTCTTTGCATAATCATAGCAGTATTTTTTTAGATCTGTTTCCTAAGGCAAAGGAAACAAAAGTAAATGTAAATGAATGTGACCTAACTGAGCTTAAAAGCTTTTGCACACCAAAGGAAATAACTGACAAAATGAAAAGACAACATACAGAATTGGAGAAAATATTTGCAAATGATAAAACTGACAGGGGGTTAATATCCAAAATATATAAACAGCTCATGTAAACAAACAACCCAATTAAAAAATGGACAGAAGATCTGAATAGACGTTTTTCCAGAGAAGACATACAGATGGCCAACAGGCACAAGAAAAGATGCTCAATATTGCTAATCATCAGAGAAATGCAAATCATAACAACAATGAGATATCACCTCACACCTGTCAGAATAGCTATCATCAAGAAGACCACAAATAACAAATGCTGGCAAAGATGTGGAGGATACGGAACCCTTGTGCACTGTTGGTGGGAATGTAAATTGGTGCAGCCAGTGTGGCAAACGATATGGAGTTTTCTCAAAAAACTAAAATAGAACTACCATGTGATCCAGCAATTCCACTTCTGGTTATGTATCCAAAGAAAACAAAAACACTAATATGAAAAGATACATGCATAACAGTGTTCATAGCAGCATTATTTACAATTGCCAAGCTATGGAAGCAACATAAGCATCCAGATGGATAAAGAAGATATGAGCTACATACATATATATGTGTGTGTGTGTGTGTGTGTGTGTGTGTGTGTGTGTGTGTGTGTGTGTGTGTGTGTGTGTATGTATATATATATATACTATACAGCTGTAAAAAATAAGAATGAAATTTTGCCACTTGCAACAACATGGATGGATCTGGAGAATAATATGCTTAGTGAAATAAGTCAGATAGAGAAAGAAAAATATTGTATTTTATCGCTTACATGTGAAATCTAAAAGCATAAAACAAATGAGTGAATATAACAAAATAGAAACAGACTCACAGATATAGAGAAAAACTAGTGATTACCAGTGGGGAGAGAGAAGGGGGCAGGGTAGTATAGGGGTAGTGGTAGGGGATTAAGAGGTAGAAACTACTATGTATAAAATAAATAAGCTATAACGATATATTGTACAGCCCAGGGAATATGTCCAATATTTTATAATAACTTTAAGTGGAGTATCATGTATAAAAATTTTGAAGCACTATGTTGTACACCTGAAACTAACATAATATTGCAAATCAACTATACCTCAAAAAAAAAAAAAAAGGAAGATGAGATTGGGACACAGACAGGTACAGAGGAAAGATCATGTGAGGACCCAGCTGAAGGGTGCTATCTACCAAACTAAGAGAGACACAGAAACCAATCCTGCTGACACCTTGATCTCAGTCTTCCACCATCCAGAATTGTGAGAAAACAAAATTTCTGTTGTTTAAACCACTCAGTCTGTGGTACTTTCTTATGGCAGCCCTGCTCTACACTACATAACAATAGCGGAGGAGAGACCACAATACAAGTGAGACATCTGTGAAAGGAGAAAGAGAAGAAAGGAGACTTGGGTAGAAAGAGCTTCATCCTGCAATGCAGCCCCGAGAAAGTCTCAGACAGATCAATGGGGATCCAGGAGTACAGACTGCCTGTTAGACAAGCACCCCATTTGCCAGGAGTATCTGGTTCTACAGATTCCAAAGGTGTGGCGGCTGGAAGCCATCAGCTTATTACACTCCTTGCAGGAGGCTCTCTCCAGAAGGAAGATCTGAGTGTCATGCCTCCATGACAGCCACAGTGAACATATTTTGAAAATGCTAAAGAAAGTTGTTGTTCTTGTTGTTCTGATTATTATTATTCCCCTCGATACCGCTGCTGCTCTAACTACCACTACTGAGCCCAAATTTGTTCATTCACTAAATAGAGATGAAGAAGGAGGAGGCCTCTGTTGGGTTAGATACCAGTGGACTCCAGAACTCCAGTCCCCCCGAGGGTGCTACAACATAGCCCTCTGCTATACAGAGGTATAATGTGGAGTGTCTTCTCCATACAAAATACTTTCATAACTGACCTACCACAATGCCCACTATTTCACCATTAGAAATTTATCCATATGGTTTGAGATGTGTGTTTCTAGTAATCTCTAATTAATCCAGATGCGTTAACATCAAACCTGTGTTCTTAAGCCAGTTCTTATATTATACTGGCTTTAGGGAAAACAACAAGTCAGCACCTTTTAAGAGTCAGCACTAGTCACCACCTTTTAATATATCTTCCCAGAAGCACCACTTGTGAACTTCCACTTGCTTTGTCTACATCCAGCTACAAAGGAGGCTGGGCATTTTGCTACCAGAATCAAGTTGGAGGAATAAAGGAAAAATGAATATCGTATAGTCTGCCCTAGATGTATAGCCCATGACATATTGACTTTTTCGTGCTGCTAAAGGATAAGGAACGTAGGGTGCTCTAAAATAAGGATTTCCAACTGATGGGATGCCTTCTTCCCAGTTGAGAATTGTTTTCTTAGTAAAGATCTATGGCTTATACATGTAACTTGTACTTTTTAGGTGTGTTGGTGGGGAGACAAAACTATCTGACCAGATATTTTGAGCTGAAATTCTAGTGACCTTGATGAGTGAAAAGGTAACCTAAAACTTAAAATTCCTTGAACAATCTCCAAATCCTTCAATTGACTGGGTAGCCCAGGAAGTTGGAGAATATATCTAGAGAAATGAAAGAAACTAGAACTGTTTCACTTTATAAATTAAAATAGTTAAATAATCTCATCTGTGGTAACCTAAAGTCTCTCATTAGGCATAGGGAACTGGATTTATTCTTTAGCTTTAAAATCAGGTAACCCAATTTAGTTATATAAACATAGAGTTTTACAAATGTCTTAATTTTATATAATGTTTCTATGTGCTTTAAATGCAATGAAATGTTTTCGTTAGGATCATAGAAGCAAAGAATGTTGGAGCTGCAAGGGTGCCTACAGATTACCTTGATTTCTTACTCTTTTTGAGTATCAGGCTCTCATTGTTACTAGCTCTCCTTCTCTGGTATACTTTTGTCACATGTGTGGCCGTGTGGCTTCATTTAAACAGCCTTCCTATGTTTGTGGACTTCCCTACATTTTGAATTTTGCCTCCCTAAGGTAGAAGTTAGAATTATTTTTTCCAGACTTCCTGGCATAGGCATTTGATCCAGCCTTCCTCAATCACTCACACTCCCTTGGGACTTCTATTTAGAAGGGAGCAATGTGTGGAAACAGGCACAGTGTGCAATCCACTTTCTGGTAAGCATGAAGAGGAAAGAGACAAGTGCCAGAGTCAGCAGAGACAGTGGTTCATGGGTGACATCACATACAGTACCTGTGATGCTAGATTTAATGTCTGTGTCAACAACTGTGGCAGCAGAGGTGTCTCCACCGGGAGATACAGAATAATTTGGGCATTTTTATCAGGTATACAAGCCTTTGCCCCCCATAAAGATTCTTTTAATAAATTCCTTTTCTGCCAAAAGTAGAGAAAGTTCTGTTATGATGAAGGATATACCTTATTTTATAGATGGGAAATCTGAAATTTGGCAAAAGGAAAGGAAAGATGGTTTATAACACCTGGTGATGTGATATGTTATAGAGTAAAACAGTTATGAATTAAGGGATCATAATCAATCTGCTAGACAACGTGCCAGAAGGAGTTGGGTGGATATAGGTGGAGATGGGTCCTGGGGCTGCTGACAAAGTGAGTGGAACATAAAGTTGGATGAGGGGAGTTTATTGTTAGAGAAACCCTCTTCCCTGATAGAGGACTGAAAATGCTGGCAAAGACTCAAGGAGACGATGATAACACAGAGCTAGAATGGCTCTTATAAGCTTGGAGAAAGCAATGACCCAAACTAAATGAATTAGAAATGCCAAAACTGTCATGGCAGCTGATCAAAAGAGAAATCAAAAAAGCAGGCATGCTTACGATATACATATTGTGTAAGCCTGAAACCCAACAGCCAGCTATGCTCTGTGGGAGGACATAGAGAACACGGAGAATACTATGTTTTACAGTGCAATGGGGAATACACCAATGAGCAGGGCAACAGAGTCGTTGAGAAGCTCAGTGCTGATTGCTCTTTCTTAGATAAGGCTGGGCTTCCCTGGTGGCGCAGTGGTTGAGAGTCCGCCTGCCGATGCAGGGGACACGGGTTCGTGCCCCAGTCCAGGAAGATCCCACATGCCGCGGAGCAGCTGGGCCCGTGAGCCATGGCTGCTGGGCCTGCGCATCCGGAGCCTGTGCTCCACAACGGGAGAGGCCACAACAGTGAGAGGCCCGCATACCGCAAAAAAAAAAAAAAAAAATAGATAAGGCTAACAGGAAAGCTATCACAAACCAGGCTCCCTAAGAGCAGTAAAGATAACAGAATATTGACAGTAATTCCAAGTGGTGCTTAACTATTAGAATCAAGGCACTATTATCTTACTACTCTTATTACTATAGTGACAGCCAGGGAGACTTGACACGCAGAGAGATATAGAAACAGTTAAAAGAACACCACATCACACAGCTCAATAGCAAAACAAATGGTCCGATTTAAAAATGGGCAGAGGATCTGAATAGGTATTTTTTCAGAGAAGATATACAGATGTCCAACAGGTACATGAAAAGGTGCTCGACATTACTAATCATTAAGGAAATGCAAATCAAAACCACAATGAGAAATCACCTCATGCCTGTTAGAATGAATGGCTATACTCAAAAAGGCAAGAAATAATAAGTTCTGGCAAGTATGTGGAGAAAAGAGAACCCTCATGAATTATTATAAATTAATACACCCAGAATGAAAAACAATATGTAGGTTATTTTAAAAATTAAAAAAACAAACTACCATATGACCCAGCAATTCCCCTTCTGGGTATTTATTAGAAGAAAATGAAAACACTAAGTTGAAAGTGTTAGCACCCCCCATGTTCAGTGCAGCACTTTTTACAATAGCCAAGATATGGAAACAACCTGCGTCCATCAATAGATGAATGGTTAAAGAAAACATGGTATATATATACAATGGAATATTATTCAGCCATAAAAAAGAAGGAAGTCTTGCCATTTGCAACAACATGGGGCGTATATTCTGAGTGAAATAAGTGAGATGGAGAAAGAACACTGTATGATCTTACTTATATGTGGAATCTAAAAAAACTTAAAATCTTTTACAAAGTTTATAGATACAGAGAACAGATTGGTGTCTGCTGGGAGGGTGGAATGGGTAAAGAGGGTTAAAAAGTACAAACTTCCAATTATAAAATAAATAAGTAATGGGGATGTAATGTACAGTATTCACATTACATATAATACTATATTACATATTCAAAAACTGCTGAGAGAACATGTATTAAAAGTTCTCATCACAAGAAAAAAAATTTAACTATATATGGTGACAGATGTTAACTAGATTACTGTAGTGATCATTTCATAATATACACAAATATCAAATTATTAGGTTGTACACCTGAAACTAATATAATTTTATATGTCAATTATATCTCATTTTTTATAAAAAGGAACACAGCTTCCCTAGCAACAATGGGTAGCCAACAATGGCATCACTTGAACCATGGATCAGCAAAGCCAAGACAAATCCAGCCTACCACCTGCCTTTATACAGCTTAGGAGCTAGGATATTCAAAAGAGTATCAAGGAGACTAAGGCTCATTGTCCCCATAATAACTAAACTTTCCCTTACCCGGTTTCCAGACCCAAGCCAGTTTTTAGAAAGGAATCACTTCCTAGACAGATCCAGGTCCCTAGGTAGAAGGACAGGACAGCACTATAACAAGTGGAAACAGTCCTTTCCCAAAAGGACATACTGACATTTAATCCAGTAAACTAAGAAAAGAGGGATACTCAGACATTTCAAGAACTGTTG
Organism: Stenella coeruleoalba; assembly: GCF_951394435.1. NCBI lineage: Eukaryota > Metazoa > Chordata > Mammalia > Artiodactyla > Delphinidae > Stenella > Stenella coeruleoalba. The sequence goes on along the minus strand of NC_137148.1, from coordinate 130,960,469 downwards.
GATACAGGATCTGAGTAGGCAGTGATATACAGGTACATGAAGTGTCATTATGCTCCCTTTTTATAGTGGGGCATATTAGGAGGACCAGGTGATACATGCAGTCTTGGCCCATATCTGACTCCCAGTGGATCCACTTGGTCCATGGACTCAACCTGTGGACATTTTCTTGGACCCTGACTGTATAATTGGTACAGGCATACTTGGTAGTTTGGAAAACACCCACATTGGGTCCTTGGCCTGTCACAGTGGGAAAAGCCAGATTAAAGCTTCTGAAACTGGCTAAGATAGTAAATCTAAAACAATATCACTTTCATGGTACAGGTGGGCATAGCAAAGGTAAGTGTTAGATTTAAGATCTAAAGGATAGGGCTTCCCTGGTGGCGCAGTGGTTGAGAGTCCGCCAGCCGATGCAGGGAGCGTGGGTTCGTGCCCTGGTCCGGGAAGATCCCACATGCCGCAGAGCGTCTGGCCCCGTGAGCCATGGCCGCTGAGCCTGCGCATCCGGAGCCTGTGCTTCGCAACGGGAGAGGCCACAACAGTGAGAGGCCCGCGTATCACAAAAAAAAAAAAAATCTAAAGGATACAGAGATAGTGCACCATTGTTTGTCCTATTTAATTCACAGGTTCAAGTTCAGCTCCTACAAAATCCATATGGATCATAGAGAATGACAATGGACTACCACAAACTCAAACAAGCATTAGTCCTAATTGCAGCTTCTGTGCCCAAAGTGATAACCTTTGATAGAGCAGATTAAGAACCTCAATACATGTTATGTAGCAAGTGGTCTGGAGAATGCTTTCTTTCCCATCCCTATCAGTATGCAGCATCAGCAGAAGTTCACATTCAGGTAGAATAGCAACAGCATAAATTTACAGTCCTGCCCCAGAGCTATGTTAATTCTTTGGCCCACTGTTGGACCTAAACCATTTGGACTCTTTGCAGAATATTGCACTAGTCCACTGTATGTCTGACATCATATTAATTGAACCAGATAAGCAAGAAGTGGAAGTATATCTGAGGACTTGGCAAGACACATCAGGCAGAGGGTGGAAGATGAGACCCTGCAAAGATACAGTCCTACCATATCAGTGAAAGTCTTAGGGGCTCAGTGGACTAGGTTATTCCAGGATATCCCCTCCAAAGTAAGGGACAAATTCGTTCATCTTGCACCTTCTACTGAGGAGGAAACAGGCTCTGGAGGCAGTAAATTCTAAACCCTGATGTATTAGTTACGGTCCAGTCAGGAAAGTTTAATTCTATAATTATTAACCATTAACAGGGGATTGTTTACTAAGGGATAAAGAGAAGTTGGAAGAATACAGCAATCACAGATGCAGAAGCAGCCACTACTCAGAGCTGAGCCAAGTACCCAAGGACTTGGAAGAGGACGCTTTGAATATTCAGCTTCTCTACGCATCTTGTTACACACATTTAAACTTCCGTACAATGAACCAAATATGTTTTCATCTTACAAGATGTAGCTATCTTTTGTACAAGTAAAGAAGTTTTCACTCTTTCATCAAGACAGAAGACACAGAATCTCACAGTCTTTGTATCCATGTAAGACTATTAATTACTCCTCAAATTCAGAGTCCTGATTAATACTCTGTTATCTAAAAATAGTAAAATTTACCACAAACACTTGTATGAGCAACAGTAATGGGGAAAAGAATAGAGAAGAAAAATGGTTAGCATGTACAAATAAGCACATACATATAACAAGCAAAAAGAAAATAGCCATTGTTTATGTAAGAGGTCACAAGGCTGGAGTTGATGTCTGTGACTTTGTTCTTCTGCTACTCATTCGATATTTACCTGGCCCTCAGCTAGAACCTTAGCTGGACAGAGTTTTTTAGCTGGTGGAAGGAATAAACTTTTATTTCTAAAGCATTTAAAACCTCAATTATCCTCCCTTCATTTGGTTGCTCTAGTTTTTCATTAACCTTTACATGTAGGCAGGAAAGTATTAAGAGGCACACCCAGAAAATTTATACACATAGACTTCTTTGTCCCAATTGCATAGCAGCCCAATTATTCTTTGATGATCAGGATCAATCATTTCAGCCAATAGGGTAACCCATTTTTCTGCCATTGGCACAATGGCATAACGAGCCCCAGAGTCCAGGTGGCAGTCTCATCTTCCAATGGAACAATTGTTATGCTCCCTGGTAGAAGTATTATTTCCTTGGGGAGTAGGACCTCTAAACCAGCTGAGCAACGGAGGCCAACATGGGAAGCAAAAGTGCTGCAAATGGAATGAAAACCTCACGACAAACATCATACTCAATGGTGAAAGACTGAAAGCTTTTTCTCAAAGATCAGGAACAAGGACGAAGCCCATTTTCGTCACTTCTATTCAACATATTACTGGAAGTTCTAGCCAGAGAAATCAGGCAAGAAAAAGAAATGAGGCATCCAAATTTGAAAGGGAGAAGTAAAATTATCTCTTTGCAGATAATATGATCTTATATGTAACAATCTGAAAGGGAAATTACAAAAACAATTCCACTTACAATAACATCAAAAAGAATAAAATACTTGAGAGTTAACCAAGAAGGTGAAATATATGTACAATGAAAACTATAAAGAATTGCTGAAAGAAATTAAAGAAAACCTAAATAAATGGAAAAACGTCCCATGTTCATGGACTGGAAGACTTAATATTGTTAAAACGTCAATAGTGCCCAAAGTGATGTGCAGATTCAATGCAATCCCTTTCAAAAATCCCAGCAACATTTTTTACAGAATTAGAAAAACCCATAGAAAAATTCATATGAAATCTCATGCAAGTCTCAATAGCCAAAACGACCCAAAAAAGAAGAACAAAATCAGAGAATTCACTCTTCCTGATTTCAAAACTTAGCACACTGCTACAGTAATCAAAGCAGTGTGGTATTGGCATAAAGACAGACACATACACCAGTGGACTAGAAAGCCCAGAAATAAACACTCACATGTATGGTCAAATGATTTTCGACAAGAGTGCTGAGACCATTCAATAGGGAAAAGAGTCTTTCTAACAAATTGTTCTGGGAAAACTAGATAGTCACATGCAAAAGAATAAAGTTGGACCCTTACCTAACACCACATACAAAAATTAATTCAAAGTGGATCAAAGACCTTAATGTAACACCTAAAACAATAAAACTCTTAGAAGAAAACATGGGACAAAAGCTTCATGACACTGCATTTGGCAATGATCTCTTGGATATAATACCAAAGGCACAAGTAACAGCAACAACAACAACAACAAAATAGACAAATTGGACTACTGAAAAATAAAAAAATGTTGTACATCAGAGGACACAGAATAAAAAGTCAACCTACAGAATGGGAGAAAGTATTAGCAAATAATGTATCTGGTAGGAATTAAAATCCAGTATATAGAGAGAACTCCTAAAACTCAACAATAAAACAAACAACCCAATTCAAAAATGGGCAAAGGACTTGAACATACATTTCTCCATGGGAGATGTGTCAGTAAGCACATGAAATGATGCTCAACATCACTAACCATTAGGGAAATGTAAATCAAAACTACAATGAGATATGCCTCACACCCATCAGGATGGCCACTATCAAAAAAAAAAAAAAAAGCAAGTGGTTGTGAGGATGTGGAGACGTTGTGCACTCTTGGAACTCTTGCACACTGTTGGTGGAAATATAAAATGGTTCAGCTGCTGTGGAAAACATTTTGGCACTTCCTCAAAAAAATTAAAAATAGAATTACCACATGATCTAGCAACTCTATGTCTGGATATACACCCACAAGAATTAAAAGCAAGGTCTAGAAGAGATATTTGGATACCCATGTTTATAACAGCATTATTCACAACAGTGAAAACATAGAGGCAAAACAGGGTCCATCAAGAGATGAACACATAAGTAAAATGTGACATATACATCCAATGGAATGTTATTCAGCTTTAAAAAGGAAAAAACTTCTGCAATATTTTACAACATGGATGAAACTTGAGGGCATCATGTTAAGTGAATAAAGACATAAAAAGATAAATATTGTATGTACAATTACACTTTTATGAGGTACTTAAAGTAATCAAAATCATAGAGACAGAAGTAGAATGGTGGTTGAAAGGGGAATGGGAGAAGGGGGCAATGGGAAGTTATTGTTTAATAAATATAGAGCTTCAGTTTTACAAGATGAAGAGAGTTCTAGAGATGGATGGTGGTAATGATTGCACAACATTATGAATTTATTTAATACACTGAGCAGTACACTTAAAATGGTTAAGATGGTAAATTTTATGTTATGTATGTTTTACCACAATAAAAAAGTTTTAAAAATGTTACAGGTGGATTATTGGGTATCATAGTGACAGAAGCCACTTCCACTTCCACCCCTTGATCCACTAACTCATGTACCCTGGCTGTGGGGAACACACCACCACATAATGGAATCTGATTCAAAGCATAGGCATAAGAGAGAACCCCATCTTTCAAAGTACTGCCTCTAACTAGTGCTGTAACTAAAGTTTTAGTGAGCCCACATTTCATTTAGGTTAGCCACTTCCAGGTTTTGGACCAAGTGGTGAGACTGGTGAATTCTATGATCATAAGCTCATTTATTCAATCCCTCTTCTATAAGATGAGTTCCTTGGTCAGAAAGATAAATGCTGTGTGGAATGCCATAATGATGAACAAGGTACTCTGTGTGTCCATACATGGCGGTTATGGTGGAAACATTATAGGTAGGGAGGGCAAATCCTTATCCAGATGATGTGTCTCTTCCATTGAAGACTAATCTTTGTCCATGATGGAAGAGGCCTAATAATCAATGTGTCACCTGGTATCTGGCTGATCCCTCCAGAGAATGGTTCCATGTCAGGGGCCCAATGTTGATGTCTATTACTGTCAGGCACTCAGCAGTAGTGTTATCGAGGATAGCCTCTTCTTTCCAGGTGAGAGGAAGTCTATGCTGCTGAGGTTATGTGTAGCTTCTATTCCTGCCACTGTGTTCCTGGCCCAATGAGCAATCACTTGGTTGGCTGGAGAAAGAGGCTGACATCCTCTGAGCATGTCATTTTGTCTACCTGGTTATTAAAAGCCTTCTCTACAGTGGCTATACTTGGGGGCGGCGGGGGGGGGGGGGTGGGTGGATAAAAGGAGACACAAATATCTCCAAAGTCTGTGCCCATTCTGAAAGGTTTACCCCATCCCCAGACTATCTTGTCACCAATCTTCTTAATACTGTTCTTTTCAAGACATGACCACCCAGCCAAACTGTTCACAGCTACCTATAAGTCAGTGTTGATTCATACTTCTCATCCATATCTCACTCCAAGGTACACAACTAAATGTGCCACTTGAATTTTTAACCAAGGATGATTTTCCTCAACCACTGTCCTTCAGTCCCTTTTGTTGGGCTACAATTGTCCATTTCTGGGTAGTACCAGCATATCATGACACTCATTTGCAAACCCAGCTTGGGCTTTTTTTATTCCTCAGCCAACTGATCATAACCAACTCCCCAGAAGGCCTTAGGCATGGATTGTGAGAGAGGAAGCAATACAACAGGAGTCATTATTGCAGGAGCAAGAGCTATCTGGTCATGACTTACTTGTACCTTCTGCACCTATCTGAGCTCAGTCTCTTGTATACAATTCCACTTGATGATAGATTAACGACGTGCACACCCAATGATTAAGATCATTGCAGACTATGTTATGGCAGATAGCAGAAAGGATATAGCCCTGAGGCAAGATATAAAGGTATATTCTTGGCTCTTCCAGGTAAAAACGTACTGCTTCTGGTGGTCCTTGAAAATTGGTATGGAGAAAACATTATAAACTAGGTCAATAGCTGCATGCAAAATTCCAAGGGCCATGTCAATTTGCTCCAGTAAAACTGGTATATCTGAGATAGTAGTTGCAACTGGATTTAATATCTGATTAAATTTATGATAGTCTACAGTCCTTCTCTAAGATCCACTCAACTTTTGCATAGGTCAACCAGATGGGTTAAATGGAGATGTGATATGTATCACACCCCTCCACCTTTCAAACCTTTTATGGCATCACCAATCTCTGTAATTCCCCCAGGAATATAGTATTGCTTCTGGTTAACAATCTTGGTAGTGAAGAGAAGTTCCAGGGGTTTCCACTTGGCCCTTCCTCCCATAATGGCGCTCACTCAGTGTGTCAAAGAGATATGTGGATATTTCCACATATTTCCCAGTACATCCCTTCAAATTATACATTGAAGACCTGGAGCAAATAACCATGGAATGAGTCTGGGGGTGGACTGGACCTACTATGACCAGGACTTGAACTAAGGCTCCGTCTATTACTTGATTACTGTAAGCTTCTTACTTTGACTGTATCCCTAGGAATCAGCATTAATTCAAAGCCATTGTCTAGTAATCTCTGAAAGATCTGCACATTTCCTTTTCTTCCAATGCTTAGTCACTCTAGTATGGCCACAGATCCTTGCAGAAGGGTTGGAGGAAGATTTATAGCTTGTGTTTGTGGCAATGTTACAGGGTCCTTCCTTGAGGGACTCAGTCAACCCCTCAATCAAGGGACTATGGGTCTGTGAATTGGCATGGTCTAGACACGAGGCTGTAACTCACCACTCTGGTGATACAAGTTAGATTTTCTGCTACCAGAGCCAGAGGGTTTTTTGGTTATATAGATCAAGCAATATCCTAGTAGGTTGTCCGTAAATTTTGTTACTGGGACAACACAATCAGTTAACTACTGCTAAAGGTCTTTGTAGGCCAAGGCATTCTGATTATCAGTATGTCCCTGCTGCTCTACATAGTAGCAAGTTGTGGCCACCTTGTTTTAGAAGTTAAGTGCTGCATCTCAGCCTCTGCTACTCTGTAATACTATAATCCCCATTGAAATCGAGGAGTGGCTTGGATGTCTCACATGCCAGCTGAGAGCCACAGGAGCAAGAAGCACATCAGAAGTAGGAAGAAAAACCTCTTCCAGCACCCTCTACTGGCAAAGGTCAATTACATACAAGCTGGCAGGAGAAAAACCTTTATAAGATACAGTATCAGCATCATAAGCAGGGTGATAAATGGTAAATTTGGAGCCGAAAGGCAATAGAATGATAATTCACGCTTAAGAATGTTGCTTTGAACCATCTGTCAAGGAACCTGGAATCCTGCCTCCACTGAGTAGGGCCCAGAGCGGTAAAGGCATCTATAGCAGATGTGGTGCAAACAGCCCTGACCGATGGGCCACATACATAACAGTATTTGGGTTTTAAAGATACCTGGGTGGGAAAAGATACTGGACTGAGTTATGATAATCCTCAAAGAAGAATCACATCGTGAACAACAGGGTCGTAGAGCAAGGCCATATCATTTGCAGCGGAGAACTGTACACCATTAGAAAAGCTTCTCCAGGCATGCAAATGAACTCTGGTAGAGGTAGAGCCCCTAATCATGAGACATCAAGTGGCCGTGGGGACAGAACCGCCCATCATGAGCTGGGTTCTTTCACACCTAGCAAGTTGTAAGCTCAGGAAGGTCCTGAAACAATCCACCATAAGATGGAAGCAGTACATATGGGATCAAGCATGAACAGGGCCCAAGGGGATAAGTAAGAAGCACAAGCTGATAACCCAGATTCCCATGAAATCCCCACGTGTTGTACTGGTGCTTCTCTCTCTACTCACATGTATAACCACACTGCAGGGAGGTCCCTTGCGACCAGCCAATAGAGAAGAAAAGGCCAAGCTTTGTTCATGGGCTGGATAGCTCGATACGGGGGTCCGAGCTGAAAATGGTCTGTAGCTGTACTACCGCCTCACTCAGGATGATCCAATGGGCAGAGCTTTAGGTGATGCATATGGTCACCCACTTTGTGTGAGAAGAAAGTGGTCTGGAAAGAGAAAGACTGGGAGGTCAGAAACAAAGAGGTTTGAGGAAGAGGTTTGTGAATGAACTGGGGGAGTAGGAACTTTGATTCACGTGTTAATAACCACCAGAGAACATCAACAATGGAAAAGGCGCTACCAGCCAAATGCACCTGGTGACTTGTCAAGTTGACACCATCCAACCTTGGTCACTGGCCACCCCAGGGCTGGCACAATGTGAACACAAATGGAATAGCCATGGTGGCTAGGTATGTGCCCAAGATTAAGGGCAGCTGCTCAGGAAGGCAGATCCAGCTACTTCCAATGCCAAATGTACAACCAAAAGAGACCACAGTGAGCCCCCAATCCAGCCACTGTTCAAGGAGCTCAGCCAACTATTTGGTGGTAAGTTGATTATATTAGATTCCTTCACCCTAGAAGGGGCAGCAATTCACCTTTTTTTCTTTTTTGTATTTTATCTTATTTATTTTTTAATATAGCAGGTTCTTATTAGTTATCCACTTTATATACATCAGTGTATACATGTCAATCCCAATCTCCCAATTCATCACACCACCACCACCACCACCAACCCCCACTATGTTCCCCCCTCGGTGTCCATACGTTTGATCTCTACATCTGTGTCTCAACTTCTGTCCTGCAAACCAGTTCATCTGTACCATTATTCCACATAGGTTCCACATATATGTGTTAATATACAATATTTGTTTTTCTCTGACTTACTTCACTCTGTACAACAGTCTCTAGATCCATCCACGTCTCTACAAATGACCCAGTTTCATTCCTTTTCATGGCTGAGTAATATTCCATTGTATACACGTACCACTTCTTCTTTATCCATTTGTCTGTTGATGGGCATTTAGTTGCTTCAATGTCCTGGCTATTGTAAATAGTGCTGCAATGAAAACTGGGGTACATGTGTCTTTTCGAATTATGGTTTTTCTGGGTATATGCCCAGTAGTGGGATTTCTGGGTCATATGGTAATTCTATTTTTAGTTTTTTAAGGAACCTCCATAGTGTTCTCCATCATGGCTGTATCAATTTACATTCCCATCAACAGTGCAGGAGGGTTCTCTTTCACACCCTCTCCAGCATTTATTGTTTGTAGATTTTTTGATGATGGCCATTCTGACTGGTGTGAGGTGATACCTCATTGTAGTTTTGATTGGCATTTCTCTAATAATTAGTGATGTTGAGCAGCTTTTCATGTTCTTCTTGGCAATCTGTGTATCTTCTTTGGAGAAATGTCTATTTAGGTCTTCTGCCCATTTTTGGATTGGGTTGTTTGTTTTTTTTAATATTGAGCTGCATGATTTCTTTATATATTTTGGAGATTAATGCTTTGTCTGTTGATTCGTTTGCAAATATTTTCTCCCATTCTGAGGGTTGTCTTCTCATCTTGTTTGTAGTTTCCTTTGCTGTGCAAAACCTGTTAAGTTTCATTAGGTCCCATTTGTTTATTTTTCTTTTTCTTTCCATTACTCTAGGAGGTGGATCAAAAAAGACCTTGTTGTGATTTATGTCAAAGAGTGTTCTTCCTGTGTTTTCCTCTCAGAGTTTTATAGTGTCCAGTCTTACATTTAGGTCACTAATCCATTTTGAGCTTATTTTTGTGTATGGTGTTAGGGAGTGTTCTAATTTCATTCTTTTACATGTAGCTGTCCAGTTTTCCCAGCACCACTTATTGAAGAGACTGTCTTTTCATCATCGTATATCCGTACTTCCTTTGTCATGGATTAGTTGACCATAGGTGCGTGGGTTTATCTCTGGGCTTTCTATCCTGTTCCATTGATCTATATTTCTGTTTTTGTACCAGTACCATATTGTCTTGATTACTGTAGCTTTGTAGCATAGTCTGAAGTCAGGGAGTCTTATTCCTCCAGCTCTGTTTTTTTTCCCTCAAGACTGCTTTGGCTACTCGGGGTCTTTTGTGTCTCCATACAAATTTTAAGATTTTTTGTTCTAGTTCTGTAAAAAATGCCATTGGTAATTTGATAGGGTTTGCATTGAATCTGTAGATTGCTTTGGGTGGTATAGTCATTTTCACAATATTGATTCTTCCCATCCAAGAACATGGTATATCTCTATCCATCTGTTGGTATCATCTTTAATTTCTTTCATCAGTGTCTTATAGTTTTCTGCATACAGGTATTTTGTCTCCCTAGGTAGGTTTACTCCTAGGTATTTTATTATTTTTTGGTTGCAATGGTAAATGGGGGTGTTTCCTTAATTTCTCTTGCAGATTTTTCATCATTAGTGTATAGGAATGCAAGAGATTTCTGTGCATTAATATTGTATCCTGTTACTTTGCCAAATTCATTGATTAGTTCTAGTAGTTTTCTGGCGGATTCTTTAGGATTCTCTATGTATAGTATCATGTTATCTGCAAACAGTGACAGTTTTACTTCCTCTTTTCCAATTTGTATTCCTTTTACTTCTTTTTCTTCTCTGCTTGCCATGGCTAGGACTTCCAAAACTATGTTGAATAAGAGTGGTGAGAGTGGACATCCTTGTCTTATTCCTGATCTTAGAGGAAATGCTTTCAGTTTTTTACCATTGAGAATGATGTTTGCTGAGGTTTTGTCGTATATGGCCTTTATTATGTTGAGATAGGTTCCCTCTATGCCCACCTTCTAGAGAGTTTTTATCATAAATGTTTGCTGAATTTTGTCAAAAGCTTTTTCTGCATCTATTGAGATGATCATATGATTTTTATTCTTCAATTTGTTAATATGGTGTATCACATTGATTGATTTGCATATATTGAAGAATCCTTACATCCCTGGGATAAGTCCCACTTGATCATGGTGTATGATCCTTTTAATGTGTTGTTGGATGCTGTTTGCAAGTATTTTGTTGAGGATTTTCGCATCTATATTCATCAGTGATATTGGTCTGTAATTTTCTTTTCTTGTAGTATCTTTGTCTGGTTTAGGTATCAGGGTGATGGTGGTCTCATAGAATGAGTTTGGGAGTGTTCCTTCCTCTGCAATTTTTGGAAGAGTTTGAGAAGGATGGGTGTTAGCTCTTCTCTAAATCTTTGATAGAATTCACCTGTGAAGCCATCTGGTCCTGGGCCTTTGTTTGCGGGAAGATTGTTAATCACAGCTTCAATATCAGTACTTGTGATTGGTCTCTTCATATCTTCTATTTCTTCCTGGTTCAGTCTTGGAAGTTTACACCTTTGTAAGAATTCGTCCATTTCTTCCAGGTTGTCCATTTTATATTGGCATAGAGTTGCTTGTAGTAGTCTCTTAGGATGCTTTCTATTTCTGTGGTGTCTGTTTTAACTTCTCCTTTTTCATTTCTAATTTTATTGATTTGAGTCCTCTCCCTCTTTCTGCTTGTTGAGTCTAGCTAATGGTTTATCAATTTTGATTATCTTCTCAAAGAACCAGCTGTTAGTTTTATTGATCTTTGCTATTGTTTTCTTTGTTTCTATTTCATTTATTTCTGCTCTGATCTTTATGATTTCTTTCCTTCAACTAAATTTGGGTTTTGTTTGTTCTTCTTTCTCTAGTTCCTTTAGGTGTAACGTTAGATTGTTTATTTGAGATATTCGTTGTTTCTTGAGGTAGGATTGTATTGCTATAAACTTCCCTCTTAGAACTGCTTTTGCTGCATCCCATAGGTTTTGCGTCGTCATGTTTTCATTGTCATTTGTGTCTAGGTATTTTTTGATTTCCTCTTTGATTTCTTCAGTGATCTCTTGGTTATTTATTAACGTATTGTTTAGCCTCCATGTGTTTCTGTTCTTTACATTTCTTTCCCTGTAATTGATTTCTAATCTCATAACATTGTGGTCAGAAAAGATGCTTGATATGATTTCAATTTTCTTAAATTTACTGAGGCTTGATTTGTGACCCAGGATGTGATCTATCCTGGAGAATGTTCCATGCACACTTGAGAAGAAAGTGTAATCTGCTGTTTGTGGATGGAATGTCCTATAAATATCAATTAAATCTATCTGGTCTATTGTGTCATTTAAAGTTTGTGTTTCCTTTTAAATTTTCTGTTTGGATATATGTCCATTTGTGTAACTGAGGTGTTAAAGTCCCCCACTATTATTGTGTAACTGTCAATTTCCTCTTTTCTAGCTGTTAGCAGCTGCCTTATGTATTGAAGTGCTCCTATCTTGGGTGCACATATATTTATAATTGCTATATCTTCGTCTTGGACTGATCCATTGATAATTATGTAGTGTCCTTCCTTGTCTCTTGTAACATTCTTCATTTTAAAGTCTATTTTATGTGATATGAGTATTGCTACTCCAGCTTTCTTTTGATTTCCATTTGCATGGAATATCTTCTTCCATCCCCTCACTTTCAATCTGTATGTGTACCTAGGTCTGAAGTGGGTCTCTTGTAGACAGCATATACATGGGTCTTGTTTTTGTATCCATTCAGCAAGCCTGTGTCTTTTGGTTGGAGCATTTAATCCATTCACCTTTAATGTAATTATCAATATGTATGTTCCTATTACCATTTTCTTAATTATTTTGGGTTTGTTTTTGTAGGTCCTTTGCTTCTCTTGTGTTTCCCAGCTAGAGAAGTTACTTTAGCATTCGTTGTAGAGCTGGTTTGGTGGTGGTGAATTCTCTTAGCTTTTGCTTGTCTGTAAAGCTTTTGATTTCTCCATCAAATCTGAATGAGATCCTTGCCGGGTAGAGTAATTTTGGTTGTAGGTTCTTCCCTTTCATCACTTTAAATATGTCATGCCACTCCCTTCTGACTTGTAGAGTTTCTGCTGAGAAATCAGCTGTTAACCTTATGGGAGTTCCCTTGTATGTTATTTGTCATTTTTCCCTTGCTGCTTTCAATAATTTTTCTTTGTCTTTAATTTTTGCCAATTTGATTACTATGTGTCTCAGGATGTTTTTCCTTGGGTTTATCCTGTATAGGACTCTCTGCGCTTCCTGGACTTGGGTGGCTATTTCCTTTCCCATTTGGGGAAGTTTTCGACTATAATATCTTCAAATATTTTCTTGGGTCCTTTCTCTCTCTCTTCTCCTTCTGGGTCCCCTATAATGTGAATTTTGTTGCGTTTAATGTTGTCCCAGAAGTCTGTTAGGCTGTCTTCATTTCTTTTCATTTTTTTTTCTTTATTGTGCTCCGCAGCAGTGAATTCCACCATTCTGTCTTCCAGGTCACTTATCCGTTCTTCTGCCTCAGTTATTCTTCTCTTGATTCCTTCTAGTGTAGTTTTCATTTCAGTTATTGTATTGTTCATCTCTTTGTTCTTTAATTCCTCTAGGTCTTTGTTGAACATTTTGCATCTTCTCGATCTTTGCCTCCATTCTTTTTCTGAGGTCCTGGATCATTTTCACTAACATTATTCTGAATACTTTTTCTGGAAGGCTGCCTATCTCCATTTCATTTAGTTGTTTTTCTGGGGTTTTATCTTGTTCCTTTATCTGGTACATAGCCCTCTGCCTTTTCATCTCATCTATCTTTCTGTGAATGTGTTTTTAGTTCCACAGGCTGCAGGATTGTAGTTCTTCTTGCTTCTGCTGTCTGCCCTCTGGTGGATGAGGCTATCTAAGAGGCCTGTGCAAATTTCCTGATGGGAGGGACTGGTGGTGGGTAGAGTTGGCTGTTGCTCTGGTGAGCAGAGCTCAGTAAAACTTTAATCTGCATGTCTGTTGATGGGTGGGACTGGGTTCCCTCCCTGTTGGTTGTTTGGCCTGAGGCGACCCAACACCGGAACCTACCTGGGCTCTTTGGTGGGGCTAATGGCGGACTCTGGGAAGGCTCATGCCAGGGAGTACTTCCCAGAACTTTTGCTGCCAGTGTCCTTGTCCTCACAGTGAGACACCAGCCACCCCCCGCCTCTGCAGGAGACCCTCCAACAATAGCAGGTAGGTCTGGTTCAGTATCCTGTGGGGTCACTGCTCTTACCCTGGGTCCCGATGTGCACACTACTTTGTGTGTGCCCTCCAAGAGTGGAGTCTCTGTTTCCCCCATTCATTTCAAAGTCCTGCAGTCAAATCCTGCTAGCCTTCAAAGTCTCATTCTCTAGGAATTCCTTCTCCCGTTGCCTGACCCCCAGGTTAGAAAGCCTGATGTGGGGCTCAGAACCTTCACTCCAGTGGGTGGACTTCTGTGGTTATAAGTGTTCTCCGGTTTGTGAGTCACCCACCCAGCAGTTATGGGATTTGATTTTATTGTGATTGTGCCCCTCCTACCATCTCATTGTGGCTTCTCCTTTGTCTTTGGATGTGGGGTATCTTATTTGGTGAGTTCCAGTGTCTTCCTGTCAATGATTTTGCAGCAGTTAGTTGTGATTCCAGTGCTCTCGCAAGAGGGAGTGAGGGCATGTCCTTCTACTCCACCATCTTGAACCCAGCAATTCATCTTGATGCAAATTTTAAAATACTCCTGGTAATGGATTTGCCTTTCCTTCCCACAGGGTCTCAACTAGCACCACTACATGAGAACTCACAGAGTATTTGGTCCATCAGCAGGGGAATCCCATGTAACACTGCCTTGGACCAAGGAAGAAAAGCAGTTGGCAAATGACCACAGTCCTGTCACATACCTTCTACTTAGAAGCTGATGGCCTGAGAGAGTGATAAAATGGCCTTTTGAAGGCATGGCTGAGGGAGCAGCTTGGAGATGATACACTGTGATTAAGGGAAGTACATCATAACCAATGATCACTATATGGTGCTCTGTCCGCAACAGATAGCATACATGGTCCAGGAACTAAGAAGTGGAACTAAGAAGTGGCCCTGCTTACTATCACTCTCAGAGACCAACTTGGGAAACCTGTCCTTACCATTTTCAAAACACTATGCTGTGAAGATCTAGGAGTCCTGGTTGTAAGAGTACAATGTTTCCACCAGAACACACAGCAAATGTTCTACTAGACTTAAGTTATGACTGCCACATTGTCACTTTAGGCTTCTTGTACCAACAAACCAGCAGGCAAGAAAGTGTCACCATGCTAGAAGTGATCATCAGCGGACGGTATATCTGGCACTCTAGTGCATCTCTAGGTACTGCCTTGCCAATCTTGAAGTCAAATGAACAAGTGTAGCTGCCTCAGCCTGAAAATGATGAGCAGAGACTCATACTAATCAAAGAGCATCTGAGTCATCTCACTGGGTAAACACCTGAGGAAAAGAGGTTGCTACCGTGTAAATGAAGGGAGGGAGGGAAAAAATGAGCATCAGTTACGGCTTTTCTTTTTTTTTTTTTTGTGGTACGTGGACCTCTCACTGTTGTGGCCTCCCCCGACGGGGAGCACAGGCTCTGGATGTGCAGGTCCAGCAGCCATGGCTCACGGGCCCAGCCGCTCCGCGGCATGTGGAGTCCTCCTGGACCAGGGCATGAACCCGCGTCCCCTGCATCGGCAGGCAGACTCTCAACCACTGCGCCACCAGGGAAGCCCAGTTACGGCTTTGAGATCAGCTACAGTATCAAAGGCTATAGTGCACTTTGCTAATCTCATTCTTGTAAATTACTCTAGGAAAATTAACAAAGAATTATTGTGGAACTGGTGCTAGATATGATAAACTTACTGTCTGAAGCAAGCAAACCTGAATAGTGCCTGCAATTAACTGCAGTGGATGATTTGATGTACCATCCAGATTCACTCTTTAATATCAAGTCACCCATTCTATCAGCATCCAGGAGTATTTTCTGTTGATGGCTCAGAGCTGTGCCCCTTCCAAGGAACTACTCTCAGCTGAAGTATATATCCCTCTCCTTGGAGACAGCCTGATACGTGCAGGATCACAGGGGCAGATACCCTTACTCCAGGTTGGAACATCTTAGAAAGGTCATCCCAGCTGTATGATCTCCTTGTAACTACATAGTAGATCTCTTTCTAATGTAAGTTATATTTAATAATATAAAAGAATTTTTATATAAAAAGTTATAATATAAAAAAGTACACATTAGGAAAATAATAAAAGAAAACTAGGCTACTACCAATATTAATAATTGACAATTTAGACTTTAGACAAAAAGCATTAATAAAGATAAAGGTTGAGCACTGAAGATAAAAAGTTCAACTCACCAGAAAGACATACCATTTTAAACTGATATGAACCTAATTAGTAACTTCAACATGTATGAAGATGGGCAGAATCACAAAAGAATTTTATACATCTGCCATAATAGTGAGGGACATTCTCACCAATTGGTAGATCAAGCACACCAAAAAAAATTAAGATGTAGAAGATTTAAATAACACAATTAACAAGTAATTCTGAATGAATTAAAATGATTACTTTGCTACCAAAATATTCTCTGACCACAATGCAATTAAGTCAGAATTTTAAATATTACAAAAATATTACAGAAAAATATAAAATTCCATATATTTGAAAATTTAAAAGCAATTAATGGCACGTAGGAAATCATAATAGAAATTAGAAAACATTTAAAACTGAATATCAATTAAAATATTACATATCAAAATTTACAGGATACAGTGAGAACATTTATAGGAAAATATCAATACATAACTATCCTTCAATATACATTATAGAAATAAAGGCTAAAAGTAAATGAGTTAAGCATCCAGTTAATTAAGAAACCATGACTAAGTTGGGATATCCCTAGGAATTCAAGGTTAACTTAACATTAGAACTTTGATTAATGGAGCTGATTACATTAACCGATTAAAAGAGAAAAATCATGTGATGCCTCTGAATAGATACAGGGAAAAAGAAGATTAGATAAAATTAAACATTCACTCATGTTAAACACTCTTAGCATACAGAAATAGAGGGAACTTCATTAACTTGATAACACATGTCAAAAAACAAACAAACAAGCAAAAAACCTCACAACAAAGATTTAAGATAATGATAAATTCTTAAGGTATTCCATTTAAGATCAGATCTTGGCCAGTACCATTTCCATTGAATACAGTAGTAGAAATCTTATCCCAGATATTAATTTGATTTTAAAAAATCATAAAAGGTATACAAAAGTATGAAAATAGAAAAGGGAAAAAAACAAAACAATTGTTATTGAATATAACATTATTGTCTACAGAGAAAATCCCCAGTAATCTACAGAAAAGTATTTTAATCAATTAGGGGGTAATACATTTCATCCAAATACTGTAATGGAAGGCCAACTTGTATTTAGCCAACCAGATTAAACAAAAACAAAAAACAACTTGGACACTGAGAATTCCATTTGGATAATTCAACCAAAGATGATCACATAGCGTTGCTAGTTAGTGAAAGCCTCTATGCTCTTATGCATCCTGAAAGGGAGTCATGCCACGGCAGGAGCCATGAAACTAACTTTTATTACCATGAAATCGAATTCCACGCTTCCTTGTCCATTTTCTCTGCATGGAGCCACGAGTGGGATCAAGAACACCAAGGCTTTTTGTAGGTGGGATAGAACTTAGCACATTTGAACTCAGGAATTTGTTCTTTCCCTCTGTGGTGCCTGTGGAGCTCTTTGCTGCACAGTCTTTGTAGAACAGAATGCAGGAGGAAATGATTCCTTTGGAATAGCTAGGATTTTAGGATTATATACGAGCCACAGAGGTCATAGGAAAGTAAAACAGTTAGAGTGATGTCAAGGTTCTGACTTAATCCCACTAAAACCAGAGATTTCTAAGTGCTTAAAAAGCTTTATGTGTAAATAACTATCCGTTTAACTTGGTATAAATTCTCATGCAGAGAGAGACTGCAGGTTTTGCAGGCATCTATGATTTATCATGATTTTTCTCCCAAGAGTAAAAGAAGACTATCAGCAACATAAGAACACAGACTGAAAGAAGAAAAAGTACATAATTTAGGCTTTTTTCATCCTTGTATCATTTAGTCAATTCCAAATCAGTCTTTTAGTCAGTACCGCTACAGAATTTTAGGTCTTCAAAGATGAATGGATACTTAAGCAGTACAACTTACAACATTCAATCTACCCTCTCCCATGTACAGATGAGGAAACTGATCACGAAGCAGATACTCTAAATGAGCAAAATGACACAAGCAAGTTCTGTGGCAGACTGGAGGGTATCTGACTCTTTCAAAGGAAGTAGTGGCTACCTGTCTACTGCTGACAGTTGCTATAAGGAATTGTGGACCCAGTGGGACCACTCTTCTGATGTCTTCGTGAGAAGCCACAAATCCAGATTTTTATGTGAAATCCCTTGGTTTTTGAATATTCGCTCCATTTGTTTTTCACAACTACTGTACAGTTTATAACAAAGACATCTCTCATCTATTTGTCAGACTTGGTGTGTAAAGTGCCATTTTATAGCTCTGGGATAAAATGATTGGCCTAGGGGTAAGGCTAAATAAAGAGACTAGGGGTAGGGCTAAATAAAGAATCCTGTCTCTCCAACAAAGATATAAAATGGTCAACAGGTAGTTGAAAAGATACTCAACATCACTGATCATCAGGGAAATGCAAATCAAACCACAGTGAGATATTACCTTATACCTATTAGCATGGCTATTATCAAAAAGACAAGAAATAAGTGCTGGCAAGGATGTGAAGAAAACGGAGCCCTCGCACGCTGTTGGTGGGAATGTAAATTGGTGCAGCCACTATGGAAAACAGTATGGAGGTTCCTTAAAAAATTAAAAATAGAACTACCATATAATCTAGCAATTCCACTTCTGGGTGTTTATCTGAAGGAAACCAAATCACCATCTCAAAAAATATCTGCTACCCCATGTTCAGTGGCATTATTTTCAATAGCCAAGACATGAAAACAACCTAAGCATGGATGGATGAATGGATGAAGAAAATGTAGTGTATATATGTGTGTGTATATATATATATATATATATATATATATGTATTCATTAGTATATTATATTACATTATATTATTATTCAGCCATAAAAAAGGAGGAAATCCTGCCATTTGCGACAACATGAATGAACCCTGAGGGCAGTGTGCTAAGTGAAATAAGTCAGAAATAGAAAGACAAATACTGTATGACCTCACTTATATGTGGAATATAAAAAATAAACCAAACTCATAGATACATAGAGAACAGATTGGTGGTTGCTTTAGGGTGTATGTGGATGGGAAAAATGGGTGAAGGTGGTCAAAGGTACAAACTTCCAGTTGTAAGTCCTGGGGATATAACATACAGCACCGTGATTATAGTTAATAATACTCTGTTACATGTTTGAAAGTTGCTAAGAGAATAGATCTCAGAAGTTCTTACTACATGAAAAAAAATTTGTAAATATATGTGGTGATAAATGTTAACTAAACTTATGCAGTGATCATTTCACAATATATACAAATATGAAATCATTATGTTGTACACCTAAAACGAATACAATGTTATACATGTCAGTTACATCTCAATTGAAAAAAATCCTGTCTCCCATATTCCAGGCTAGGGCTCTCTTCACCCCAGATCGCTTCTCTGGAACATACCAGATTTTAAGTTCATCGTTGCATTCTTTATTATATTTCCTAAGTGAGATATGCCTTTCTTAACCATACATGTTAAAATGGAAAATCTATAGCTGGGCAGGAAAGGAAAAAAATGTTGAGGAAAAGAAAGTGAGGAATACTGCATTGAATTACAATTAGCAAAGAAGTGTCTGACTTAATTTTCCATGTATTTAGAAATATAGAGCATATATTTCCACAGAATGTTTTGTATTTATAGCATGTCTGTCTAGTTATATGGCTGCAATATAATTGTTTTCCTGTTGAGAATTATGGCAGAGAAGTTACTCTGGGTCCTATTACAGCTAATTATAGTCTTGCTCTGGAATTTAAGAGCTCCCCTGCAAGGTTCCCTCCTCTCCAGTTATACACAATGGACCTGAGAGCATTCTGATTCTACATGTGATTTTCGTTCCCAGGCTCCTGCTAGAAATATGGCATTTGGATGTTTAAGGGCATAAATTAGCAGAAATGAGCCCAAGCTGATTGAAATAATACTGACTTTCAATTGTATAAAAATGGAACATCATTGTGTAACAGAAAAAAAAAACTTCATATATATATATATATAGATAGATAGATAGATAGATAGTTTTTGAAAACCAGATCCAGAGATCTTGTATAGATACAGATTCTCCCTGGTCTGAGCTCTAGAAAGGATGTAAGGGTGTGGCCTGGGTACACAGCTTCTCTGGGCTCATCACAGTTTGAGTAGAAGAGCGTAAAGTTCACCACAACAAAGGAAAAAATCTCTCTTTTTAATTGAGGAACTTCCTCTGGGCTTGGCATCAAAGGACTGGTACTCTTTCCAGCAATGTCACTTACTACTCTGGGTATGTCCACAAATCATTCAATTTACTTAAGCATCATTTTTCTTGTCTGTAAAATGGAGAAACTAATGCCTGCCTTACATTCATTCCAAAGTCTCTATGAGGATCAAATTAGATAGGAGATCTAATTAGATTAAGGTAGCATGCTCCCTTTTGCTCCTCCTACCATAGGAACTGCAAGGCTCCATAGCATTTTGAGGAGAAAGAGGTGGGCAATTAAGACAGTGCTAGGCTTGCAAAGCCCTCAAAGTGATGACCACTGTACCTACCCCTGGAGTTGTTGTGAGACTTAAATGAGATAATGCCAGGAAAGTGCTGGGTTCAGTGCCTGCTCCAGAGAAAGACCTCAATGGCTTTTCTCTCCTGAATCCATATTTTATTGAATTACTGAATCTTTTTTCATTGTATTGCCAGAGGGTTGTTTGCATATACAGGACATTGACTAAAATCAGCACTTCAATTTTTATGGTTGTGATCATTGATTTTTACCAAAATCTGAAAGATTTTTGTTAAAAAAATCAAACAGTGCACAAAAAGTTTCATGGGTTTAGAAACAAAGCAAAGAAGCTAAATTCAGAACTTTTGATCTTGAAAGTGTCTATTTTACTGTCTTCCCCAAAGCACATCAGAAGATGAATGAAGGGGACACAGAAGCTGGAAAGAATTTACCTCAAAAAATCTTTTGTGGCAGGGAGAGATATTTCTCTCCTCATTTTTCCAACCCACGCCTTTTATAAAATTTATTTTTAAATTTTTATCAAAGTAGTATTTGGTATGTTTTAGAAAGTAAAAAATACTACAAGGCTTAAACATAAAAAGCGCTGTCTCCTGCTCTACCCTTCTCTCCTCCAATTCCAGCTCCTTACAAGTAGCCACCTTCAAATCCCTAAGATGTTTCTTCTGTTATTTACCTTTCATATTTATAAAGAACACGCTTATACTGCCATTCTTAATTTATTTCCCATTTACACTGTTATTTATTGATCCTACTAGAGAAGATGACCATTTCGCTCTCTGAAATCCTCTTTCTTCCTATACCAATTTCCCTTCTCCCCATCCTCCCGTTAGCATCATATAATACCTCTTAGGCTAACCAATAGCAGTGCTCACATCACTATGATTCTGGTTATATGTTAACAGCTGTACCACACAGCATTTTGTAGTTATAACTCCTCTCTGATACAAAATCTGTGTTTCCAGGAGTTAATAATTGCTGCTTTGTTTGCTCAGCTTTCTACATATTCCCCCAAATCTCTGATCCTTAATAGGGGTCAAATATATGAGTGAATCTATCCAATTCATTTTTTTTTTCTCTTGGAGACAAACCCTCCTGAAACCCTCTGTTTCCCAGTTTTATCTCAGCTGGTTACTCTCCAAGCCTGCTGTAGAGATGCTGTGCTGAGATTTTCCTTCTCCATGATCTGGGAATTTCTCACTCTTTTGTTGGATCCCCTGCTTTGTTTCTTCTTTTTCTTGATTTACTCTCTCATTTGGGGAGCACACTCTCCAATAACTTCCTGACAACAGATGCTTGGTAGATACATTTTTTGAGAACTTGCTTCACTAAAAATATTGTTAGTTTACACTTACTCACAGTCTCATTGGATATACAATTCTAGGTTGTCAACCACTTTTTTTTTTTTTTTTTTTGGTGTGAAGTGTGCATTTTCTTCATCCCTTGGGCAACTTGAGATCACCATCCCCCCTCGGCCCTACCACTGATTTCAGGGTGACAGAGGAACTGGTGATGAGAAGTCTGAAATGTTCCACCTCTTAAATACATCGCAGACCACAGTCGCCAAATGATTTACTGAAGAAAATGGAGGTCACATCATTCACCGCCTGGTGGATCACGCTTCTCCAGGTAGATGGTGCGCTGCCGTCCTCCCGGCAGGAAGCCGTCCTGTGCAGGTGCTGGGTCGTACCCCCCGCGACTCCCCCATGATTGCATGAGCCGTAATCAGAGGGGATCCCACCTTCACGGGCACTGGGGTGGTACTGCCGTGGTTTGAAGGAACTGGGGGTTGGCGGTCACATATGTGACGGCCGGTGACGGCCCTGGGCGCCCAGGAGGGACGGCCGCCGCGATGCCGCACGGGCTGAATGTGTCAACCACTTTTGATGAGAATTTTAAAAGTATCATCCCATTGTCATCTAACTTCCAGTTATGCTGGTGAGCCACTCAACCCAGATCATTCCCAGTTTCTTTCTGAAAGCTGTGAACATTTTCTATCCCAGGTGCTCTAAAGCCTTCATGTGGGTCTTGCATTGCTATGTGCAGTCCTCAGAGGGACCTTCAACCTGAAACGTCATGCCTGCTTCTTTTCTGGGAAATCTTCCTATATTTCTTTACTAACTCCCTCCCCTCAATGTATCTGTCCTCCCATTCTGAGTTTGTTGATGTCAGAAGTTAGTCCTCTTACACAAATTCTCCAGTTTGTAAATACTTTCTCACGTCTTCTCTCTCTGTCTTTTTGTTCTATTTTACGGGGGAAAAAAACCCCATAGCTTGAGCTCCATACTCCTCCAGTAAAATAATAATCTCTGCTATAATAGTTTTAATGTCTAATACCTCTTTCTTCTTTAAACATTATTTTTGTTTCATGGCTGCTATTCCTTCTGTTATCTAAGAATTTTTATGATTGGGTTTATTTCGATTTTATTTTGTTCTCTGTCATGTCTCTGTTTTCTCTCACATTCTTTTTTTTCCCATTTCCTTGTTTTGTGTTTTCGTGTCTGGTTAACCTTGGTTGTTCAGCAGTACTTAAGAGAGAGGCATTAAAAAGCTGATAGAAACCTCTGTGTGACTGGGGCATTATAGGGTGAACAAGCAATGGCCTTGAACTTCCTTGTGGGGGGGGCCCTTGATGTCAGTGTCACTTTATTTTTTTCATAAACAAGTTTTCCCAAGGGAAAGCCTCCAGTCTTCTGCCTGTATTATATAAGCCTGGTGCCAGTGTTCTGGAAGTCTAATAGAGAAACCCTCAAGCCCTCACCTATGCAGACATCCTGTTTTGCCTTAGCTGTGCCTGATGCCCCCGGGGTGGAGAACCTTTCTGCTCTAACTTCTCTAGAGATTGAACCTCTCTCTTTCCTGTCTGGGAGGACTGAAGGACCTTGTGTTCTATTATAATTGTTCCGGGACTTCCCTGGTGGTCCAGTGGTTAAGAATCTGCCTTTCAATGCAGGGAATGTGGATTCAAGCCCTAGTCGGGGAACTAAGATCCCCCATGACACGGGGCAATTAAGCCCATGCTCTCTAGAGCCTGCGTGCCAAAACTACTGAGGCCGTGCGCTCTGGAGCCCATGTGCCACAACTAGAGAGAAGCCCATACGCTGCAACGAAGAGCCCACCTGTCACAACGAAGATCCCCCATGCCGCAACTAAAGAACTGACGCAGCCAAATAAATTAATTAAAAAATATACATATAAAAATATATTATAATTGTTCCTTTTTAAGACTTTCCATCAGTCCCCTGATGTTAGCCCCTTTATGAATCACACATTTGAGAGCTACCTGAAGCTCCCAATTCCACTCTTTCTAGAGTTCTTCAGCTTGAATCACATGCTTCCCACTCCAACCTCCATGACAGAGAGTTTAGAGATTTCTCCACTCTACTAAATCAGTTGCCACTCATTTACCTACTTCCTATCTTCCTAACTATGATCGAAGTCCGCTGGAACCTCCTCTTCCATTCTCATTGCTGTTGGGATCTAAATCTCGTTTATACATTGGGTCAGTTCAGGTCCTCTGAGAAGCAGACGACAAGATGGAATTAGACTTGCAAGATTAGAGGGAAAATCTGTAAAGGATAAGGGAGAGAGAGGAAGAAGAGGTAGGGAGAGGCTTTAGCCTGTGGTGGGATTCTGACGCCTCTGAAAGGAGAGAGAGAGGGAAGGAGGATTGGGTAAGAAGAGCATCAGAATACAGTGCAGTTCTAACGAAGCCCTGGCCAGGCCATGGGGGAGTTTCCAAGCAAAGAAAGGCCATTAGAGGGACGTCCCTGGTGGAGCAGTTGTTAAGAATCTGCTTGCCAATACAGGGGATATGGGTTCGAGCCCTAGTCCGGGGAGATCCCACATGCCGTGGAGCAACTAAGCCTGTGTGCCACAACTACTGAAACTGCGTGCCTAGGGCCCATGCTCTGCAACAAGAGAAGCCACAGCAATGAGAAGCCCGTGCACAGCAACGAAGAGTAGCCCTCGCTCGCCACAACTAGAGAAAGCCCGCGAATGAAGACACAACGCAGCCATAAATAAATGAACAAATGAATGAATGAATGAATGAATAAATAGTCCATTAGAGAAGTCCTGCTTGGGACATAAATGCCCTGGCTCTAGTTCCCCTGTCATGCTCAGTCAGTGCCTGGGAGCACCACAGTGGGAGCGTGGTCTCAATGTGCATGACATGGCAGATCTGATGGTACAATAGCTGGTGCCTATCAGCCAATGACATCGCTCACACCTGCTCCTCTTGAAGGGCGACCTGAGTGGCGTACCTCCATTGCTGCTAAATTCACTTATGTTTTTATTTATTTACCTTACTTAGTCATTTTAATGTGATATTTCAGAAAGAGCATAGATAAGTCTCTGTGTTAAATCAATCACATTTCATTGAAGGTCACTCGACTTTCCAAAAAGCTATTGACGTTGGCTAAGCACACACACACACCTGAAATCAGGATATGGCTCCCAGAAGGTATAATTACCACAGCCCAGCTAACATCATAGACACGCCAACCAGCTTTCCAAAATTATATGCAAAGGTCCAAAGAAAAAGCTTACCATTTAAAATGAGAAAACAGTTTTCTTTTATCAGAAAACCAGCCAATATATTATTGGTGATTTTCATTTCCTTCTGGCCATTTCAGTGTGAGAAGATAAAGGAGACTGATTTGGGTCTAGATTAAAGCTGTGTTCTTATGCATATGCAACACTGCTAAATATTTTAGAAGGCAAT
The DNA here is from genome assembly GCF_951394435.1 of Stenella coeruleoalba. NCBI lineage: Eukaryota > Metazoa > Chordata > Mammalia > Artiodactyla > Delphinidae > Stenella > Stenella coeruleoalba. The sequence continues at coordinate 130,935,435 of NC_137148.1, read as the reverse complement.
AGGTTGTTTGTGTCCCCCGCAAAATTCATATGTAGAAATCCCAGTATGATGGTATTAGAAGGTAGAGCCTTTGCAGGTAAACAAGTCAAAAGGGTGGAGCCTTCATGAATGGGATTAGTGCCCTTATAAAAGGGACTCCACAGAGCTCTCTTGCCCTCTTTTTGCCATGTGAGAATACAATAAGAACTCAGCAGTCTGCAACCCAGAAGAGGGCTCTCACCAGAACCTGACCATGCTGGTACCTGATCTTGGCCTTCCAGCCTCCAGAACTGTTAGAAATAAATTTCTGTTGTTTATAAGCCACTGGTCTATGGTACTTTGTTACAGCAGCCCAAACTGAGTAAGAAACAGAGCTTAGATTTGTTACCTCTCAGAAATGTATTCTTCACTTTAACATATGAGATGAAATAGTTTTTGTTTTAATTTTAGTTCTTTGAGTAAAAAATTCACAAAGTACAGATAAAGCAGAACCTTTATCTGTTACCTTTATCTTAATCCTCCAACCCTTGGCCCTACCAAACATGGGTAACAATTTGTATGGAATGTAATTTTCCAGACCATTTTCGGGTGTGTGTATATGTGTGTTTCTGGCTCTCTGTATGTTTATATGTACCTCTTGATTGATAAATAGATAGCTAGAGACTATTGTTTCCCTGATTTTTAAAAAACATCAATTATATCTACTGTAAGTATTTTTTCTCTTTTCACACAGCAATAAGCTTTGGAAATTTTGATATGCCACCACACACAGATTTACCTCATTTTAAAATTTCTTGCATAGTATTCTTCCACTTGTATTTATTCTAACAGATTACTTAACCATACTCCTAATGGAAAACTTAGGCTGCTTTGCTTTCTGCTATAATAAATAATTTTGCAATGTATACCCTTGTACATGTCTCTTTGGGCTCACATGTGACTCTTTGTGCATACATGCTAGTGTTTTTCTGTGATAGACAGCAAGAAGTGAAATTTCTGGGTTTAAGAATTTGTGCATTCAAAATTCTAAGATACTCTCAAATTGTCCTCCGAAAAAGTATGCATCAATTTACATTGGATAGTGCTACTTCATCTTGAAGATTATCAGAGCTTAATAATTATCTTGATAATAATATAGTAACTCTAATGTTTAATAAGGCATTTAGCACATGTTAGATATTAAATAAATATTGGTAGAATGAATGAATGAATACCAAGAGTGTTAAATATTACAATTCTGGAAAGATAAACTACATTATTTTTGTCAGCTGAGCTGATATTAAAACCACTAGCAATATCATTGGATTTAAGGGCCAAATCTTTTGTTTCTACTCCCTGTCATAGAATGAGACAAAATAGTAATTATATCAGAAAGAGCAAAATGCAATATGACAAACAAAAATTTTATAGTCAGATAACAGATGTTCAAACCCTGGATCTTGGGAATTCCCTGGCAGGCCAGTGGTTAGGACTTCATGCTTTCACTGCCCAGGGCCCAGGCTCAATCCCGGGTCAGGGAACCAAGATCCCACAAGCCGTGCAGCATAGCCCCCAAAAAAACAAACAAACAAAAAATCCTGGATCTTCCAGAACCTAATGGTACAAACTTAGGGATGTCACGTGTCTTCTTCTACATTTGTAATGGGGATAATAAACTCCAAGGTCAAGTGAAAGAAAGTATGCAAAAGCCTTTGCAAACTATAGGACGTTATGCAAATGTTAGTTTTTAATCCCTCCTAAATTACCATATTTATCAGTAAAGAGCTGAGTTCTGAACAGTTTGATTCAGCATGACTAGAACTGCATCCGGGCCTCCACCCTCCCTACGCCCATCCCCTTCACCCACCGTCTTCACATGCTCTCGTCCCTAAGTGGCCACACCGTAACACAGCACCCCACATATCTCCAACATGAAATGTCAATGAGTTTTCCAGATTAGAACATTAAAAATGTATGAAGAACTACTATCATGCAAAGAAGCTATAATACTCATGATTTTTTTTTATAAGTGAAGCTGTTCATTTCAAGAGCAACATGTATTACTATAATCAGTAAAAATGACTCTAATACTCCTATTGTTACACACAATAGGATACAGGCAAACTTTAATATCTATCTCAATTTTGACGTGCTCAAGTACAACTGTGTTTATTCTACCAACATATTGTTCTAGTTCTTAAAAAGATATGAAACATACAGCACCAGCTGTAAGCCAATTTATTATATAGAAATTGCATGGTTATATAATTTTCTTTAAATGCCAGCTAATGTTTGGCATGAAAGAGAGGCATTTGCTCTGGGAAATCTTCAGATGGTTTAACCTTTGGGTTTTTTTTTTTCTCTCCTTCTGCCTTGTCTATGCCCACCCTGCCAACCTGGGAGAAATATTCTATCATCCTGTCAGCCCCCTGCCAGGGTGAAGCACATCTGTTACAAGATGCTTACTGCAACCAGAGTGGGCCAAACACAGTGTCGCTTTTGGCTTGAGGTTTAGCCCCAAGAGGCAACCACCAATTCCACACTGTTCAGCACTTATAACAATGATAATCACTGACATTTTTCGTAACATTTTACACATGCATTCATCGTGGTGAAGAGCGTGGATTTTACAAGCAGACTGCATGGGTTCTAAATATGATTCTTACATGCACAAATATCAAACTTCTCTGTGCCTCAGTGTCCCCACCTGTAAAACGGGACTGATCACTCTACCTACCTCACGGAGCTTTGAGAAGTACTAAATGGGTAATAGGTTTAGCACGGCCGGGCACATTGGTGGATCGATTCACATGAACTACAGCTGCTGTGATCACAGGCCAGCCTAGGTTCAAGTGAAGGGGAAACAGATTTTACTTATTGCTAGGAAGAGAATCAGAGAATTTGTGGTCATCTTTAATCTGCCATAGTAGCTAACACTAGGAATAATATGAAATTTGAAGTATGGTTAATTGGACTGAAAAACTGTTAGCTCCACGGAATGGCCATTCTCCTGACTCAGGTTTCTTCCTCCCTCTATCTACAGCAAGTCCTTAATTAAGACTTGCCCAATATGCAGTGGCAGGTGTAAGCCATCTTGCTAACTGACATGCAAAATTATAATATTTTGCACAGCACCTTGATTGTACCATTCATCCAAGAATATCCAGTCCTCTGCAAACGATAATTAAGCCTCTACACCCCTGAGATGCTCCATTATCTTCTTTTTATAGATGCGGAAGCACTGAGCCCAGAAAAGGGAATCTGTCAAGGTCACAGGAATAGGTGACAGAGCCGAGAAGGGATCCACAACATCAGCAGCTCAGTCAGCATCTACGTTCCCCATTGCCCATGATGCCAACCCATAGAAATCCAAGGGAAATTCTCATTGCCCATTTTCCTGGTGGCTTACTTTGTCCCTTAATATCGTTGCTATCCTTGCTTATGACAGTCTCTCTGAATCCAAACTTCTCCAAAGCCAGATGGAGACCGCCAGGAGAGCTGGGGACACTGTGTATTTCTCACTTCACACCCAAAGTCTTTTCCCCTTACTCAGAAGTCATGCATGATTCGACAGAGGCAGTGAGCAGAGCAAGGTACAGAAGCTGTGCTTTCATTCTTCACTGGGCATAGCTCATTTGCTTTGCTGTCGAAAAGCAAGAAATTCCAGATAAAAGGAAGATAAAAAATAAGGGTGTGGGTGAAAGGGAGTGAGAGAGAGAGAGTGCCTATAAATGATATGCCACATTCAGAATGTATCATTAGCTTTCGGCAAACTATGGACTGCTGTCTGACCTTTGTCAAACCTTGTAAAGCAAGTGCTAGGCCAGCTGCTAAAGCTTGCCGGAGTCATTTAACTTGTTGGATAAATTGGAACAAAAACAGACTCATCACCTTTTATTAGTGGACCCTCTCCTTTTCCTGTCCCCTGGTCCTCACGTCCCCAGACCTAGATCATTATGATAATTTTTTTTGGAAAATATTTATTTTTTGCAGTATACTTGACTTACAGTGTTGGTTAGTTTCAGGTGCACAGCAAAGTGAATATATATATATTCCTTTTCAGATTCTTTTCCCTTATAGGTTATTATAAAATACTGAGTAGAGTTCCCTGTGCTATACAGTAGGTCCTTGTTGGTTACCTATTTTATACACAGTGGTGTATATATGTTAATCCCAAACTCCTAATTTATCCCTCCCTTCCCCTTTCCCCTTTGGTAACCATAAGTTTGTTTTCTACATCTGTGGTCTGTGGGTCTATTTATGTTTTGTATATAAGTTATTTTGTTTTTTTTTTTTAGATTCCACATGTAATCTTTCTATAGCCACCCTGAGTCACTCTATCCTACTAGTGCCGGTTTAAAATCAGAATTGCAAACTTCGAAGGAAGGGATCTCAGAAGTTATCTAGCTTCACACTTTCACGTTACAGGAAGGGAAATGGAAGCATCGCTACGACGTGGTGACTTGAATACTGTGTAAACTTGGACCCAATATTTAACGTCTCTGAGTCTTAGTGTTCTCAGCCACAAGATGTGGATAACAAATAGTGTTCATCTCTTGGGCTGTGGTGAGGACTAAATAAAATCATGCACATAAAATGTTTGGAGCTGTGAACTACTTTATAGAAGAAAACATTTGCTCAAGGTCACATAGCAGGCCAATGAGAGAGTTGGGCTTAAACCCAAGACTTAAAACTTCGACTTCATTGATCCACTCAATAAAATTTTATTGGGAGACTACCATGTTCCAGGCACTGTTGTGAGCACAGAAAATTGACTGATGAACAGGACAGTCTTGGTCACGGCTCTTATTGGAGTTTACAAGGTAGGGAGGGAAGCAGGATTTACACTTACTACAACTGTGAAAGCATTAGGGAGGATCAGTGGAGGCTGCTAAGGAACTGAATGAGAGGAGAACAACCTGGGCAAGGGCAGCAAGGGAAGATTTTCTTGAGGAAGAGATGTTCAAGTTGCGAGTGAAGGGTGAGCAGGCTTTGGACAGAATCAAGTGGACCAGGAAGCAGGTGGAAGCATCCCAAAGGAAGAAAAAGAGGAAGATGTTCTCAGAACTGAAAAAAAAAAAGCCACTGCAGTTGGAGCATACATATTCCACTGACAGAGGCCTTTCCCAGTCTCCAGTGGCCCCTCTGGACCCTGTTTCTGCCCATAAAAGAAAGCCCACCCCTTCCTGACGCCTCTTGGAAGCCCTATGTTAGACTGAGGAAGGAGAAACTCACAGTTTCTCCTTCTGTTTGGAGCTCTGTAAGTCTCTCTCGATTTAAGGGAGCTCTCTGGCTTAAAATCGTGACTTAGCTCAAAAATAAATTAGGTGGCAGTGAAGTAATGCGTATCTGCTTACACAAACATCTTAGCCTCTGCTTGTCTTGTTTTACTGCTCTGATCTCTAGATTGCAAGTTGGAAAACCAGCAAGTTACTCAGGAGGAAAGATGGGAGAGAGACACATATTCAACCAAAAGTCCACTGAAATTATACCAGTGGATTGTTTAGTTTTAAAGGGGGTCATATAGGATTGCACCCTGTAAATGAACAGCTTTCACTCTGTCCTCAGACCAGTTATCACTTCTCTTTCCTGCTTCCTCTATCAAGGCCCCACAGAATCCTGCTTCTTATTGGGTTCAGCCTGTGCTTAACTTCTATTCTGACCATCTTTTTCCTATCAATGCCCTACAGAATCCTGCTTCTTATTTGGTTCAGCCTGTCCTTAACTTCTATTCTGACCATCTTTTTTCTATCTTTCTTATCTTAACACGGAAAAGAGGAAAGCTACCCTCAGAAACTCAGGTGCAGCCCTAGTGATGGATTTGTCCTGAATCAAGAATCAGTATTTGGTAAGCTGGAGGAGTTGATTCACTAACCTAAGAGAGCAGTTTAATTTCTCAAAAGGAGATGCACTTACCCTGAACTCCCAGCTTTGGAGTCTATTCTTTGAGAAGATACCAAAGACTTACTCAAAGCTCACAATTACCAAGAAAATCCTGGTAACAACTCTAATTCATCTGGCCTTGGGGATACAAGAAAGTATAAAAGATATAACTATAACATATAATTACTGGTTGCAAGGGTCATGCAAACCAGTTAAGGGAATTAAATAATGGTTGTCATGATAATAAGAAATTAGGCCCTGCATCAGGCACTATGGTAAGGGAATTACACGCACTAACTCACTTAATTGTCCCAACAATGTCCTGCTTTACAGATAAGGAAAAGGTACATCAGAAAAGTCAAATAATGGACCCAAGTTCACAGAGACAGATAGAACTGAGAAGGAAATCCATGCTGTATAATTCCCAAACTTGTGCACATAATCATGTCAGGATAGATATTGCGATGAAAGGCAGTATAGAAGGTCCACAGAATTCAGAGAGAGAATTCTGAAGGGTTGGAGTTAGGGGTTTCCGGAAGCTGCACAAAAGAGACCTCAAATTTGAAGAATGGGGAGGTCTTAGAGTAGGGTCTCTCAGTCTCGGTATTACCGACATGTCGGCTCAAGTATTTCTTGGTTGCAGGGCCTGTCCTGTGCACTGCAGGACATTTAGCATTATTCCTGGCCTCTATCCGCTAAATGTCCAATAGGACTCTCCAAATATGACAACCAAAAAAGTCTGGAGAGGGCTTCCCTGGTGGTGCAGTGGTTGGGAGTCCGCCTGCCGATGCAGGGGACACAGGTTCATGCCCCGGTCCGGGAAGATCCCACATGCCGCGGAGCGGCTGGGCCCGTGAGCCATGGCCGCTGAACCTGTGCGTAACAGGAGAGGCCACAACAGTGAGAGGCCCGCGTACAGCAAAAAAAGATAAAAAAAAGTCTGGAGACATTGCCAAATGCACCTTGGGGGCAAAACTACCCACAGTTGAGAACCACTGCTTTAGAGAGACTCAGGGAGACCCAAGGGCAGGGGAGACCCAGAGGGAGGGAGTCCATGCAAAGCCTGGGGAGGTTCGGTGGACCTGAGAATGCGTGTTGAATAGTTGGGAAAAGATTAAAGTGGAGATTGGAAAGGGCTCTGAACGCCAGGTTAAGAAATTGGGAGCTGGGAGCAGGTGCAGATTTTTGTTTTTGAGGATACGAATAGTGTGTACCCCTTACTTCCTGTGCATTAGCCCATGTCCTCCGTCCTGTTCTCCGAATATGCCAAGCACACTTGGGTCTCAGAGCTTTCATATCTATTTCCTCTCCCCCAAATTATCCTTAGTTACCTGCAGAGCCCCTCTCACTACCTTCACGTTTCTATTCAAACATCACTTTATGAGGAAGGCCAGCCCCACCTGTAACTCTCTGTCCCCTTATCCTGCTTAATTTCCTTTCGTGTATCTGCCTTTCCTGAATGCCAGACCCACCCTGTCATTTATTACTATGTTTATCACTTTACCGTCCATCTCCCCACATTAAAATATCAGCTCCACCAGGGCAAGTGTGTGCACGGCTGTATTCACAGCACCAGGGACACTTCTTGGCACACGGCACATACTCAGTAAATACTTGTTGAATTCATGAATTCATTTCCAAGAAAGTGTTTTAGGAAGGGTGCTCCCTGGAAGCCAGTCATCCTCATGTCCTATCTGTAAAGGGAACATCTTCAATAAGATGGAAGATTCACAAAGTATGGTCTGAGTTCTTCCTAAATCAGAATTAATTGGAGCAGGGGTGTCTGTTAAAGCCTAGACTCCTATGGCCCAGTCTAGAGCCAATAAACCAGAGTATCTACGTGGTAGACCTGGAAACAGCCACGGAACACATTCCAAAATGTACGTCACATGGTGACTCTAACGTTTCATGAGACAGCTATGCCGTGTCTCTTTCTGCTTAACTTCACTTCTTTGGAAGTCAAGATTCAGATGCTCAGAATTAATAAATATGGGGTTATAAGATAGAACACCTTGGAATATTCTATTCCACATGAGTGTCCCTCTTGCCTATCAAAACTGAAATGTTCATACTATGTTTATAAAGAGCTTAAATTCTCACAGTCCTTTATATCATACACAACATTTCACATCCCCAACTTCTTCTGATCCTTACCACAATCTTCAGGAAAGTCAGGGTGGCCATAATTCCCTCCATTTTGTCACCGGATGCAATGAAGACTCAAAGAGCTGTAGTGACTTGTCTATGCTACGTAATTTATTAATCACAGAGAAGGTGAGCATGGACCCCTGGACTATGTCTATTCCACCATTCAGCTGACCTATTATATAGTAATTGAATGCATTTAACGGCACATTATAGCTTACTAAAAACTTCCACGAAACCTCATGAAATACATTAAGTAGCATTATCTACATTTTCAGATTAGCCAATCAAGAGGCACAGTGGAGTACTGTGGTTAACTTTTAAGGCTCGGGCCTGAATGTCTTAGTTCTATTACTCGCTCCATGACATTGAACAAGTTACCTAACTTATGTGAGCCTCAGCTTCCCTATCGGCAAAACAAGGATAATAATAACTGTCTTAGAAGCATTGTGAGAATTTAGTATCATCATTTACATAAAATGCATATGGCCTGACACATAGATCAAACTCAACAAATGCCAACGATTATTGGCAGTAATTAAGGTTCTGAGGTTAATAAAAACCAAAAGAATGTCTCATTATTATCCTGGTGCATAGCCCAATGGACAGCATAGCAGGAATTCAATATATATATCTGCCTAACCAAATAATAAAGGAATGAACGATAGAGGCTAAATTGACTTCCTCGGGGTCATGTAATTGGTAAATAACAGTCAAAACTCAACTTCCTGTCTCCCAACAAAAAATCTGGTGTTCTTTATACTATGCTGGTCCTCCAGCCGTCCCCACCGAGAAATGAGTTGAAGGTTACGATTTAGCTGACTGTTGTACAAGCAGTGTCTGAGAAGAATCTACATTCATGAATGTGGAATTGTAAACCACTGACTCTGACTCCAAAACGCATTGGACACAGTCGACCAATCTAGGCTTTGTCCTTATCATCGTGTCTCCTTCCTTGATGCCCTGGTACAAGGAGCTGTGCATGTAGATATTTGTATTCTCCTGAAACAACAAGGCCATTCAGCTGTTCCCTTCTAATTTAAGATGCTGTCTGTGTCTGCCCATCCTTCGGGTTCAGGAGTGGATTTGGAAGGTGAATAGCTAGCGTGTTCCAGCAAAGTACGAAGGAAAGAGGGTTATATAAATGGGATTGTGCTGTCCCATGAGGTTAGTAAATCCCCATCCTTTTCTCCTACTCCTTCAATCACCACAACTACCTCCATCTCCTCTACCTCCCAGGAGGGAATACATACACTTGAACTAACCTACTGCCTTTTCAATCACTTCTGGTATGAAATCTACAGTTCTCCAAGCTCTTCATTCAGGCGTGTGTCAAATCTGCACTGAACAGTAACCACTAATCAATGTCAGTTTATTGACAGCTCCAGACCTAATTTCTCTGCAGCCACACTGAACCACATGACAAAGATTATAGTATTCCTAACTCAATGTAAATGTGATCATTATTTCGAAGATGAAAGAAAAAATGAAAAATGCAAATCAATGTGTTTTAGACTGCAAGGAGCTCTTTTTATAACAACAGTAACAAAACCCTGTTTGTGAAGTAGAATCCTGAAATGTTAAAAGTGATAGAAACCTTAGAAAGCATCTGATCCAACCCTCCTTGTTTACAGTTGTGTAAACTGAGGCCAGAGAGAAAAGAGAGACTTGTCCGGGGCTGTGCAACTTCCTTCTCTATAACTAGCATTGCATCTTCCCAGCCTGCCCATCCCAGGATTTGTTTCTAAACAAATCCTAACATACACACCAGGAAGCTCTATTTAATACAATTCTCAAGTGGCAAGAAGGGAGGGTATTAGAGTTGATTAGAAGATAACAAGATGGCCCAAGAGTTGACCCTCTGCTCCCTCTTGGAAAGATGCTCCAGCTCGGGAGACTGCAGGTGGAGGGGAGGTTGCCAGCTCACAGAGTGTGGGGAGAACAGGACTGCAAGTCAGATGGCAAAGATTAGAGGTACATGATAAGGCTTCTCTATTAACTTAAGCGATTGGACATGCTCAATCAGGCATCCCAGCTGTCTCAGTTATAGATTATCAGTGACATCAAGCACTTACATATGAAGCTGTCCTGGGCTCTCAGTGCCAATTGCTGGAAGATAACTGGAATTCCAAATGCTTAAAACCCAAACTTCTGGGGCTGTGAGATACTGGCAGAGGAGTTTGGAAGACTGCCATTCTTACATACACACACACACACACACACACACACACACACACACAGTAGCAATGGTAATTCATATTAGCTTTTGGAAACCAACCTCAGAGTAAAGATGCACAGGACCTCTCTAAAGGCTTTCTCTTAATCTGTTATATTGAAACTTCTTCCAAGGTTAACCAACAAGGGAACAGTAGGATCAGAGGTTCTAGATGAGGCTAAATCAGTTACATTAGGGTATTGTAGAACAGTGGCCTCTGATCGTTGAGGGGCAACCCGAGCCTGCCTAGTCCTGGGATGCAGTTTCAGATACAATACCACAGAGCTGCCAACCATGTTGCTACTTCTCAGAATGTCCTGATATTAATATTTTACTCGTTAAAATACAAGGCTAATTTTTCTTCATTGGCATTGTTCTCTTCAATAAGACAGATAGAAGTAGAAGGCATAGAATAACAGCAGAAACATCAGTTGAATATTATTGACCTCTTACCACCCAACAAACACTGTGCAAAGTGTCTTGCAGATACTATCTCATTTAACTTTCTCTACCACGTGACAGGTACTAAGAGTATCCTCACTTTACAGTTGAGAAAACTGAGATTAAGGGTTGACCCCAAATTCACCCGGGTTATGGGTAGCAGAGTGAGATAAAATGACAGGTGAGTCTGTCTCCTGAGCTCTTGAGAGTCAAGCTGTTTTATTTTGTATTTTTAAAATTAAGTTATAGTAAAATTGGTTTTTCTGGTGTAAAATTTTAGGAATTTTAACACAGGTATAAATTCTTGTAATCACAACAGTAAAAATACAGAACAGTTTTAACACCTTCAAAACTCCTTTTGTGAGAAAAACAAATACCGTATGCTTAACACATATATATGCAATTTAAAAAAATGGTTCTGAAGAACTTAGGGGCAAGACAGGAATAAAGACGCAGCTGTAGAGAATGGACTTGAGGATACAAAGGGGGAAAGGGTAGGCTGGGAAGAAGTGAAAGAGTAGCATGGACATATATACACTACCAAATGTAAAATAGATAGCTAGTGGGAAGCAGCCGCATGGCCCAGGGAGAGCAGCTCGGTGCTTTGTGACCACCTACAGGGGTGGGATAGGGAGGGTGGGAGGGAGACGCAAGAGGGAGGGGATATGGGGATCTATGTATATGTATAGCTGATTCACTTTGTTATACAGCAGAAACTAACACAACATTGTAAAGCAATTATACCCCAATAAAGATGTTTAACATAAATAAATAAAAAACTCCTTTTGTAGTCAAGCTATCTGACTATAAAAGCTATTTTTAGTCACACCTCAGGCCTAATCCTGACCCCTGGCAACCATTATTCTGTTCTCCTTCACTGTAGTTTTTTCTCTTCAAGACTGTAATGTAAATGGAACCTACGTAACCTTAGGAGACCGGTTTCTTTCACTAGGGCAACATACTGCCTTTGAGATTCATCCAAATTGTTGCATTTATCAATACTTTGTTTCTTTTACTGCTGCAGTGTATTCCACTGTGTGGCTGTACTACAATTTGCTGATCCATTCACTCACTGAAGGGCTTGGGACTGTTTACAGTTTGGAGTAATTATGAAAAAAAGTTGCCAGAAACATTCATGGACAGGTTTTTGTGTGAGCTTAAGTTTTAACTTCTCTAGAGTAAATACTCAGAAGAGGGACTGATGGGTCATATGGAAGCTCCCAGGCTGTTTTCCAAAGTGGTTGATCATTTTTCATTCCCACAGGCAATATAGGAGAGTTCTCATTGCTCTGCACCCTCATCAGCATTTGATATTTTCAACATTTTAATTTTAGTCATTCTAATGCGTGTGTAATTCTATATCACACTGGAGTTTTAATTTCTATTTCCTCAATGACAAACAATGTTTCATATGTGTACTTACCACCTGTATAATCTCTTTGGTAAAGTTTAACTCTTTTGCCCGTTATAAAAATGTTGTTTTTTCATTTGTTTTCTTTACTGTTGAGTTATGAGAGTTTTTAACATAGTCTGAATACAAGTCTTTGGTCAGATAGTGTTTTGCAAATATTGATACTTTCCCCAATCCTCTTAACAGAGTGTGTCTTTGACAGAGCAAAACGTTTCAAATTTTGATAAAGTATGATTTATTAATTTTTTCCTTTTATGTATCGTACTTTTGGTGTCAGAGCTAAAAACTCTTTGAGGAACTCTAGGTCCTGATGATTTTTTTCTGTTTTGTTTCTTTGTTTTGTTGTTTTGTTTTGTGTTTTGGCCATGCCATGCGGCTTGTGGGATCTTAATTCCCCAATCAGGGATTGAACCTGGGCCCTCATCAGTGAAAGCGTGGAGTCCTAACCACCGGGCCACCAGGGAATTCTTTCTGTGTTTTTATGCAAACATTTTTTGTTTTGTTTACACTTTATATTTAGATTGATGATGCATTTTGATTTAATTATTGTTTAAGGTATGAGGTTGAGGTTCATTTTTATCACGTATGAAGGCCCAATTGTTCCAACAACATTTGTTGAAATGACTATCAATTTCCTCATTAAATTACTTTTGCAGCTTTGTTAAAAAAAACCTAACTGGCCAGGACATGCAGGGAATGGGTATGAGTGCTAATGGGTATGAGGTTTCTTTCTGGGTGATAAAAATCTTCAAAAGTCACATTAGGATGACGGTAGCACTACTCTGTAAACATTCCAAAAACCATTGAGTTATACACTTTAAATGAGTGGGTTTTATAGTATGTAAATTATATCACAATAGACCTGTTAATTAAATAAAATTAGCTATCCATAGTAGTGTGGGTCTACTTCAGAACTCCTTCAATCTCTATATATCCCTTCCCCAATACCACACTGTCTTGATTACTGAAGCTTTAGGAGGTCTTAAAGTCTGGTGGTATGATCCCCCTAACTTTGTCTTTTTCAAAATTGTTTCAGCTTTTCTAGTTCTTGGCCTTTCCATATAAATTTTAGAATTAGCTTGTCTCTTATTAAAAAACAACACCACAACAAAACACCTGTTGGGATTTTCATTAGAATTGTATTCAACCTATAGATGAGATTGGAAAAAATTGACATCTTTATTACACTGGGTCCTTCAAAACATGAACATAGTATGTCTCCATTTATTAAGATCTTTCATTCACATTTTGGGGGGTAGTTTTCAGCAAAGAGATACTATACGTGTTTTCTTATATTTATACATATGTATTTCATTTTTGAGTAGTATTGTAAATGGTATTACTGTAAATTTTTGATTTCCAATTGTACATTAGTGTACAGAGATACAATTGGTTTTTCTGAATTCACCTCACATTCTATGATCTCATTAAATTCACTTATTAGTTCTAAGAGTTGTTTTTATAAATTCCTTGGGATTTTCTACCTAGACAAGCATGTCGTCTGCAAATAAGGACAGTTTTAGTTCTTTCACTTCCTTCTACTCTGACCTCTAAGACTTTCTTTTTATGTATTATTTTCTCCTTCAGGTAAACTCTCTGAAATCAATTCTGACATGAGAATTGATGAAAGATGAGGATGAGAGAAAATGTGTGTGTTCGACACAATTTTAATTGCACTAGTTTTATACCTTCTAGAGATATCTGAGACATCTTTAATGCCATCAACTGCTGGCTCAAAGCAATTCACTGCACATTTATTCAGTTCCTACTGTATACAGACATTCTAGGTATAGAGAACTAAAACATGAGATAAGAGCAAAGTCCTTCATTGGAAGTTTACAGTGTAGTAGGGGAAACAGAAAGGTATACAGATCATTCCACTGCAATGTGATAAGTGTTAATGAAATAGGCAGACACATAAGAATAAATGAAAAGAATATTTACTTCAGCCTGACCTGACAGTAATGGGTGGGATGACCAGATTACCCTTGTTCAAGCTACCGCCATTTCCCACTTGAACAACATCAACGGCCTCCGAATTTACTTCTCTCTAATCTTGCCTTCCCTGACAATCTATTTTTTGAAAAATCAGTTTCATTGACATATAATCACATACAGTACAATTCATCTATTTAAAGCACACAATTCAATGACTTTATTATACTCACAGAGTGATGCTCCACCACCACAGTCAATTTTAGAACATTTTCATTATGCCAAAAAGAAAACGCACTGCCTTTAACCATAACCCCCCAAACTCCTAACCCCTCAGCCCTAAGCAATCATTAATCTACCCTCTGTCTCTAAAGATTTGCCTATTTTGAAGACTCCATATACGTATAATCAAACAATATGTGATCCTTTGTGACTGGTTTCTTTCACGGAATGTGATCAAAGTTCATACCTCTTTAACTATGTGTCAGCACTACATTTATTTTTATTGTCAAATAATATTTAATTGTATACATATGTCACATTTTATGTATCCATTCATCAGATGATGGATATTTGGGTTGTTTCCACTTTTTGAGTATTAAGAAAAATAATGTATAAACATTCGTGTGGACATACGTTTTCATTTCTCATGGGCACATACTTAGAAGTGGGCTTGCTGAAACATATGGTAATTTTACGCTTAACATTGGAGGAACCACCAAACCCTTTGCCAAAGTGACTACACCATTTTAGACTCATACCAGCAGTATATGAGGGTTCCAATTTCTCCACATCCTAGCCAGCACTTCTTGTTACCTAACTGTTTTTGTTATTATTATAACCATTCTAGTTAGTGTGAAGCAATATCTCACTGTGGTGTGTGGTTGCCTTTCCCAGGTGGTTAATGATGATTCTCCTGGCTACTTGCTGGCTACTTCCATGACTCCTGGCTACTTGCTGGCTACTTCCATGATTCCTGGCTACTGGCATTCACCTGGCTACTTGCTTCCATGATTCCTTTAGCTCCAGTTGAAGAACAAGAAGGAAAAGTACAACTCAGCATCCAGCAACCTGGTCCTCACATGTAGCACCTTTCAGGAAACCCCAAAGCTGATCTGACCTGCTTACAGGCATGTCTTCTCATACTGGGAGGTGGATAGAAATGAAAAGAAGTGTGGGATTGGGTGGCAGTGAGTATAAATAGCCTGGACTAGAAAGAGGGTGGGCTGGGCTCAAAAGCAGACAGAGGTTTTTTTTGGCATTTCTCCATCCCCTTTTCCATGCTCTCAAGCATCCAAGGGCTGACCTGGAGAAGCAGGTTTGGCCTCATGCCATGTGGGGCTCCGAAGAACAGAAGCAGGACTTTGCACAGATGAGCAAAACTTTCTCATAATCAAGAATAAACCCAAGCGAGGCAGCGAGCAACATTTTGCAGGGATTGTAGTACCCTGTGGCTACCCGGACCCAGGGCCTTTCTAGAAGTGAGATTCTATCATCCCTTCTATCTCTTGGATCTTTTTTTCTCAAGAAGCCACTGTTTTCATGACTTTCTTCATCTTCTTATAAGGGTTGGTCATTCACCAGCGTATCTCCTTCTTTTACATCCCACATCAAACATTCCCATCTGTATACATTTCTCTCAGGCTCTCATTACAGAACTTTCAAAATCATACAAGCCATGCTTAACGGCCACGCATGTTTTCTCTTTTTAGAAAACATTTGCATTTTAACAAGGTTTCCCAGCTCTGGAGAAGCACAAAACACTTTTCTTGACTGGAGATGGAACCAGAGCATCAAGAAAAGGTTTGGAGAGCCAGAGGGGGGTTCAGCTACTGAATTTTGCTGCAGGCCAACACTGCACAGAGGTAGGGAATAAACAGGCTCCTAGCTGCTGACTAGAAAAAGACACAGATAATGAGAAAAATCTGAAGCTCTTTCTTATAGTCAAACTAAATATTTTCCGCCTAGCTAGTTTTCATGGGCTCTTACATTTTGCTTTGTATTTTCTGATACTGATCCCCAAAACCAGGCTTCATGCCAAATTAAGTAATAAAATATTACTAAATTTAAATGTGTGACAAATTTTACAATTATCCTTTGAGATAGTTACTGTTATTATTCCTATTATTCTTCCATCTTAAAGATAACTGAAGCTCAGCGAGGTTAAGTAACTTACCCCAAGTCCTTTGATCAATCAGAGGAAGAATTAAAAACCAAGGGGTCTGTCCCCAGAGCTTCACCTACTAACCCATGCTGCGGTAAGCAGAATTCTAGGATGGCTCCCAAGATTCTCAGCCCCTGGTGTTCACACCTATTCTCCCAGTTATCGAATCAAACATGAATCTAGGTACTGTTATAAAGGCATTTGTCTGGTGTAATTAAGTTCCCCAATCGGTTGACCGTGTGCTAGGGAGATTATCCAGGTGAGCCTGAACTAATCAATGAGTCCCTTAAGAGCAAAGAGCTTTATTCTCCAGCTGGTAACAGAAGAGGAAACTCTTGCACTCTGGCTCATCTGGAAGAAAGCAAACATCCAGGTTGTGGACTGCCTGTGGGACCACATGGAAAAGACCTGTGGGCAGCCTCTAGGAGCAAAGAGTGGCTCCTGGCTCACAACCAGCAAGAAAGCAGGGACCTCAGCCCTACAATCACAGCAACTGAATTCTGCCAACAACCTGAGCGAGCTTGAAAGAAAAGCCTGTGCTCCAGATGAGAATTCATCTCATCTCACTGCCCGCCCTTTCCAGCCTTGTGTCCTAGAGCAGAGAATCCAGCTAAACTAACCTCAGACTTCTGACCTGCAGAAACTGGGAGATAACACATGATCTTGTTGTGAGAGAATAAATATGTGGTAACTTGTTGTGCAGCCAGAGAAAACGAATTCAGTGTTCATTGTAGAGATGAAGGACATTCTAAAGAATTCAATAGAAGAAAATAAATATCACCCAATGTCTTACCACTCAGAGGAAATCATGCTGACATTTTTGGCAGATTTGTTTCTAGTATTTACAAATAAGTGTTCAAAACTAGTAACACACTGTTACTAAATATTGTTAGTTTGTTCATTTAGCATTCTGACAAGAGTATTTTCCATGTCACCGAATAGTCTTTAAAAATTTAACTTTGAACAATTGCTATATACTATGCATACATGAAAAATGTATTCAACCACGCCCTTTGGGAGGCATTTAGATTGTTTTCATGGTGTTTTTATAATAAACCTCAGTTTGATCATTATTCGTTACATAAATCTTTGAGTTCATCACTTTTATCTTTAGGATAGATTCCCTAGAAGTGCTATTGATGAATCAAAAAGCTTTTGGAATCTTTTAGTGTTTTGACACAGATTGTCAATTTGCTTTCAGAAGCGTTGCAGAAATACTGTGTCCTATCAGCAGTGTGGGAAACTGTTCACCTCACCATGCTTTCACGCCATGGCATATTATTGCTTTCAAGGAATCCTGGTAAATCTCGTAGGCAAAATGTGGCATTTCATTATCTCTCTTCATTTATGCATCCATTTGTTAGCCACTTGTACATTTAATGAATTATTTATTCATGTTCTCCACTCAGTATTTATTTAGCAGATTGGTAAGACTTCTTCATATGGTTAGGATGTTGACCAAATATTTCTTGCAAATATTTTCCTCTGATTGTCATTTTCATTTTGATTTAGATTATCATCCACAGTATTTCGTTCACCTGTATACAAAGCATCATCTCTTACTTCTGTGAATATTTCCATTGCTTTTAGAGAAAACTGCTTGCTCACCACAGTATTAAATAGTGGCATGCATTTTCTTTTATATTTAAACTGTTTTCCTCTTTATTTTTCCTGTAACTGTAGTCCATCCAGTGTGAGGTAAGGCTTCTCATCTGGTGGTGAGGCACCTGTCTAATGACAGGATGGAGGATGACCGTCACGAGGGCATGAACTTCACCTTCCTCGGGTTTCCTCCACGGTCCCAGCACAGACGTACACACACCCAATGCATGGCGAGTATAAATGTCTCTTGCATTGAAGTCAATTGGACAGATTCGAATTGAATCTCAGAAGCACCAATGAGTCGTGGACAGATGATCCCGGGATCCTAATACTGATCAACATACTTGGGTCTAATCTTGTGTCCACAGTAAGCTCGCTGGATAGCAATGGAAGGAAACAGCTTTAATAAAAGCATTTATTTCAGCTCTCCCAACTCAGTGGCAGATGCTTCTGGTTCCAGACCTCTTCCCTCCTGCCAAATTTGTCAAATGAAGCTGCAGGCATGAGGGTCTGTTGCCATTTCAGGATCAAAAGGCACACTTCCACCTGCTGTCATATGTCTGATTCTAAACAGGTACGAGGTGATTGGATGTGACAGACATCCCATGTAACGCAGAAATCATTTCCAATCACCTGAGAACTATCCCCTCCCCTTTGCCTCATGTTCAAGCCAGATGAAATCCAGAGCTTAACTGAGCAGAATCTCTGCTGTAATGTCTTTTTTCAGGTCACATGTATTTCTACCAAAATATATGTAGATTGCTAATGACAACGCACAAGGAAATGATTTTAAAATGAGAAAGCGATTGAAAACTTATTGGCCAGTGACCCTTGGTAGTTCTTTTATAATTTATTGGCCTAATTCAGACCGTGTAACTTTCTGAACGCCATTGTTCTCAGGTCATATCAGTTGAAGCTGGACCTACTGTGGGAGAGAGGCTGTATACAGAATACACACAGTTTTAGGTAAAATACATCATCTCTGCATGGTAGAAAATAATTGAGTTGCACCCTGTCCCTTGATGAGGTAATTCATACTCCTATTTTCAATTATCTCACAAATGTTCACGGTGCTTCCTCCGTGAAAGTGCTATCTTAAGTCAATATTTTGGTTATGGTCCCCAAACCCAGTGGTGTTAAACAACCATTTTATTATGTTCACGAATTCTGTGGGATGGGAATTCAGGCATGGCACAGGGAAGCCTCTCTCTGCTTTGTGATGCCTGGGAATTCAGCTGAGAAGACTGAAACAGCTGGGGGTGACTCAAATAGTGGGGCCAGCAGAAGTCGTCTGGAGGCTTCTTCACTCACATGCTTCGCACCTGGACTGGAGTGACATCAAGGGCTAAGGCTCACTGGGCATCTCACTACATGTAAATAGAGCCTCAGGACTCTTTTGTGGTCTCTCAATGTGGCATCTCCAGCACGGCAGCCCCAAGCAAACTGTACTCCTTACACGGTAGCTCAGAGCTCCAGCAGCAAATGTTCCAGTGAACAAGGGAGAAGCTGCCTGGCCAATTATGACCCAGGCTCAAAAGTCACATAGCATTACTTCTACCACATTCTATAGGTCAAAACTCAACCAGATTCAGTGGGTGGGGACCTAGATCCCATCTCTTATGGGAGGCATGTCAAGAAGTTTGTGGATGTGTTTAAAAGCTGCTACAGAAGCAGCCCTTGGGCCAAGGATTCAAGTGCAAATACATAGTTCACTTAGACAGTGGTTTCAGGAAGCACCCATAGAGGATTGAAGAAGTGACAGGAAGCGAAAAAGTCCGTTCAGAGCGACTTAACCAGCAGTTTAGGGCTGTGGACAACTAGGGCTCAATCTCAATGACCACTGTGTGATGCAGAGTCCAGTATGCCTCATTGCTTCCCAACTGAAAGGCAAGGTTGCAGAACTATTTATCTACTAACTTCTCACGGTCACTGATTGAGCGTTACTTGTAGGGAAGGTGGTGGTAACTCCTGGACACTTTCAGAGGGTTTCCACTGCCAGAGAAAGTCCTCAGGAAGAGGCAGGTGCTTGAAAGGGGAAGTTGTAAGGTTGGCATGTCCAGTAACCTTGAGAGCTGAGTAGATATGTTGGATGATGAGCAGGGTCTGTCAGGAACTGGCATCATACCTTAATTCTAGTGCTACTCATCTAGACATAGAATTCAGATGGATTGATTTAACTCCTCTCCTAAACTGGTGACTTCCTTGAGGACAGGACCTGTATCTTTTTCATCTTTTTATCATTAGCACCTAGACTAAAACCTTGCACATAGGAGACCCCCCCCCATTATAAATGACAAAATAAAATAAAGAATATATCTATATCCTTAGGTCAAACCCCTTTCCCAGGAAATTCCCCAGAATTTGTTGCTATCTAATTCTTTCCTACCTTGGCCACCTCTACGTTTGTGTACATATAGTCTACCTCTGTCTTTTTCATACCATGCTATAAGACCTTAAGCCTGCTTCACTTCCTGTATTCACTCTCCCAGTAAATGACTCCAGCATCCACTCAGTTCCCCAGGTAGAAACTCTTGATTCACCTCTCACCTCTTTTTCCCCCAAAACCTCCTATATGCATGCTTTTGTTACATCTATCGTTGGAAGGTTACTTCATTCCCCCTTTTACCGTTTCTCTCTGTTACGGCTCCAAGATCAAATGTTCATCATCTCTTTCTAGACCATTGCTGCAACTACCTGATTTGTCTTATTGCTTCAAGTGTCTCCTGAAAATCCAGTGTATTAAGACTTCAACTCTTCATTTAAACCCTTCTGTTGTTCCAATATCAGGTGAAAATAAATTCTCTTAGCTTTCAGTTCTCAGCCAATACGAAAGAAAGAACTAGGTTTTCAAATTTATCCCCCCACCCCGTCTATACAACCCATTTGTTGATCTAAACATTTCACAAAGCCTCAAAACCCCCAAACTCACCCTCTATGTTTGGGTCTTCTTATGCTGTTCTCTCTTCCCAGAATACCCTTCTATGTTAGCCTCCATCTGACAAAGTTTCAACTGTCCTTCAGGGTCCAGTAGATGCCACTCTCTCTATTAGAACAACTACCACTACTAACTCTAGTTAACTAACCACCCTATAGCCCTGGTTAAAACTACCATATTTCCTCAATTCTAAGATGTCATGAACTATTTAATGCCTCACTGATTTATTACCATATTTGGATACAACTGAAAGAAACTAAATGGCTCATGTATGTGAAATGTTTAAAAAATGCTGGAAATGTTAGAAATTGTAGGGGTTCAGAGCATGTCATCCTAAAACATGCCACCTTGGCATACGGATCATTTTGAGTTAAAGGCACTTGAGGAACAACAGATATAACATGGACATTCTGACTTTCCCTTTTCTTCCTAAAAGCAGGAAATAAAACTCCCATGTGAAAGGTGCCCTCCCTGTACCAGGAGGAAGGAAGACATTCGTGTCCCTGGAGACTAGGAGTGGGAACCAGGAGAAATCTGCACATGAACACCTTGTTAACCCTTATCTTCCGAGGTATCAATACTTTTCCACAATTAACTGCTCTAGCCCGAACTTCTTTGTTTTGTCACGTTTCCACAATTTATTACTCTTTGTCCAAACTGGTATATAAGCTTTGCGCCCTACCTTCTTTGTTGGATCGTCATTTTTCTCTGATGAAAACCCCATGTACACGTAAAAATTACGAAATATAATTTGTATGCCTTTCTGTTGTCTTATGTCAGTCCCAACTGGAGACCCTAAGAGGGCAGAGAAGAAATCTTACCTCCCTTACAAAATATAGTATTTGCTTCCTCTTCTGTGTTCCCTGAATACTTTTATGGCCAGGCATACATCTCACTGGAGGTCCTCTGCATGCCTTGGGAAGGTCAGACTTCTTCATGAAATTTCTTGAAACATCTCTATATTGTCACTGTCATAGAATGTTCTGGGTTAATTGCAAACAAATACCAAGCCACATTCCTCAATTTACTGAGGACCAAGAAGTATACTGGGTAAGAACATGAAACTACAGTACAACTGGGATTCCGATCAGCTTGATGGATAGGAATTTTCTGGAAGAGGCCAGCCTGAGACAAGGGACAGTGAAGACCCTGAGAGAAAAGAACCCTAAGGAAATATCAGAAGAGTGACTGTTTTATATTCTTTGATGATATGGTCAGTCAGATGCTGCCACAAGGCGAGACTAAAGAGAGGCTCAGGAAAAAAAACAAGGTTTATTATACTTATGAGCCCTAAAGACATGAGGCATGGTACCCCACACAGGGCCACATGGGAACGACACCAGAGTGGTCAGGAGGCAAAAGATGGGAGTAGGGGAATACTTAGGCTAAAGACTTTATTGGGGTTTCCTTGGGAAAGACAAGGCAGGGCAGGGAAAACATTTTAGGATTGGCTAGTTTGAATAATTTTAGCTGGCTTTAGGCTATAGGATTGGTCCCCAGTTGCCTGGTACCTAGTCCTAGGATGATTAAGACAGAGGAATATTACCTCCTGAGGGATATGGGCCAGAAAGAGGAGGGATGGCTCTGGACTGGTTAATATGTATATCAAAGGCATAATCCTGACTAAACCCTCTCCTACCTCTAAGAATTGGCTAGCCCAGAGAGGGGCAGTCTCTCCCCAGCTAGAAATGTATTTTAAGATGTCAAAACATCATAATAAACAGAAAATATAAAATATACAATACAGTGATCCAGACTGAGCAGCAGGTCTTCCACCTTAGCATCTGGCTCTCCCCAACCCATCCTTTGTTCCACTACTCACATTTGCCCTCTTATAGGGCAAGAACTAAAGTACAAAGGAAAAAACTAGATCACTAGCAATTCAACAACTATGCCGTGGGAACTCCCTCTGAACGTGTGGTCATAATAGGGATAAAAACTTTCCTATTAGCTAAAGAAGGACAAAAGTAGGTGCAGTCAATGGGTCTGGGAAAATTAGATTATTCCAAGGCAGTGGTAGCCTTGGGGGTCAATGATACAATAGAAGTTGACAGCAGTGTGGACAGTGGAAAGACAGAAATCTAGTCAGCTGAATAAATAATAACAATCAATGGGAAAAAAGGATGTCAAAAGTACAGCACACTAGAGAACAGGGTACACCTATAAATGTGACACATGTATTCAGGTATACAAATAAGCCCATGAATATACTGTTTAGGAACAAATAATAAATATGTGAACAGTCACTATACGTACCACCTCATCCCCACTCCTCTCTTTTCAAAGGAAAAACACTGTTACCTACTGGGTCAAAATCTGAGTCCCCATTCTTGGGGAATCCCTGGACAATGAGAAAAAAACATAATCCAGAGAGGTTTGAGGGGAGGAGGAAAAGGGAAGAGAAAAGAGAAAAGAGGAGGGAAGAAGAATTAAAAAAAGCTTTTCAGGCAGGATGTTGTTGGAAATTTGGGGAGACTGGAAGTTGAAAATATGACAAATAAAAGAATACGGTTAGGCAGTGCTTGCCAGCCGTGTGGAGAACTGAGAGAGGCATCAAAGAAAAGGCTGCAAATACGTTTCCTGTGATTTAAGAATACACATACCCGATAGTACTTTTTACATTTGTATATTTTATTTCAGATATTGTATTATTTTAGTTTTTAAATTTCCATTTGTTTCTTTTCATTTTTTTTCTGATCGTGCCACCCGGTATGCAGGATATTAGTTTCTCGACCAGGGATTGAACCTGTGTCCCCAGCAGTGGAAGTGCGGAGTCTTAACCACTGGACGGCCAGGGAAGTCCCTTGTCTCTTTCTTATATTGTCTATTTATCTGCTGAGGTTTCCTCTCTTTATTCATGAATATATTTTCCTATACCTTATTAATAATAGTTATAAGAGCTACTTTAAAATCCTTGTGTACTAATTCTGATATACGAGACATCTTGGGGTTGGTCTCTGTTGATTACTTTTATCTTGAGAATGGGTCACATATTTCTATTCTCTGTATGTCAAGTAATTTTGGATTATATTCTGGACATTGTAATGGTATGCTGTGGAGATTGAATTCTCTTACATTCCTCCAAAAACTGTTGACATTTTTGGTTTGTTTGTTTTAGGAGACAATTAATTAACTCGGTTGGAATCCAACTTCAAACTTTGCCTGTTGAGCAGCAGCTCAGATTAGTTTAGTTCTTCTACTCCTTAGCTGAGTAGTTTGCAGTCCAACAGTAGTTTGCAGCTCTGTGTGGTACACGGATCAGCCAGAGATTTGGAAGAGTGTAAACACAGAAATTAGGTCACCCTGTCTCTGATTCTCTCCATTCCAGGGTCCCTTCCTCGCTGCCTAATTCTTATGGTTGCTCTGAACTCTGTCCTCTGGTTCTTCAGGCAAGAAAGGCTATAGGTTTTCTGTCAAAGGTTTAGATACCATATGGTGCCAACTTTGCAAGCCATATTCATATTAACAGGAAACTTATCCTATGCTAGTCCCTTTTTCCAAGTTTCTATCACTCTCTGGAATCTGTCTGCTTTTGTTCATTCTTAGATCCTTCAAGTAGTTGTTTTTTATATTGATATTTTGTCCAGAGTTTATAGTTATCTACAGCAGAATTGATCTATAAGGAGCATACTTTACCATACTTGAACTTAACTGCTTTTGATTATTAGATTTTGTTTTTTTGCATATGAACCACACTTGGACTAGTCTTCATGGACTGGGTTTTTTGGGTTTTTTTTCTATAAAGTATCCAGACACAGCCTTCAATTTACTGTAGGTAAGCATTTTTTTTTAAACAAACTATTGCTTTACTTTTTTTTTTATTAGTTATCTATTTTATACATATTAGTATATATATGTCAGTCCCAATCTCCCAATTCATCCCACCCTCCCACCCCCACTTTCCCCCCTTGGTGTCCCTACATTTGTTCTCTACATCCGTGTCTCTATTTCTGCCTTGCAAACCGGTTCATCTGTACCATTTTTCTAGATTCCACATACATGCATTAATATACGATATTTGTTTTTCTCCTTCTGACTTACTTCACTCTGTATGACAGTCTCTAGGTCCATCCACGTCTCTACAAATAACCTAATTTTGTTCTTTTTTATGGCTGAGTAATATTCCATTGTATATATGTACCACATCTTCTTTACCCATTCATCTATTGATGGACATTTAGGTTGCTTCCATGTCCTGGCTATCACAAATAGTGCTGCAATGAACATTGGGGTGCATGTGTCTTTTTGAATTGTGGTGTAGGTGATAATTTAAACCCAGATTACAAATGAAGCTCACAAATGTTTCTTAAAATAGCTTTTCTAATTATAACAGAAATATAACATAATCCCAATTAATGAATTTATTGATGGAATTTATTAAAAAGAAATAGATATAATATTATTAGAGCACCAAGTGTCAGACACCGTACTAGACCCGTACTAGACCTGTAGCAAGGCATTTTTTTATGCCATTATGCTATGAACATTTTGTCATTACAGTCAAACCCTGCAGCCTACCTCTACAGTTAATGTTTCCTAATAGAATGACTCCTGTTTTTTTAATACTACTCAAATTCATAGCACTTATATATTTCTCAATGCAACGGTTTTCATTACTCTTTATATATGAAAAAATTATTTTTAAGTCTTAAACACTCAATACAACATTTTTAACAAAACAGTGTGTGGAGACAACCTTCCAATTACATTCCAATCTCAAAGAACGGAACATCAGAATCGCATTTTTTAAGATTTTGCTAATTATTATCAAAGGGAATATTGTTAGTGCAAACAGGCCTTAGAATTACATTCCAATCACAAAGAACGGAACATCAGAATCACATTTTTTAAGAGTATGCTAATTATTATCAAAGGGAATATTGTTAGTGCAAAGAGGCCTTAGAATATCACGCTCTCTACACAAACCGACTGTTTGCTGACAATCATATTGATAATTTGGTTATCAGGAAGCAATGTTTTAAGTATTTTACATCCTAAATGATAACTTGTTACATGTGTATATGTTTAAATTGTGTTTTAGGAAATTAGTTGGGGATTTGGGGTTGATGAATAATGCATTATAATTTTTCCCATTTAAAATAATAGAAAATATGGTGGTGTGCTGAATTGGGAGATTGGGATTGACATGCATACACTAATATGTATAAAATGGATAGCTAATAAGACCTGCTGTGTAAAAAAATAAATAAAATAAAAGTCAAAAAAAAAAAAAATGTAAGTCTTCCAGCCCAGGAACCCGGGATGTCTTCTTTAATTTCTTTCAATGATATTTGCACTTTTTAGTGTACAAGTTTTATACTTATTTTGCTAAATTTATTCCTGATCATTTTATTCTTTTTGGTGCTATTGTAAATAAGAGTATTT
This sequence comes from Stenella coeruleoalba, assembly GCF_951394435.1. Classification (NCBI taxonomy): domain Eukaryota; kingdom Metazoa; phylum Chordata; class Mammalia; order Artiodactyla; family Delphinidae; genus Stenella; species Stenella coeruleoalba. The sequence goes on along the minus strand of NC_137148.1, from coordinate 130,909,361 downwards.
TCTTTTTCTTTTAAAAAAAATAAATAGTGATAGGAAATATGCTTCTTGGTTAGTGTTTTCGTGTAGAATATCTGATTTTTCAAGAATAGGTTACTGAGCTGATGTTAAGCACAGATGCCTGTAATTATATTTTTCTATGGATATGAAGGCTTACTAAACATTACAGAAAAACATTTTCCATTTTCCAAATGTATTTTATAAAACTTGTGCAAGATGTTAACAGGTATCCCCAGACATCGCCCCACTATTCTTGAAGAAGCCCTAAACTAAGGTATTAATACAATTGCAAATATTTCTGACAAAGAGACTAAGCATTCTGTTTAATAACACAGACTAGTTTTTTGAATAAGCTGATGTCAAGGCTAAAAACTTGAGGATATACGTATATATATGTATGTGTGTATATATATAGACACACACCAAGTTGAGTAATATATGACACATACATCCTTGTGCATATATAACTATATCGACATGCATCTATACCATATATGGGCTGCATTTAGCTTGCAGATAAGTTTTGCAAGGCCTGTAGAGTGTTTTTTTTTTGCTTTTTTTTTTTTTTTTTTGCGGTACGCGGGCCTCTCACTGCTGTGGCCTCTCCCGTTGCGGAGCACAGGCTCCGGACACGCGGCCTCAGCGGCCCTGGCTCACGGGCCCAGCCACTCCGCTGCATGTGGGATTTTCCCGGACCGGGGCACGAACCCGTGTCCCCTGCATCGGCAGGCGGACTCTCAACCACTGCGCCACCAGGGAAGCCCTGCAGAGTGTTTTTAAGATTTCCTTCCAGTCTCCTCTGTCCCAAACTGGCTGACTACATTTATGCCATCTGTCTGGACCATGTAGGTGTTTGAGTTTGGAACTTGAGATGTAGGATTTGGAAGCGGAAGTATGGGGCTGAGAGCGCTACCTCAGATCGCGGGGTGGCTAGAACTTTGGTTTCTCTTCTGGCCCTGAATAATCAGTTGTATTTTCCTGCTAATGTTTCAGAGGCTTCCCTCCCCCAGGCATTTCCTACCTATTACAAGGACGTTCTTCTCTTTTACTGTTTGTAAGCATTTTCCAAAACAGAATGAATATAAAATAAAAAGATTAAGTTGTGTATTCACATTGTAAGGGAATAGGATTTTTCAAAACAATCTATAACTAAAAAAGCAACTAGTTCTTTTTTGCCTTCCCAACCTTTCCTGACCCTGTCAAATGTAAACGAACTCCCATAAAGCCTCCTGTTAAAAATATAAAAAAGAGGAAAAGGTAGGCTTCTCTCAGGGTATCAACTGAAGTACAAGATAATTGATTTTACTAACACCTTTCCCGGAGACTGTTGCTGACACACTTGAAAGGGTATTCCTGGGACATTTGCCCCAAGATGACTCCCTCCACTGACCAGGTGTTGACGGCCACGTAGCCTCTAATAGAAAGAAAGAAGGAACCACACGTACCTTCCTTGGAGGATTTGGACACAGGCCATAGCAAGAACAATATTTGTACAGAAACCCTTGGAACAGTAACATTTACAATCATAAATTGCAGGATTGGGGGGCAGACTGGTTAGAGGGCTAGATTTTAGTAATACTGTGAGGTAGCCAATTTATTCCTAAAGTTAGTGCTGGAATAAATTGAATCTGAAGGTAGAGTAATTTACATTCATTATGATAATGCACATCTAAGTACAGTTAAGTGTTTTCATCCATTATCTCATTTAAATGACCTGCTCAGTCTCCTAATTGCCACAGAGTCTTTCCAATCTAAAAACGCCTACAAATATTTATGCACATAGATGTTCCTCCCTCTACTCTTTATAAAAGAAAATAATTGAAAACAACTTAATTATTCGACTTTAGGAAAATGGGTATGTTATGATATATACATATAAGGTAGTAAAGTTATGACAATGATGTTTTCAAGGTATTTTGGGGTGTTTTTTAAGGACAATGTAAAGTTCTTATGAAATGGTAATTATAACAATATAAAAATGCATTAAAAATGTAATAAAACCTACCAAAGTGCAGAACCCTATAAGCAAGAAGGAGTTTGGATTTTATTCTAGGTATGAGTAGAAACCATTGAAGTGTTTTTAGCAGCAGAGGGACATGCCTGGATTTGCATTTTAAAACAATTACCCTGTTTTCTCTATAGTTGTTTGTTCCTTCCAAATTTTCTACAATAAAGATGTAATATCTTTTAAATTTTAAAAGTAAAAAACAAAACAGGATCAAAAATAAACTTCTGGTCCTTGCTTTGCAATCTGTTTGCCATATCCCTAAATAAACCCAAACCAGGGAACAAATATGAAGGTCCAATTTCAGGACCTCAAATGAAGGCACTGCAGGGAGGCTTCAACACCCCCTGGCTTGTGCCTTGCCACTCAGAGGGTAGAGTTAATTTTATGGTGCAGACAAATGAGCCCATGACAATATCTCTTGCATGCTTGAAAGTTGCAGCTCAGGAAGATGGTAAATAAACTCCTATCTATGGAAGTGCTGCTCTAATGAGAAGATGGAAAGAGACAGCTGAACTCCATCAATTTGGTTTCCTTTTCTGGAGCAACTGATGCCACGTAGTGACCCCTGTCCCTCTGGGAGACAAAGTCCCAGTGTCTGCCACATCCATTCAAAGCTGAAAGCTCTGGGACATGATGTATGGGGAGAAACCCTTGGCAACTCTCCCAGGACCATCCAATTCCATATACAGAGTAGGTGAGGGTTGCTTGTATGGTGGCATTTGGGTATGGGGAATGTCACACGCCCCTGAGTCCCCTTGATCTTCCTGCCACTATTGCTCACTCTGTCCTAATGAAGTCGGTTGCGTTCTTCTGTATGACTGCTTCCAAAATGTGAATACACTCAGATTAGAGTTAGCTGGTACTGGGTCCGAGATAACAGCTTTTAGGTGGGGGCAGTTTTTAAAATGATGCATTATCAAAAGATGGCAAGCCTAAGTCAGAATCTTTCAGGACACAGGGGCCAGTGGGAAGAGACAGTAAAGCTGCAAGTAATCATTGACATTTGACAACATTGGGTCCAGTGGTAAGAAGTACAGGGGAAAAGCTCAGAATTTGCTGCTGGCTTTCTTTCCTGCTCACTCTATGACCTTGGGCAAGATATGCAGCCTCTCACTAACCCTAGTTTCTACTTGTACAAAATTAGAATGATAATAACCACCTCCTAAGATTGGTGTGATGAGTGGAAAGTACAATCTTTAAAATATCTCAGGCTGTGCATGATACATAAGAGGCTAGGGGCTCTACACAATGCAGTCCAAAAACCGTAAATGCAGTCCTGTTTTCTCTTTTTACAATAAGAACACGGAGGGCTGGGGCCCTTGTTCACTCAATGGAACTCCCACAATTTCATCACTGCTATTATAGCCTTAAAAAAGGAAATGCTTTTTCCAAATGACTCCTAAATTCTTCAGACCCTGAATAATGACAAGAACACAATTATGTTCCCTAGAATTATGAAGACAGGGAAGCAAATTCATAAATTTTGTAAGTGTTTTCAACAAAAGCTGAAGAGGGAGATAATATTTATACCCTCAATCAAGAAGGTAAATAACTAGAACACTATTCATAGAGTCCTTTAGTTAAGTGAGATTTTACTGTATTTAATAGTTAAATACAGTGGATTGTCAATGCCTAAGACTCCATAAACTTTCTATACTAAATTGATCTTCTTTTTCCTTATTTGGGAAGAGGGAAAGAAGAAAGGGTTACCTCGGGCATAGAAGGGTGAGCCTACAAAATTCCTTAGCTTCTAACATACATAATATATTTCTAAATGATATATGACCCTTCCCTTGTTTTCTCCTTCTGGGTTTGCTAATTATGACTTTTTCAAATCTTTTCAATAAAATGCAGTGGGTTTTTTTTTTTTGTTTTTTTTTTTTTTGCGATACGCGGGCCTGTCACTGTTGTGGCCCCTCCCGTTGTGGAGCACAGGCTCCGGACGCGCAGGCTCAGCGGCCATGGCTCACGGGCCCAGCCGCTCCGCGGCATGTGGGATCTTCCCGGACCGGGGCACGAACCCGCGTCCCCCGTATCGGCAGGCGGACTCTCAACCACTACGCCACCAGGGAAGCCCTAAAATGCAGTTTTTGATACCACATCCATATCCACTAACCACACATACGTGTATACATACATACATGCATGCATGCATGCCCTATTCACTAGAGCACAAAATGCTCAATCAATATTTTAGCTGTGTTTTTGAAGTAAGGATGGAGAGATCACACTAAAAGCTTCAATTTAAAGAAGTACAAAACTGCATTGGTAGTGGAATCTGGAAGAAACATGATTAAGATACTTATTTCAAGCAACACTTATTTCTCAGCTGGAAACTACATTTCAATGAAGGCTGGTTTTGGATTTTCCTTCTATGGCTAGGTTCCTGTCTTCCACACAGCGAGTGTTCTAGATATACTGAAAAGGAAGACCCCAATATCTCTGCAAGTCCTCATGGCTGAAGCAGTAATTCCAGAGTGGAGAGGAAGCATGAGAGAGAACACCTATTTGGGAATCCCATGTCTGTTGACTTGTCAGATGTCCTGAATTTCATGTTTGCTGACTACAAAATGGAGGCTTAGAAAAAGAAGCAGGCTTGTGTGACTGTTTCTCCATACTGTACCAACCATCTGTTACTATCAGAGAAGTTCTGATTAAGGAGGGAAGCCAAAGAAAACTCCCTAGGTGTGACTCTGGAGAGTCTACGAGTCTACTGACCAGCCCACCTTATGGCACTGCTGGCTTGTGTCCTCATGGTTCAATAATCCTTTCTGATTTGCATCAGCCCATTCCATTGAATTGAGGTACACTCCAGAGCTACATGGATGACAGATGGGACTCATTTTCCTCGAGTGTCAAGTTTACTTGGATTTGAAAGGAGGAGGATGAGAAAGGAGGTGGAGAAAATAAAAATCTGTTTTATATTAAATGAAACAGTATGTGATTGAGTAAAATGAAAAATCACATGAATTTTTAACATAAAAATATGTCACTACATTTTCACTCTTCTCTGCCGTAGGGAAATTGAGTGAAGGTAGGAATTCAGGAACAAATGGTGCCATGAGGCAATGTAGAGGAAGGGGAAAGAGAACAGCGTTGGGAGTAAAGTATAAGTCAATGCTAGTCCTGGATTGGAAGCTCCCTTGCTGTGTGATCTGGGACAAGTGCCTTTCCTTTACTGGGGGGGAATATATCACATTCCCATAAAGCTATAATAATAAGACAACACAGCATTTGGTATAAAGACAGACATATAGATTAATGGAATAGAATAGATTTTTCAGAAATAGGCTCATATTTACATGGTCAATCAACTTGCAACAAAATTACTAAGGAATTCAGTGGGGAAGAGATAGCCTTTTCAACAAATGGTGTTGGAACTACTGAGCATGTAAAATAATGAAACCTAACCCTGAGCTCATGCCATATGCAAGAAATTAACTTGAAATGGATGAGATTTAAATGCAAAAGTTAAAGCTATAACATTTCTAAAAGAAAAAAGAAAATACAAGCAGCCTTGGGTTAGGCAAACTTTTTTAATAGGTATCAAGAACCACAAAGAGATCAGACACAAAAACAATGATAAACTGGACATCGTCAAAATTAAAAAAATTTCCTCTTTAAAAGATACTGTTAAGAAATTGGGGGCTTCCCTGGTGGCGCAGTGGTTGAGAGTCCACCTGCCGATGCAGGGGACACGGGTTCGTGCCCCGGTCCGGGAAGATCCCACATGCCGCGGAGTGGCCGGGCCCGTGAGCCATGGCCGCTGAGCCTGTGCGTCCGGAGCCTGGGCTCCGCAACGGGAGAGGCCACAACAGTGAGAGGCCCGTGTACCGCAAAAAAAAAAAAAAAAAAAAAAAAAAAAGAAATTGGAAAGGCATGCCATAGACTGGGAAAAAATAATTTCAAAACCAACATCTCATAAAAGACCTATTTCCAGAATAGATAAAAATACTTTCATAACTCAGAAAGAAAACAAAACTAGACAGCTTTTTAAAAAAAAAATAGGCAAAAGATTCAAACAGACATCTTACCCAAGAAGATACACAGATGGCAAATAAGATTGTGTAATATGCTTAACATCAATAGTCATTAGGGAAAAGCAAAGTAAAGTAACAAGCTACTACTACATACCCTCTTAGAATGGCTACAGTTGAAAAGACTGCTCATACCAGTGTTAGTGAGGATGTAGAACAGCTGGAATACTCACAACCTTCTAAAGAGAATGCATAAATGGTATAGCCGCTGGAACACAGTTTGGCCATATTTAAATAAAGGTAAACATACTTATCATATAACCCAGTAATCCTACTCCAAATTAACCCACAAGAAATGAAAAAGGTATACTTACACAAAAATTTGTATGTTTATATTTAGCACGTTTATGGTCAAAAATTGGAAACAATCTCAATGTCCTTCAAGTGCTGAAGGGTTAGACAAGTTGATGCATATATGTATGCTACTAATCAGCGATAAAAAGGAATAAACTGGGCTTCCCTGGTGGCGCAGTGGTTGAGAGTCCACCTGCCGATGCAGGGGACACGGGTTCATGCCCCGGTCTGGGAAGACCCCACATGCCATGGAACGGCCAGGCCCGTGAGCCATGGCCGCTGAGCCTGCGCGTCCGGAGCCTGTGCTCCACAACGGGAGAGGCCACAACAGTGAGAGGCCCGCGTACCACATAAAAAAAAAAAAGGAACAAACTACTAATCCACACCACAGCATGAGTGAAACTCAAACACATTTTGCTAAGTGAAAGAGACTGGACATAAAAGACAATATACTGTATCATTCCATCTACATGGACTCCTACAAAAGGCAAAACGATAGGGATAGGAAACTAAAGTGATAGAAGTCTGTGGTTGCCAAGAGCAAGAGACTGAGAAAGGAAATTAACTACAAAAGCAACTTTTGAGAGTGAAAGAAATACTGTATCCCATACCTTGATTGTGTTCATAGTTATGGCACTATGAAGATCTGTTGAAACTCATCAAACCATACATTTAAAATTGGTCAATTTTACGGTAATTAAACTACATCTTAATAAAGCTGAGTTTTTAAAAAGGAGTTGGATTGTAGAACTTCTAATGGCCTTTCCATCCATAAAGTATGGTTCTTAGGGAACACAAATCTTTTATAATGGGCCTGACCTTTTGCCCTAGAGGAAGACATCATCTTTATTGTACTGGATGGAAAATGAACCTGTCTTCTGCTCCTGAGAGGAAGGCAGTTTCCACCTTTCAGGACTCTTTGTTCTACAAACATCTTTGAAAAGATGATCTGGAGCAAAGGCAGTCAGTTCTCCTGTTTGCAAGACATCAAAAAATTTGAGAGACAGGGTAGAGAATTGTCTTTCATTACCAATCACTTGCGCCTCCCCTGAACTTCCATGGAGTTAAAACATCTCAGTTCAAAACACACTAAGCTACTGACAAAGTTTTTTTTTTTTTTTAACATCTTTATTGGAGTATAATTGCTTTACAATGGTGTTAGTTTCTACATTATAACAAAGTGAATCAGCTATACATATACATATATCCCCATATCCCCTCCCTCTTGCATCTCCCTCCCACCCTCCCTATCCCTCCCCTCTAGGTGGTCACAAAGCACGAAGCTGATCTCCCTGTGCTATGCGGCTGCTTCCCACTAGCTATCTATTTTACATTTGGTAGTATATATATGTCAATGCCACTCTCTCACTTCGTCCCAGCTTAGCCTTCCCACTCCCCGTGTCCTCAAGTCCATTCTCTACGTCTGTGTCTTTATTCCTGTGCTGCCTCTAGATTCTTCAGAACCCTTTTTTTTTCTTTTTTTTAGATTCCGTATATATGTGTTAGCATATGGTATTTGTTTTTCTCTTTCTGATTTACTTCACTCTGTATGCAGACTCTAGGTCCATTCACCTCACTACAAATAACTCAATTTCATTTCTTTTTATTGCTGAGTAATATTCCATTGTATATATGTGCCACATCTTCTTTACCCATTCATTTGTTGGTGGACACTTAGGTTGCTTCCATGTCCTGGATATTGTAGATAGAGCTGCAATGAACATTGTGGTGCATGACTCTTTTTAAATTATGGTTTTCTCTGGGTATATGCCCAGTAGTGAGATTGCTAGGCCATATGGTAGTTCTATTTTTAGTTTTTTAAGGAACCTCCAAACTGTTCTCCATAGTGGCTGTACCAATTCACATTCCCATCAACAGTGCAAGAGGGTTCCCTTTTCTCCACACCCTCTCCAGCATTTATTGTTTGTAGATATTTTGATGATGGCCATTCTGACTGGTGTGAGGTGATACCTCATTGTAGTTTTGATTTGCATTTCTCTAATGATTAGTGATGTTGAGCAACCTTTCATGTGTTTGTCGGCAATCTGTATATCTTCTTTGGAGACATGTCTACTTAGGTCTTCTGCCCATTTTTGGATTGGGTTGTTTGTTTTTTTTGATATTGAGCTGCATGAGCTGCTTGTAAATTCTGGAGATTAATCCTTTGTCAGTTGCTTCATTTGCAAATATTTTGTCCCATTCTGAGGGTTGTCTTTTCATCTTGTTTATGGTTTCCTTTGCTGTGCAAAAGCTTTTAAGTTTCATTAGGTCCCATTTGCTTATTTTTGTTTTTATTTCCATTACTCTAGAAGGTGGGTCTAAAAGGATCTTGCTGTGAGTTATGCCATAGAGTGTTCTGGCTATGTTTTACTCTAAGAGTTTTATAGTGTCTGGCCTTATACTTAGGTCTTTAATCCATTTTGAGTTTATTTTTGTGTATGGTGTTAAGGAGTGTTCTAATTTCATTCTTTTACATGTAGCTATCCAGTTTTCCCAGCACCACTTATTGAAGAGGCTGTGATTTCTCCATTGTATATTCTTGCCTCCTTTATTAAAAATAAGGTGACCAAAGGTGCGTGGGTTTATCTCTGGGCTTTCTATCCTGTTCTATTGATCTATATTTCTGCTTTTGTGCCAGGACCATACTATCTTGATTACTGTAGCTTTGTAGTATAGTCTGAAGTCAGGCAGCCTGATTCCTCCAGCTCTGTTTTTCTTTCTCAAGATTGCTTTGGCTATTCGGGGTCTTTTGTGTTTCCATACAAATTGTGAAATTTTTGTTCTAGTTCTGTGAAAAATGCCATTGGTAGTTTGAAAGGGATTGCATGGAATCTGTAGATTGCTTTGGGTAGTAGAGTCATTTTCACAAGGTTGATCCAAGAACATGGTATATCTCTCCATCTCTTTTATCATCCTTAATTTCTTTCATCACTGTCAGTTTTCTGCATACAGGTCTTTTGTCTCCTTAAGTGGGTTTATTCCTAGGTATTTTATTCTTTTTGTTGCAATGGTAAATGGGAGTGTTTCCTTAATTTCTCTTTCATCAGATTTTTCATCATTAGTGTATAGGAATGCAAGAGATTTCTGTGCATTAATTTTGTGTCCTGCTACTTTACCAAATTCACGGATTAGCTCTAGTAGTTTTCTGATAGCATGTTTAGGATTCTCTATATATAGTATCATGTAATCTGCAAACAGTGACAGCTTTACTTCTTCTTTTCTGATTTGGATTCCTTTTTTTTCTTTTTCTTCTCAGACTGCTGTGGCTAAAACTTTCAAAACTATGTTGAATAATAGTGGTGAGAGTAGACAACCTTGTCTTGTTCCTGATCTTAGAGGAGATAGTTTCAGTTTCTCACCATTGAGAACGATGTTGGCTGTGGGTGTGTCATATATGGCCTTTATTATGTTGAGGTAAGGTCCCTCTATGCCTATTTTCTGGAGGGTTTTTATCGTAAATGGGTGTTGAATTTTGTCGAAAGCTTTTTCTGCATCTATTGAGATGATCATATGGTTTTTCTCCTTCAATTTGTTAACAGGTGTATCACATTGATTGATTTGCATATATTGAAGAATCCTTGCATTCCTGGAATAAACCCCACTTGATCATGGTGTATGATCCTTTTATTAATGTGTTGTTGGATTCTATTTGCTAGTATTTTGTTGAGGATTTTTGCATCTATGTTCATCAGTAATACTGGCCTGTAGTTTTCTTTCTTTGTGACATCTTTGACAAAGTACTTTACTTTATCCAGGCCTCAGTTTCCTTATCTATTAGATAAGGATCATAATCATTGTCTTAAATTAATTAGGCGAGTCAAGTAAGATAATGTATTTTAAACTGCTTTTCAAGCTCTAAGAACTAGATAAATAATTACTCTACTAGGTACTTTTAATGCTATTTCATTCTCCTGTCAGGTTTGTTGCCACCTCCTTCTACTTCTTCACATTCCTTCAGTGCACTTAACACATAACTGAAGAGATAACAGGTATTCAATTAACCCTTCATGGTTGCCTAATACCTAGGTACAATTGAACTTTCTTTCCAATTTCCCCTTAAAAATTCCATAGCTCCTTGTTCACTTTTTCTCTTCTAGCCACCCCTGCCTAACCACTGCTAAAATGAAAAAAAAACAAAAAAAAACAAAAAAAAAACTAGTCTCCTTTCCTAAAGAAGGCATTTTGAATTCCATTCCAGCATCCAATGGGTGGTTCCTTCTATCTGTAACAAGCCCTTAGCAAACAAAAAGCTAAGACGGTATGATGCCCTCAACATGCTCACCAGGCAAAGAACGTGTTCCTTTAAATGGTCAGCACTTAGCATAGTGTTCATGTTCAATGGGAAATAAAAATGGGATATGAGAAGTTAGAAGGAAAAAAATCATCCTGCTTAGAGTGATCTCCATTTTTAATGCTCCAGTGGGTCAACCCAAGAAAGCAGTTTCTTCAGTTACTCGTCCAATGTGAGTGACAGCAGCATAGGGGCTAGAGAGAGAGATGTGGATTGGGCCATCTGCTGTGGGGGCTGAAATGGTGGAGATGGTGGTGAAGATGGGATGGTTGAGTGTGATTGAGCATATTGCAGATAATATCTCACTCAGAGAGAACCATTTAAAGTGAAAAATGTCAAAGATCAAGTCTATCCTTGAAAAATACCTCAGCAAGGTGCCACACTGGGTATGAAAGTATTGTCTCTTAATAGGCTTATGTAATAAGCCTCTTAATAAGTAGTAGCTTACGTAATATCCAGAATTCCTCAACTGAGCATCAAATGCTTTGTTTGGCTTGCAGTTATGGGTCATGTTGTTTTAAAAATATGCAATTTTCAACTCCATATTCTCCGTAAGATGCTCACATTGGGAGCACAGGGGCACCTAAACTAATTGAACAAAAGCAGATTCCAGCCTGTCTCTCATCACTCGTTCCTCACAGAGGTTAAAATGACAGACAGAACTCTCTCCCTCACTCCTCTCGTTCTCTTTCCACAAAGACGAAATCCATCTAAGTTAAATAAGAATATGATGACACTGCGCTATCCTTAAAAGGTTCTAATTTCCCCTTTCAACTTTCCATGTTCATTTCTTCTTTGATTTTCCTAAATTCTCATAGAAAACTCTGGACACATCTGCAGACAGCGTTTTCACAAATAGGATACATCTAAAATTGATACAAAAGAAGGTCATAATAAGTCTTTTCTCAGTTACATTATTGAGATACTCTGAGGCTTAGGAAAAAGCCAGTAATTGGGAAGGTTTAAGAGTACATTGAGTGAATTCACTGCTGTCAGATACAATTCATCATTTCACTGATGGAGCCAGCAGCAGCCCTTCCGAGAGCAAGAAATAGCCATAAATCTAAACAGGAAAATATCCGAGTTTCGCTACCGTGTCACATAAAATTTCTCAGAGCTGGAGGTATTTTTCAAAACTAAGTTAGAGCCACGGCTGTGAATAAAACTGGGCTTCTTCAAGAATGAGTAACAGAGACAACATTTTATAAGACTCCAAATTTGACCTTTCTTGGAAATTCTAATATCCAGCAAGAACTTGTCTTTGAGCTCATAAACATATAATTCATTTGATTTTCTTCCAGATTTCCACTAAGCTAAGATTGCCGTTGTTGGTAAAGAAGTGGAACATTGTGAACTGGAGAGAAACAGTGGTTCCCTTTGAACAGAGGGCATGACCGGAGGCCAGGGAGCTGGACTGTCCTCACAAGTATGTTTGATTTCTCCCACGCAGTAGTGTCTAAACAGAGTTTATAAAACGTTTGAAGTAATTGCTGGTCTAAAAAAATGGAGCTCACATTGAAAAAAATCTAGAATTCCAGTTTCTCTTTGAAGAAATGGAATGACCTGGCAATAATGGATTGACATCACTTCTACACAACAATCAGCTAGGGCTGAATGGAGACTGCTCCTTTAGACAGAGCAAGCAATCTCCAGATTGCCACAGTCTCCACCATGCCTTGATGTTTCCCACACACTGAGGCCAAGTGTCAGCTGTTGTTTTATCTAATAGCATAGTTAAAAGGAAATCAGAAGTTTTGTACCTAAGTGTCTGTCAAAGGTCTGGGAGGAAGAAAGACAGAGTGATCCCTGATTTACACATCTGGGTTACCTGGTTGGCCCCTGTGAACATTTGAGTTTGAAACTGCTGCCTTAAAAATACACCTCCTTCAAGGAGCCTGCCTTATTTAACTGAGCTGGTTATATCATTTAAAATGCTTTCTACCCTAATTTTCCTTTAGACACCAATACAACTGAGGTTTTACATGCAACATAAAATGATCTTTGCACAAGTCATCCAATGATAAATATTTTAAAAGAAAAACATGTCCACTGTCTTGGGTTAGCACATGGGCTTTCTCACTAAACCACCACCCCAATAATTTACCACAAATGTTGGCATTCTTCTCAGAGCTCTTCCCACCTCTCATTTAAGAACTTGGGGAAAGGAAACAGAGTTACAGCCTCTAACATGCAACCCTCTGAGTGAGTACAAGTTTGCCTGCAATAAAGTAATCATGTAATTGTTACAATAAAATATAATTTACGTCACCAACCCATCAGAAAAAGTAATTTTTTCCTCACTGAAAAGATCTGAGTTTTCAAAAGATTACGAGTGATTACTGCAATATTTCTGAGGCAAGAGACAAAAAAATTACGGAATGAACATAGCTTTGAGCACAGCCACGGAGCTAAAATGATCTGACTGTTGTGAGGACATTGTTCAGAATATTAGATGACTCTAAAGCACCAACAGACTTTCCATATTTAATATGAGTCTTTGGACCAAATTAAATTTAAAACAGTATAAGGTCACACAGTCAATATGCCTACTTTTGTTACATTTATTTTAATCTCAACTCCCAGCACTGTCACTAGATCCTTGCTTTCTCTGCATCTCCATAAATAAACTGTTGACTCTTGAAGCTGCGTTCGCTCTCTTCGCTTAATTACCTTCTAAGATAACGAAGTCACTTCTATTTCCATAAAGTAGTCTGTATGGACACCTCACTTTTTCCTCTCCCTGCTCTGCTCATCTTTGTAATCCTCCCCAGGGAGAGTGGAAAAATTCCTCCCTTCCCCCCTTTCCTTTTCCAGTTATTTCTCTCTCGCTCTTGCTCTCACTCTCTAGCTAGAGAGCACTTAATACTTTCCAGCCTTCCAAATCCCTTACCATCACTGACCGTGCACCTGATTTTCCTTTCCCTGTCTCATTCATCATACCCTAGCCACAATGGCATCTTTCTGTTTCTGGAGCAGAGAACTTTCTCTGACCTCAGGGTCTTTGCACTGGATATTTTCTCTACCTGAATGCCCGGTTCTCAGGTGCTGTCTTAGGCTCTACCCACTTCACACCTGCCCTCCTCAGAGAGGGTGTTCTGACTCTGACTATGTTCCTTGTCCCCTCCCTTAAGTCACTTACCATCTCTCTTTGCCCGGTTCCTTCACTGTGCTGTCATACTAGAGCTGTCTTGCTCTTTTTCTTTTTTTTTTTAACTTATTTCTTGTCTGTCTTCCTCGAATTAGAATGCAAGCTTGGTGAGGTCAGGAATCAATCATGTCTGCCTTGTTCTCTGCTGATACCCAGTTCCCAGCACAGCATCTAGCTCTTCAGGTGCTCTGTAAATGTTTGCAGACCAGTGAGTGAAAAAAGAGAGGTCAATTTACCTTATGAATATGAGCCACTTGAGGAGACGTTCCAGTTACACAGGTGAAAACCAAGTACCAGACCTCTTTTGGGGGAGGACACCCAATTATTATGGTTATAATTTGGGGTGGCAGTAAGGGTCTAAGGCCATGGCTTTCAAACGTTTTATATGCATAATGAACACTCAAGGCTTTAAATGCAAACCTCATCATCTTCCTCCAGAGTTTCTGTTCTGGTGTAAGGCCAAAGACTCAGATAAGAACCTGAGGGTTCTGATACATTGTTCACGGAGCATGTTCTGAAAAGTACTATTCTAGAGCTGAGATTAACGTGTAGAGTCAATTATTTCTGTTCCCAGGAATTTATCTGTACACAAAAAACTTACGAAGGAACCAAGGGGATTTTTTTTGGAGGAAGGGCAGTAAGAAACCTTCCCTTTAAGATTTAATGTTATTAGAAGTTGTCTGATGGAGAATGGGTTGGTAATGACTGAGGCCAATAGATTACCAGAGACTTCCTACAGGCCCAGAGAAGAACCCCTGTGAGAAGATGGGGTTGCAGGCTGGGGCACACACAAATGGACTACTTTAGGTGATAGGGGCTACTTTAGGTGATACCTTTCCTGACCCAGCCTCCCTGGCAGATCTCAACTGAAAGAGCCTTCCTAAGAGGCCCATTTCGAAGGTCTAGAGCAGGGTTTTTGTTTGTTGCTCATTTCAAGTGTGTGGAAAAATTCATTGAATGCAAAGTAAAATCTTTCTTCAAAACCTAGGGAGGGATGGGATGAAGGGGGTGACCCTAGGGCTCTACATCCTCTTGTGTGATGTATCTTTCTCGTTCAAGGCACGATGATTCTCAGAGTGATCATCTGAGGAAGACGTAGGGCAAGAAATCTCAGGACCAGGCTCCTCATTCATCTGAGCATGAGTCAGAGTCAGTATAATTTGAACATTAAGAGAAATATGACCTTATTTTTTGTCATAGGTAGGTGAGGTCTGGAGACATAGGTAACACTTAGAAAGATCCTAAGTGCATGTGATCAAACTTGCCCATTTAGGAGACAGGAAAATTGAGAAACAGAAAGAGGATGAGAACTGACCAACATTACATGATTGCAAATCCAAAATTTACTTATTCACTTAAGCTTTTAAATATTTTTGAGCATCTACCATAGAGCTAGTTCTTGTGGATAAACACGTGAAGGCAATTCAATAAACATTTACAAATTTCCTATTCTGAACTTTGCATTGTGATGGTCATGCGGGATACGAAAACAAATCAGACACAGACTTTTTCTTGAGATGCTCACTGTCTAGTGGAGGAGAGGAAGATTTATAAAGAAAAGATCATTGTGCAATGTGATAAATACCACTCTTGATGAATGTATATAGTGGAATCACATCTAAAATGTAAAAAGCCATTCTTTTATCTTATTCATGACAAAAAACAAATCTAATAACATTGCATTACATTTAATTAAAGAGGTTTATTATTAAAACTGAACAGATTCAATGCAATCCCTATCAAACTACCAATGGCATTTTTCACAGAACTAGAACAAAAAATTTCACAATTTGTATGGAAACACAGAAGACCCCAAATAGCCAAAGCAATCTTAAGAAAGAAAAACAGACCTGGAGGAATCAGGATCCTGGACTTCAGACTATACTACAAAGCTACAGTAATCAAGACAGCATGGTACTGGCACAAAAACAGAAATATAGATCAATGGAACAGGATAGAAAGCCCAGAGATAAACCCATGCACATATGGTCACCTTATCTTTGATAAAGGAGGCAGGAATACACAATGGAGAAAAGACAGCCTCTTCAATAAGTGGTGCTGGGAAAACTGGACAGCTACATGGAAAAGAATGAAATTAGAACACTCCCTAACACCATACACAAAAATAAACTCAAAATGGATTAAAGACCTAAATGTAAGGCCAGACACTATAAAACTCTTAGAGAAAAACACAGGAAGAACACTCTTTGACATAAATCACAACAAGATCTTTTTTGATCCACCTCCTAGAGTAATGGAAATAAAAACAAAAATAAGTAAACGGGACCTAATGAAACTTAAAAGCTTTTGCACAGCAAAGGAAACCATAAACAAGATAAAAAGACAACCCTCAGAATGGGACAAAATATTTGCAAATGAAGCAACCGACAAAGGATTAACCTCCAAAATTTGCAAGCAGCTCATGCAGCTCAATATCAAAATAACAAACAACCCAATCCAAAAATGGGCAGAACACCTAAATAGACATTTCTCCAAAGAAGATATACAGATTGCCAACAAACACATGAAAGGTTGCTCAACATCACTAATCATTAGAGAAATGCAAATCAAAACTACAATGAGGTATCATCTCACACCACTCAGAATGGCAATCATCAAAAAATCTACAAACAATAAATGCTGGAAAGGGTGTGGAGAAAAGGGAACCCTCTTGCACTTTTGGTAGGAATGTAAATTGATACAGCCACTATGGAGAACAGTATGCAGGTTACTTAAAAAACTAAAAATAGAACTACCATATGGCCTAGCAATCCCACTACTGGGCATATACCCTGAGAAAACCATAATTCAAAGAGAGTCACGTACCACAATGTTCACTGCAGCTCTATTTACAATAGCCAGGACATGGAAGCAACCTAAGTGTCCACTCACGGATGAATGGATAAAGAAGATGTGGCACTCATATACAATGGAATATTACTCAGCCATAAAAATAAATGAAATTGATTTATTTGTAGTGAGGTAGATGGACCTAGCGTCCGTCATACAGAGTGAAGTAAATCAGAAAGAGAAAAACAAATACCATATGCTAATACATATATATGGAATCTAAAAAAAAAAAAAAGGGTTCTGAAGAATCTAGGGGCAGGACAGGAATAAAGATGCAGATGTCGAGAATGGACTTGAGAACACGGGGAGTGGGAAGGCTAAGCTGGGACGAAGTGAGAGAGTGGCATTGACATATATACACTACCAAATGTAAAATAGATAGCTAGTGGGATGCAGCCACATAGCACAGGGAGAGATCAGCTTGGTGCTTTGTGACCACCTAGAGGGGTGGGATAGGGAGGGTGGGAGGGAGACGCAAGAGGGAGCAGATATGGGGATATATGTATATGTATAGCTGATTCACTTTGTTATAAAGCAGAAACTAACACACCATTGTAAAGCAATTACACTCCAATAAAGATGTTAAAAAATAAAATAAAACAAAAGTTTTATTTTGGGGATGTCCAAGAAAAAAAAAAGAAAAGTGGATAGAATAAGCCCTGAAACAAGCAGGAACACTTTATAAAGTGTATATCATGAATCATTTGACAAATGCACAGTAAAGTCACAATGAGATACCCCTCTACACCTATTAGATCATCTAAAATTTAAAAGACTAATCATATCAAGCATTGGCAAATATGTAGAGTAATTAGAACTCTCACACCCTGCTCGTAGGATTGTAAAGCAGCAGAAACACTTTGTAAGCCAGTTTACAAAACAAGTTCACTCCATTTGGCTTAAAAAGTGAAACTACATCTACTGTATGATCCAGCCACTCAATTCCTAGGTATTTATCCAAGAGAAAAGAAAGTCAAGGTTTATACAAAGACATACACACACACACACAAAAAGAAAAAAATCAAGGGACTCAAAGTTACAGGACCTGACCCCTGAGTGGAAACCCCGGTACCCACCAATTGCATGGTCTTGCATGGGTCTCTTGACTTTTCTCAAACTGTTTTCTTATCTAGCACATGAGGATAATAATTCTTGTCCTACTTATTTTGTGAGATTATAATGAGGCGCTAAGAGAGGAACACATGCAAAAGGGCTTCATAAAATTTTAAAACATCATGCACTGAGTGGCACCTGTCCTAGTTGGCAGACCAGTGACTCTACAGAGGCAGGAGATCCCTCTGAGGACTGGTTACAGGAGAGATGCCTGGAGGGTGAGAGGATGGGGCACATCTATGAGGACCAATGCAGCAAGGGCAAAGAGAGGTGCCTTTGAGGACGGACAAAGAATGGAGGGGCAGGTGCCGGGGGAGAGCAGACAGAGCAGGAAGGAGAATGGTTAAGTGTGACTCTATGCGCTGGAGAGCCAAGAAATGAACCTAAATAGATAAGGAACAGGAAAGCAGAGGGCAGAGCCTTGACCCCAGACCGAGGACAGCAGAATTCTTGGGAAAGCAGAGACAGTCTCTGCTTTCCTCACTGTAGTCACACTGACTTTCGTGAAACTCAGTCTCCCACCTGCTCTTGGGAGGAAGACAACAAATCCTTAGCTTGGCCACACGGCCAGCCTGGTCCCTGCCTTCCTGTCCAAGCTCACCACCTGCCCCTCTCCCTAGCACTCTGCATACTGTCCCCCTCTCAGCAGGCACTTGGTCATGCTATTTCCTCCACTCAGCCTCTGCTCTCGCCCACATGCCAAACCTCTACTTGTGCAACAGATCTCAGATCAGCTGTCACTTCAGGAGAGCCTGTCCTGGCCTCCCAAACTCAATCAGAGTCCCCTCTGAAGCCCTCTCACAGCACCAGGAACTGCTGCTCCAGAGCACATATATGGCTGTTGCATTTACATGTCTTGGCATGGTAACTTAATCAGGACCAGTCTCACCCATCAGATCGCTATCTCCAATGGGGGTGGAAATCACGTCCCTTTTTGCTCTCCACGGCAATCTACACACCTACCGCAGGTGTAAAAAAGATGGTAAATGAACGAATGAATCAACGGCTTGTGAGAAAAAGACTTTCTCTGAACCCTTAAGAATTAGAGAACCAATGATACGTGTGTGTATGAGACTAATTGACAAGGCATAATCTATAATGTGGGCTTTTTTCTTATTCCCATTTTATAGATGCAGACACCAAGTTCAAGGAGGTAATGTAATTTGCCTAATATTACACTGCTCACGAGTAGTAGATCCAGGAGGTGACCTGACTGAAAGACCTGACCTCTTAGCCAGCTTTATCCCTCCAGTTTTAAAAGGCAGGTTGATCCCTAAGGTCCTTCCAGCTCTAGCTTTCTCCAATCCTATCATCTCCAGAAAATTAGCTGGCAGATCCCCCAAGAAGGCAGCCCTCATTGGCAGCCTGCATTAACCTTTCAGACCTCTGAGGCACCTGCCAACGTGTTCCCTCAACAACAAAATGGTCTTCTGCTTCTAGGCTAAGAACTGAGAAGAATTACAATCCAGTTGACTCTGCGGGCTAAAAGGAGCATCTGTTTAGTTTACATCAGCAGTGCTGACTCGCAATTAATACTTTGACATCAACCTTCATCTGCTGTGCAGCCACTCAGAACCATGTCCTCCCTGGGTGAACCTGGGGCAGCCAGCTCCAGGGAGGGTAAAGAGTCAGAGGACCCTCAGCCTCCCCAAGTCTAACGAATTGCTTTACCAAATGGAAATTGCTGCTCAAAGATAGCTTCTCCTTTCAAGTACACAAGCTGTCCCCATTCCTGATACCCACATCTCCAGTGGGGCTGGTGTAAAGTGATTTTCCCCATAATCAGAAATGTTGAGCACTGGTCTGTTATTAGAACAGGTTTTAACAATTAGCAGGGGTCTACCAGCCCTCTGACATGCATGCCAGATGATTTGCCTCTTGTTAAGGCCACTTGGCATTGGTCTAACTGGTATCAGTTGGGTGGGGTGGGGTAGCTAGGGAAGAAAATTTATTGACTGCCTACTAGATACCAGGCATACCTGTCTCATTGAGTTTTCACAACTATCCATCCAGGTAAATATTATTATCCCATTTTATTGATGATAAAACAGGCTCAGAGAAGTTGTTACTCCAGGTCACATAGGTAGGAGAGACAGGATTAGATCCAAATCCAGATTTGTCCAGCTTCAGTTCTGCCTAATGTTTATGGGTTTAATAACCAATACTTGGAACGAAGGGTCTAACAAATTTTACAAAGAAATTAAAATTCTGATATACCTAGACATACATCTAATAAATCACATTACTGAAAAGAATGAAATTGGACCAGTAGTATTCAAAGAATGGTTCACAGGCTGATGCCAGTCCATGAACTGTTGGACACCAGCCTACGAGGGTGAGTGTAGAAATTAAGAGAAAGCATTTAGCGATTTTGATAACAAGTTGACATGGGCATAACATCTAAGTGTGTAATCATATAAGTCATTATTATTGTATTTTGCAGAAATACTAATCCATAATTGATAGGAAATAAAAATGTGTAAATGGTTCTTCTCTATAAATAGTTTCTGAATAGCCCTGAATTAGATGAAATTGGGTCTGGGGGTGTGGTATCATTTGAAGAGTACTATAGTCAATACTGTGTCAAGCTCAAGGGTAAGTGTTCTTGAATGTTCATTGCTACCAATCAAATTCCACCTCCTCCATGTCTTAGCTGTGTCACCTTGGGCAAATGACTCAACCTCTATTGTCTATAAAAGTGCAAGCATTTAATAAATGCTAGCTGCTGCACTTATGTTCTACTTAGCTGATATTATTATTATTATCCTTATTACTTCTCTTTTATTGATGTCTATTATTAGAATATGTTCCTTTGGGTTAAGCTAGAAGCCCTATTTTGAAAAATAAATACCTCCCCAGAGAGTAAGTTATTTAATCATATCATCTCAATATGTCGTATGTCATTAAGGCAGTGATAACTGGGGAAACAGAAGTAGGAGATTGGAAACACCCCAAGAGGTCATGGGGTGGGTGGGTGCATAAGAAAGAACTCATGAGCATGACCTATGGAAAAAATACTGGTAGGGGAAGAGGGTGATATGTAGGAATCTGGAGACATGGAGGCAGGGACAGGACCAGGTAGTAATTTATGGAATTATCTTGAAGAAGGCAGCAGAGAGAAGACATATTCAATGATAAAAACTCTCCAGAAAGTAGGCATAGAGGGAACTTACCTCAACATAATACAGGCCATATATGACAAACCCACAGCCAACATCGTTCTCAATGGTGAAAAACTGAAAGCATTTCCTCTCAGATCAGGAACAAGCCAAAGTTGCCCACTCTCACCAATATTATTTAACATAGTTTTGGAAGTTTTAGCCACAGCTAAAGAAGAAAAAGAAATAAAAGGAATCCAAATCGGAAGAGAACAAGTAAAAATGTCATTGTTTGCAGATGCTATGATACTATACATAGAGAATCCTAAAGATTCCACCCGAAAACTACGAGAGCTAATCAATGAATTTGGTAAAGTAGCAGGAGACGAAATTAATGCACAGAAATCTCTGGCATTCCTATACAGTAATGATGAAAAATCTGAAAGAGAAATTAAGGAAACCCTCCCATTTACCATTGCAACAAAAAGAATAAAATACCTAGGAATAAACCTACCTAAGGAGAAAAAGGCCTTTATGCAGAAAGCTGTAAGACCTGATGAAAGAAATTAAAGATGATACAAAGAGATGGAGAGATATACCATGTTCCTGGATTGGAAGAATTAACCTTGTGAAAATGACTATACTACCCAAAGCAATCTACAGATTCCATGAAATCCCTATCAAACTACCAATGGCATTTTTCACAGAACTAGAACAAAAAATTTCACAATTTGTATGGAAACACAAAAGATCCCGAATAGCCAAAGCAATGTTGAGAAAGAAAAACGGAGCTGGAGGAATCAGGCTCCCTGACTTCAGACTATTCTACAAAGCTATACTCATCAAGACAGTATGGTACTGGCACAAAAAGAGAAGTATGGATCAATGGAACAGGATAGAAAGGCCAGAGATAAACCCACGCACCTTTGGTCACCTTATCTTTGATAAAGGAGACAAGGCTATACAATGGAGAAAAGACAGACTCTTCAATAAGTGGTGCTGGGAAAACTGGACAGCTACATATAAAAGAATGAAATTAGAACAATCCCTAACACCATACACAAAAATAAATTCAAAATGGATTAAAGACCTAAGTGTAAGGCCAGACATTATCAAACTCTTAGAGGAAAACATAGGCAGAACACACTATGACATAAATCACAGCAAGATCCTTTCTGACCCACCTCCTAGAGAAATGGAACGAAAAACAAAAATAAACAAATGGAACCTAATGAAACTTAAAAGCTTTTGCATAGCAAAGGAAAACATAAACAAGATGAAAAGACAACCCTCAGAATGAGACAAAATATTTGCAAATGAAGCAACTGACGAGGGATTAACCTCCAAAATTTACAAGCCGCTCATGCAGCTCAATATCAAAAAACAAACAACCCAATCCAAAAATGGGCAGAACACCTAAACAGACATTTCTCCAAAGAAGATATACAGATTGCCAACAAACACATGAAAGGATGCTCAATGTCATTAATCATTCGAGAAATGCAAATCAAAACTACAGTGAGGGGGCTTCCCTGGTGGCGCAGTGGTTGAGAGTCTGCCTGCCGATGCAGGGGACGCGGGTTCGTGCCCTGGTCCAGGAAGATCCCACATGCCGTGGAGCGGTTGGGCCCGTGAGCAGTGGCCACTGAGCCTGCGCATCCGGAGCCTGTGCTCTGCAACGGGAGAGGCCACAACAGTGAGAGGCTCGCGTACCACACAAAAAAACAAAAGAAAAACTACAGTGAGGTATCACCTCACACCAGTCAGAATGGCCATCATCAAAAAGTCTACAAACAATAAATGCTGGAGAGGGTGTGGAGAAAAGGGTACCCTCTTGCACTGTTGGTGGGAATGCAAAGTGATACAGCCACTATGGAGAACAGTATGGGGGTTCCTCAAAAAACTAAAAATAGAGCTACCATACGATCCAGCAATCCCACTACTGGGCATATACCCTGAGAAAACCATAATTCAAAAAGAGTTATGTACCACAATGTTCATTGCAGCACTATTTACAATAGCCAGGATATGGAAGCAATCTAAGTGTCCATCGACAGATGAATGGATAAAGAAGATGTGGCACATATATACAATGGAATATTACTCAGCCATAAAAAGAAACGAAACTGAGTTATTTGTAGTTAGGTGGATGGACCTAGAGTCTGTCATACAGAGTGAAGTAAGTCAGAAAGAGAAAAACAAATACCATATGCTAACTCATATATATGGAATCTAAATTTTAAAAAAATGGTTCTGATGAACCTAGGGGCAGGACAAGAATAAAGATGCAGACATATAGAATGGACTTGAAAACATGGGGATGGGGAAGGGTAAGCTGGGACGAAGTGAGAGAGTGGCGTGGACACATATACAGTACCAAATGTAAAATCGATAGCTAGTGGGAAGCAGCCGCATAGCACAGGGAGATCAGCTCGGTGCTTTGTGACCACCTAGAGGGGTGGGATAGGGAGGGTGAGAGGGAGGCTCAAGAAAGAGGGGATATGGGGATATATGTACACGTATAGCTGATTCACTTTGTTACACAGCAGAAACTAACAAACCATTGTAAAGCAATTATATTGCAATGAAGATGTTTAAAAAAAAAAAGAAGAAGAAGAAGACATATTCAAATCAACAGCACAGAGAATGGTTGAGAGCCTAAAATCTAGAGCCGGACAGTCTAGGTTTAAATCTTGTCTTTGTCATTTAATAACTGTGTGACCCTTGGATAAGTTACAATACCTTTCTGTGCCTCGATTTTTTCAGTCTATAAAGTAGGAATAACAATAGTACCAACCTCATAGGGTGCTTGTGAAAAGTCAGTGAGAGTGTGTATATATCTATAGATATAAATAGCTATTTATCTATCTTAGTGCCTGGCACACAGTAAGAGCTATAGAGTATGGGCTGTAATCATTAATATCAGTAGTAGTATTGGTAGAAACAGAGCATCCCAACTACGAGCCACCCTCTCAAAAGACTTTGCTGTTAATTTCAGGACATCCCCTGTTAGCAAATGAAGAGATGGCTCAGCACAACCCAGTCTCACTGCTGGCACATCAGCATGTGACAGGTCACTAAACCCTGCTCTGCACATGAATGACAAGGCTCTTAAAAAATAAAAATCGGTCTTCCTGAAGCAGTCTACTCCTAATTACTCCATAAGATCCCCTGGGGATTATGGCCTGAGACATCGGCAGGCAAAGAGCCTCATTTTCCAAGTGCAGCGTTGGGTGCTGTCCATCCTGGGTCTGCCTGGCTGCCACAGGTTCCTGCCTTGTCTCCCCACCCCGGGCTTGCTCTGTTGCCACGTGGGGGAAACCAGTATGACCCCAACATTATCACCCTAAAAAATTGCATTGCAGATTACATTAAAACATTCAGGGGTTGCGGATGACCTGTAAGACAAAACCTAAACTCTAGAAGAGTCCCTTAGGTCCAACTCTATCTGGCACGTTGCAAATCTGGGGAATGAATAAATAAATGAATCACCCAGTCTGGTCCAATCTTTTACTTGACAGATGACCAAATATGAGGCCAATGGAAGCAAGTAATTTATTTAAATTTTAAATGGGAATAAAAGGTAACTTTTAACGAAAACAAAGTATGATTTTATTTGAACTGGAAACTATTTTAAAAGACAAAAAGACTGGAACTCCAATGCAGAAATTTCAGGCATCCTGTGGATAAAAAGGGAGATATTTTGGAGTGGGGTAAGAAAGAAGGGGAACTTCAGATTGCCTCTCAAACTATGCTTCATAGACAATATTCTGCCCGCTTGTAAAGTGGGCTCCAACCAGGGGAAGGCAAGGTTGTCCTTACCCCCAATTTGTCAGTAATTTCACACCTCCACCCAGGCACTTGGTGACCTCTGCTGGCTTCCCCTGGGTAATACACAATTGGTGTAGGTGGTTCTTGAGCCCTCCTGGGAGAATCTTTTTGACCCAGTTATATGCCTTTGGGTACCCATTGCCCAGATGTGGCTTTTTCTAACTACCATGCCCCAGTAAAAGGAAGCAGGGCTCCACAGAGAAACGGTTCATTCTAGGACTGGGCTGCGGAAAAAAACAAAAAGAGCCTGGAGCATCTCTCAAGGCTTTAAAATAAAGATGTGTTCAAAAAACAAAAGGTTGGGCGCATGCCAACGGGACACAGGATTGAACCTGAAAAAGTAGCCAAAACTGGAGTAATTATAGGCAAAAACAAGCAGTGTGGTATTGGATTATAAACCAAAGTATAAAATAAATATGCCTGAATCCATCCTGATTTATACTGATATATAGAAATGACTGATTGAATAAATGCGTGAATGAATAAATAATGAATAGTTTTTTTTTAAAGTGAGAAGGGACAAAACTTGCTCTAGGAGGTAGAGCTTAATGTCCCACTTCTTTGAATGTGGGCTGAACTTAGTAACTGGCATTCAAAGAAAAGAGTATAGAAAGGGGGAAAATAGTAACTGTACTGTAGAGAAACCTGGTAGACACTACCTTAACCAAATGATCAAAGTTAACATTATTACACAGAAGCTAAGTTAATGTCATGTGCCCCCTGATGTGATCTGATGAGATGGGCACTTCGTCTCTGTGGCATTCTCCCCCCAAAAGCCATAACTCAAGTCTAGTCGTAAGGAAAAGATCAAACACACATTGAGGGCCATTTTACAAAGTGTAAAACTGACCAGTACTCCTCAAAATTGTCAAGGTCAAGTGCAATAAGAAAAGACCAAGAAGTTGTCAGAGTCCAGAAGAGACTGGGGAGACACGACAACTGAACGCAGTGTGGTGCCCTGGCTTCCATCCTGGAACAATAAGGAGCATTAGCGGATAAATCTGGTAAAATCAGAATAAAATCTCAAAGAAACGTTGGCATCTTCATTTTGACAAATGTACTGCAGTAATGTAAGATGCTATCTTTGGAGGAGACTGGGAGAGGTGTATATGGGAACTCTCTATACTATCTTTGCAATTTTTCTGTAAATCTGAAAGTATTCCAAAATTTTTAAAAATGTATCTTAAAAAAGTCTTTGAAGTGGCTCAAACCAAGAGAGTTGAGCCCCATAAGCTCAGACCAGCAGAGATTTCTGAATGGACCACTGGATAACTTGTCCCGAGCTTGTCTTGTCTGTGGGTAAGGGCCTGGGTAGTGAACCAGCAATGTTACAACAGGTCAGCTGTAAACTTACTCCAGTGAATAAGCCTTCCCAGTCCATCAGCCACATGCTGGGAACCAGGAAGTTCCTCTGTTATTAGGTGGGCTCACCCCACAATCCTTCCACTAGATAAATAACGTATCGGTATGCTTTTGTGCTAAGAGACAATGACAAACGGAAATACACACATATAACTTCCTCTAGTCTGGGCTCACATCTTAGGTTCACCAGATAAACTATAGGACACCTGGTGAAATCTGAATTTTTAGATAAACAGTGACATGCAACATGCAATATCTGGGACATGCAATATTTGGGACATTCAATTTTGGGGACATACACTAAAAATTATTTATTGTTTATCTAAAATTCTAATTTAACTGGGCTTCTGGTATTTTTATTTGTTAAATCTGGCAACTCTACTCAAATATCTTATCAGTGAAGCCTACCTTGATTTTTGCCTTTAAAATTGCAACCTACAGACCCTGTTCCCCTTTATTTCCTTGATACACAACCTAACATGTTATATCGTTTATCTATTTATCGTCTGTCTTTATATGCTGT
This sequence comes from Stenella coeruleoalba, assembly GCF_951394435.1. NCBI lineage: Eukaryota > Metazoa > Chordata > Mammalia > Artiodactyla > Delphinidae > Stenella > Stenella coeruleoalba. Next base: position 130,882,809 of record NC_137148.1, on the reverse strand, counting down.
AACGTAAGCTTCCGAAGGGAAGAGATCAATCATTCACTGATGCCAAGTACACTGCTGGCACATAGGAGGTGCTCAATAAACACTTGTCAAATAAATGAATATCTTAAGGGAGTAAGATTTATTGAGCCTCTACATCATATCAGGCATTGTAGTAGGTACTTGGGATGCTCACAATAACCTCGTGCAGGAAATGTTCTCTGTTTTTCACAGTCAAGGCTCAGAGAGGTTTGGTAATGTGGGAAAGTCACACAGTCAGTAAGCTGCAGTTCTCGGATATGTTTCCAGGTCTGCCAAACAAAGTTGAGCCATTCTCCTTTTGCTATGCCAGGGATCAGGCAGATCTTGTCAACAGGAAAATTTGTATTTATTTATCTTTGGTGAAAATTTATAGAAGAGTTCCATTTGGTGTTGTGAAGCCCATTACATTTGGGAAAACGATCCTTAGACGATTGTTCCTAGTTTGCATGAAATGGTGTTTTGCAGATGTACAGGACAGAATGCAAGTGAATGTTCTCCACAGCTCTGGGGCCCCTGTCCTATATCAAAGCCGCCTCGATTCACTTGCCTTCTCTCACGTTCAAAGCACACATTTGTTACATTATTTCAAGAGGTCTCCAAGGTGCAATTTTGTTTTATAGTCACTGTCAACCCAAACCATTTAATGTTAATTTCTCACAACCTGCTCCACTGTCAGCTTTCTTCAGAGTTGATATTTATTTCCCAGCTAAATGTGCATTTGTTGACATTTTTATTAAATTAGACCATAATAAATCTGACTGCACTTATATCTATTTTCCCTTTGTGCTCACGAATGCTAAGCAAGTAGATGTGTTTATTAACTGCGTGACCAGTTGCCCAGAGCAAGTGATGAAGGGTAAGTGATGTGATGATAAAGCACAGGGTGACAGAGCCCGAAAGCCCCTTTGTGTGGTTGTGGTACATCTTGAGGACCAGGGTCAGTTCTGCTGTCTGCACCATTTCGATAAGTACCTCTGAGAGACAGACAAAGAAGACATAGCGTTCCCTATCCCCTTAAATCACTGAGAACTTGGAGAGGGGAATGAGATGCCAAGAGAAACACTGATGAGTGAATAGGGCTCAGCGGTTAAGAATCCGCCTGCCAATGCAGGGCACACGGGTTCGAGCCCTGCTTCGGGAAGATCCCACATGCCGTGGAGCAGCTAAGCCCGTGCGTCACAACTACTGAGCCCGCGTGCTGCAGCTACTGAAGCCTGTGCACCTAGAATCTGTGCTCCGCAGCAAGAGAAGCCACTGCAATGAAAAGCCCGTGCACCACAACGAAGAATAGCCCCAGCTTGCCTCAACTAGAGAAAGCCCGCACACAGCAACGAACACCCAACACAGCCATAAATAAATAAATACATAAATAAATAAATAAAATTTTTAAAAAACTTTGAAAAATATTGGGTTGGCCAAAAAGTTCATCCGGGTCTTTCCGTAATTTGAAAAACCCTAATGAATTTAAAAAAAAAAAAAAAGGTTAAGAACACAGGCTTGGGAGTCAGATAGAGCTTGCATCGCAGCTTGCCTGTTTGCTATCTAATAACTCTGGGCAAATTACTTAACCTTCTTAAGCCTGAAATGTTCATTTATAAAATGGGGGTAATTATAATACCAATCACATAGGGTAACCATAAAGATCTAATGAGATAACGCATAAGCTTAACACTGTGCCTAACATATAGTAACTGCTCCAAAAATCGTGCACGACTACCGTTATCTCCCTTCTTTGTTCCAGATCCCAGGCTCTTCTTCTACTTGGTTCTGTCTGGTTTCTGCCACCATTCTGTATATTTGCCTGTCCTAAATTATCTGCCTGGGAGCCACGATTCAGAATTGTGGCTGAGTCAACTCAAACTGGACTACCTTCTTTCATACTCAGGCTAAGATGTTTCCAGTGCAACCAAGAGAGCCCTGGGGAGCTCCAGATGCACAGAGTATGAGAGCAATCCCAAACTTTCAAACCAGAGGACCTCTCTCAGAGACGCTGGTGATTTTGCCAGAGTTGCAACGGCTTGATCAAGCTGGTTTAATTTCCCAAAGACTCAGTGCGCTAATTCAGAAATTGGGGACTATATCTTACTAGCCTCTTATCCTCCATGTCATTGCTTAGTGAGCTGCAAAGTGTTGGAGAGATGTTCATGAATATCTTTTTCAGCAATCTAGGCTTTCTGGAAAATGAGGGAAGAATCTAAATTTGTGGAAGAAGTCCAGAGAAGGACGATGATTATATTTTGCTCTTACTAGGATGATCTTGGCTGAATATTATTCTTGGGGGTAGCAGAATGAATGGATAATGTCTCTCCTGGGGAACCTGTAGACTCATATCAAATTATCTGGGACATCGTCAAATCCGACCCAGGATGAAAACACAGTTTTCCGTGAGTGCTTCCAAGAGTATGGTTTTGCTATAATTTCCTACTAACTAAACAATATAATGCAAAATCAAAAGTTATATAGAATTAGTACAGCTAAAGAAGTATGTTATTGCCCCATCAAATGGGCCATATTAATCTACTGAGTTCCGACAATGATTGATGTAATAAAAGATTAGCTTCCTTAGATGTAACTAAGGTTTGCATCATTGCCCAGCAAATGACCTGCTTAAAAACACATGTGCCAGCATGGTGAAATCTAAATTGTATGTAAGATTTCTATAAAACAAGTGTGAATGGAAAGGAAACTACAGAATAAAAAGCTCTGAGAAACAGTGTAACACATCAGAAGAAACATTGGAGTGCAACTAAGTGCCTCTCTATTCCTGGAATAATAGTAACCGCAACCACCATTTATTGAGCATCTACTCTGTGCCCAAGTCTTTATACACAATATGTTATTTATTTCATTTCGTTGGCCCCCCTTATGCAGTGGCTCTCAAATTTTAGCCTGCATCAGAATCCCCGGGGGCTTGTTAAAACACGGAGTGCTGGACCCCACCCTAGAGTTTCTGATTCAGTCAGTTGGAGCAGAGGGCCAGAGTATTTGCATTTCTGAAAAGTTAGAGGTGATGCTAATGATGCTGATTCAGGCACTACATTTTGAGGACCCAGCTCAGCGAGAGAGCCATCGGTACCTTTAATATAGAGGCACAGAAATGGAGGCTAGGGAGGTTACAGGATGGGCCTGACGTTTCCTACCTTCAGAATCAGAACCAACCCAGGTCGGTACATACTTGAGTCCAAGACCTATACCCACATAGACATACGAAAAGAGAAAGGACTAGGAAAGGGAAGAAACTTACTTTGAAATGACTGTTTTCTGTCTAGGAGAGGAAAAGAGAAGAGAAGACAAGACACTGTATTCAGAGTCAGAAGTCTTGCTCCATGGAACCTCATGCAAGCCCTGAGCCTTGGATTCCCCCTCCAAGATTATTGTACTGATCAAATCTAAGTGAGATGGGAAAGAATTTTGGAAAATTCATAGTACTACACAAATGTAAGCAATTTTTAGAAACAAGTGAAATAAATGAAAAGATCAAGATCTTGATTGAGCAGATTTCCAAATCTCCTTTTTATAGAGGCAGCACCAGCTACACAGTAGAAACGAGGCTCACATCTACCAATTCATGGATGTGGGACCTTGGATCGATCCTTGTGGACAGGAGTTCCTCCTGTAGAAAATGGAGACAACCCTTAAGTCCTTCACAAGATTTGGGAAAACGCCACTAAATTAAGATAGACAAACAATATTTTGGAAACTGCAAAGCACTCTACAGTATAAGAAAACATCTTCGGCAATATCATAACTACTACTTTTTAAAGAATCCAGTAGAAAACTACTTGAACTTTTCTTTCCTTTCCACTTTTTGTAGCTTTTCGCTTTTTCCTTTTATTTCATCTACTCCCATGTTTCCTTCAGTTTAACTCTCCTTGCAAGCCATTATAATCTGTGCATCAAAAGCAAACTATCCAGTGGACACATCAAATTAATGTGTCTTGCACCAACAATGGGGATCATTTTGAATTAGTTTATCACTTGGAATAAAAACCATACGACTTATCACGACTTGCTAGCCTGACACAGCAGGCCCTGGCTCCTTCCTCGTCTCACCTCCAACCGCCCTCTCCTTGTTCGAGGCAACCTACTTATCTTAGTCTGGTCCGGCTTCTATAAGAAAAATACCATAAACTATGTGGCTTATAAACAGATATTCATATCTCATAGTTCTGGAAGCTGAGAAGTCCAAGATCATGGCGCTGACAGATCTGGTGTCTGGTGAGGACCTGCTTCCTAATTAACAGCTATTTTCCCATTGTGTCCTCACGTGGAAAAAAAAGGGGCAAAGGAGCTCTCTGGGGTCTCTTTTATAAGGGCACTAATCCCATTCATGAGCACTTAACTCTCATGACCTCCCAAAGGCTCTACCCTCTAATATCATCACTTTGGGAATTACGATTCAACATATGAATTTGGTGGGGGGCGGGGGGACACAGACATTCAGTCCCTTACACTGCCCTTCCTTATATTTGTTCTTCCAACACACAACAAGTATTCCTGCCTCAGGACCTTTACATATGATGATATTTTCCTGAGCCTGTAGCAACCTTCCCCAGATTGTCACTAGCCTGCTTCCCAACACGCAGCCACAGCTCAGGTCTCACCTCCTCATAGAGGCCCTCCCAGAGTACTCTCAGTCTACAGGAGAGCAGAACTCCAGTCTCTCTGTACCACGTCACTCCATTTCATCATCTCCTTGCCACTTTGTGTGATCCAAACCAATGGTTCTCAGCCCGGGGCAATACAGCCACATGTGGAGGTGTATGGAAATGTGTGTGGACAGTTTTGATTGACATGATGATGAGAGCCACGACTTGCATTTAGTGGATGAGACTAAAGGATGCTAAATGTCCTGCAAAGCCGGAGCAAGTCGAAACAGTGAGAACTCTCCCACTCCAAATGCCATCAGTGTCTCTGTTGAGAAATACTGATTTGCTTGTTATCTGTCACCCCATTTGAAATGTAATTCTCCTGTGTTAGTTTCCTATTGTTGCTGTAGCAGATTACCACAAACTCAGTGGTTTAAAACAATACAAATTTATTCTTTTACAGTTCTAGAAGTCAGAAGTCTAAAATCAAGGCTGCATTCCTTCTGGAAACTTCAGAGAAGAATCTATTTCCTTGTCCTTTTCATCTTCTAAACCACCTACATTCCTTGACTCATGGCCCCTTCCTTGCATCATTCCATTCTTTGGCTTTCACTGTCGTATCTCCTACTAATGATTCTTATCTCTTATAAAGACCCTGGTGATTATATTAAGTCCACAAATCAGTCCCTTTTGCTGTATAAGGTGACATTCATGAACTGATTAGGACACATCTTTGGGGGTCCAGGATTCATCCTACCACTGCTCCAAATGAGCAGGGACCTTGTCTGTCTTGTTCAATGGTATAGGTCTAGAACTTAACACAGACCCTGGCAGTCAGCAGGTACATACCTAGAAAATACCTGACACTGGATGAAGGAATATTAAGTCTGTTGTTTACTGCAGCCTAGCGACCACGTCTGTGAGCAGTCTCTCATGTGAACACTGCCATATAAAATAAAGCCGCACTTTAGAACAATGTCATTGCCCCTCATGGAATACGGATTTACTCGTGTTGAAAACTCCTTAACAAGCCAAGTTCTTATTCAAAATCAGTATTGTGACTTGGTCAGCATCTGCTCCAACCCTGAAATTTCAGAGTAAATCTTCCCACGAGTTATCCTCAGCCGTAAATCTTTCCACAGGTTGTTTTCACAAGGAATTGGATTTAAATGAGGACAGGGAGTTAATCTTAAATGCTCACATTTACAGCTAAATAATGTCTTCTTTTAAAATAATATAACTAATCTTAGTTCTTGAGGCAGTTGATGTTACATAGGTTTCCCCTTGGAGGTTGGGTCTGGAGGAATATAACAAAATAATGCAGACTATTTAGAAAGGCTAGCATGAAACCCAAACTTTCAAATCAAAATATTTGCAAGTTTTGTCCTTTGGAAAATTTTTCTTGGCTCAAATCAAGAATAGTATGGGGCTTCCCTGGTGGCGCAGTGGTTGAGAGTCCGCCTGCCGATGCAGGGGACACGGGTTCGTGCCCCAGTCCGGGAAGATCCCACATGCCGCGGAGCGGCTGGGCCCGTGAGCCATGGCCGCTGGGCTTGCGCGTCCCAAGCCTGTGCTCCGCAACGGGAGAGGCCACAACAGTGAGAGGCCCACGTACCGCAAAAAAAAAAAAAAAGAACAGTATGACATGCCATAAATTTCCTCAGGCCAGGCCAAGCTGACATTCACAATTTACAAACCCACCCTTTATATCTGCAGGGCCTTGATGCTTGACACTACATCCTTTGTGCTCAAGGGGGTCGAGGTCTCCACTGTAGGAAGACCAGAGGCTCAGAGAGGAAGAGTAATGAGACAAGGGAAGCAGTGCTAGCATCAGAAATCAGATCTCTGGGTTTTCCAGCCAGGGCTCTTCTTTTTCACTTCACTGCAGACCATCTGTGCTCCTTCCAGAATAGGCTTCTCTGAGCCCAAGGGAAAGTCAGAGAAAGACTCTGTGCTGACAGGAGGTTTGCAAAACTCAACTATAGAACTCAATTACAGAGGAAATTTCTGTCTCAGGATTCCAAGAGCCAGCACAGAAACAGGTACTAGAACCCGTCCATATCGTTCGAATCCAAATCAGCCAGGGTTGCCTTGGCCGCTAGTGAAATGAACTTGGAGGTGGGAGGAGGAATGTGATGTGGGAAGAGAGATGGGGAGACTTGGAGTGAATCACCATCTCTACCAACTGCCACATGTATCAGAGGGAAAGTCTCATGTATAGGGCAGATGACATTTGCTGCTAACTTCAGCAGGGCTTTTGACAAGCTGAGGAAGGGATTACTCTTTTTCATGGAAATCCAATCTATTTTGATGCTGGGAAGCATGGATCCATCTAAAATAGAAAGTGACAGGCACAGCAATGCAACAGGCATCTGCTCAGGCAAACATAGTGGAGCTCAGGGCCCCCCCCACCATTTCCGCAGAAGCCCTTGATGGTCAGTACTCTTGCTGTCACCATGGAAGCAGTGGGAAATTGTTAATACTCTGACAGATACTTCAGGGTAGGGGCTGGGACACGGCCTCTTCAAATTGTGTGTTGTAGACCCTTCGTGGTTAATTCAGAGTGGCACACCAGCAATAGTCTGCATGCTCTGTGCACAGAGGCTGGGGGATAGGAGGATTCTCTCAGACCCATGGTCTTCGGAACGTGACCTTGGGAACACAGTGATCTACCCTTTTGCAAGTCCGGGGAGCCCAGAGGAGAAAGCATGCACAAGAGTCAGGGTGCCCTGTTTTGTGTCTTGACTATAACATCCCTGTGACTCTCAACCTTGGAAAAGACATTTCCCCTCCCTAGCATGCAGGTCCTTGTCCCTGTCCAATGGGAGATGTGGTAGGCTGTGACAGCTATTACTATTTTGTCTTGTCAGAATGTCCTCTAATCCCCTTTGTTTTGGTAACATTTTCCCCTTTGATGCGGGTGGGGGGTGGGTAGTATGCCATCCCTTCCCTATGGGCCCTAATGGTCATCTACACACACACAGAAGACCCTCTGTATCTGTGGGTTTGGCATCTGGGGATTCAACCAAACCAATGGCAGATCAAAATTATTCGGAAAAAAAATTCCAGAAGGGTTCCAAAAGCAAAACTTGAATTTGCACATAGGCAACTATTTACAGAGCGTTTACATTGTATTTACAACAATTTACATAGCATTTACATTGTATTAGGTATTATAAGTAAAATGGAGTTGACTTAAAATATATAGGAGGATGTGCTGTATAGGTTATATGCAGATACCATGCCATTTTATACAAGGAAATTGAGCATCCCCAAATGTTGGTATCCCTGAGGGGTCGTGGAACCAATCCCAGACAGATACGGAGGGACAACTATACACCCCCAGCCTAGAGAATACACGTGAGGCAAAGGCTGGGTCAATCATGGTGTCCCAACCCCCAACCAGTAAGGAATTCAAGAAACATGACCCTGGTAGAGCCAATGAGACTGCCTGGTTTCAAAATCTAGCTCTGCCTCTTGCTAGCTATGTGAACTTGGACAGCTTACAAAACTTCTCTACATCTCAGTTTTTCAGTAGAGATAATAATAGTGGCTTCCCCATAGAATTGTGTAACGTAATGCAAGAATGCTTTTTAAAGCCAGGAGCATAAAGCAAATACACAATAAATGCTAGCTATGCTACTTTCTATTATTATTTCCTGGTGTTTCTCATACAAATGTTGGGAAAGAATTCTTCTATGTCTGAAGTTACAAAATTGATGATGGGAAGTTGACAGTGCCAGGTCATCTTGCCTGGCAGTACGGAAAAAACTCTCTGCAATAGGAGAGAACAACAATAGACAAAAGCAAAGCTGAATGATGATCATACAGACAGAGTCCTGGTAACTTTGAATAGCTTGATCCATCCAGACCTGAAATGCTAGTTACGTTCACTGATAGCTGTTCCTTCTGTCCTAAAGCCAATTAGAATGGGGTTTCTTTCACTTTCAAATTAATACAAGAGGATTTGACTAAACCATGTCTAAGGGTTCTCCCATTTCTGAAATTATTTGGCCCTATCATTTTATATAACTTACTCACCATACCTTTAGGGGTATCTAAGGTATAAAGGAGACTTTTCCTGGCAAAGAAGGTAGTATTGAGATCTCCTCATTGCAAAAAAAAAAATTGCCCACAGATGCCTAGAGTAGGGAAAGTTTAGAGCACTGATTTGGATTAGTGAGTTAAAAAAAAAAGAGAGACCAATATGAGGAAATGCATTTAAGTTGAGAGCTGATGTTTGAACAGGACTTAACATAGTGAAGAATGGGAAGAATTCACCCTCAGTTATACTCACTGATGATCAGGTAATATAAATGAAGGTCATAACAAGACACAATTTTACATCACTGCAACAGCACATATCAAAGATAGTATTGTTGAATGTTTTGATATAGGGCCATGGGATGGATCCCTTATACATTGCTATGGAGTATAAATCAAAGGAGTAACTTTGGATAGCCATTATATCAACTGTATAAAGTTAACATTTATGTAACTACAACTCAGCACAGTCCCCCTCCTAGGACATACACCAAAGAGAAAGCCTTGTGCAACAGGAAATTAAGAATGCTCAGAGTGGCCCTAACCACATAAAAATAAAAACTTGGAAGCAGCCCAAATGCGCACTGACAGAAGAATGGATAAATTCATTGTGGTATACTCATTCAGCAGCTTATTATATGCCAGTCAAAGGAGTGCAGTATAGCTACTTACAACCAGATAGGTGAATCTGAACAATATAATACTGAATGAAACAAATAAGTAAAGAGAAAAAGTAAAAAAAGAAAAACTATAAAAGGTTACATATAACTACCATATTAATAAATAAAATAAACCATAATTAAATAATATGTATTTTAAGAATACATAGAGGGACTTCCCTGGTGGCGCAGTGGTTAAGAAGCTGCCTGCCAATGCAGGGGACATGGGTTCAAACCCTGGTCCGGGAAGATCCCACATGCTGTGGAGCAACTAAGTCTGTGCACCCCAACTACTGAGCCTGTGCTCTAGAGCCCACAAGCCACAACTACTGAGCCCACGCGCCACAACTACTGAAGCCCGCACGCCTAGAGCCCGTGCTCCACGATAAGAGAAGCCATCGCAATGAGAAGCACGCACACCGCAACGAAGAATAGCCCTTGCTCACTGCAACTAGAGAAAGCCCGTGCACAGCAACGAAGACCTAACGCAGCCAAAAAGTAAATAAATAAAATAAATAAATTTATTAAACAAAAAGAATACATAGAGATGCAATAGAAGGAATGTGGGAAGAAAGGAAGGAAGTAAGGAAGGAGAAAGAGAGAGAGAGAAAAGATCAATTGAAGATTCTGATAGGATTTCCTTTGGGTGGAAGGAAGCAGGAGATCAGAATAGTAGAGAATTGGGCTTCCCGGGTGGCGCAGTGGTTGAGAGTCCGCCTGCCGATGCGGGGGACACGGGTTCGTGCCCCGGTCTGGGAAGATCCCACATGCCGTGGAGCGGCTGAGCCCGTGAGCCATGGCCGCTGAGCCTGCGCGTCCGGAGCCTGTGCTCCGCAACAGGAGAGGCCACAACAGTGAGACGCCCGCGTGCCAAAAAAAAAAAAAAAGAGAATAGTAGAGAATCTCATGGGTAGATGTAAGCTACTGTCAATATTCTAATTTCTAAACTAGTATCAATGTAAAGTATCAAGGATTATGATTAATTCTGTGCACCCAGGTTTTAGGGGGAAATATGTGGGAAAGGGCAGTAGAGATATAGGAAAGGGCATTTTTGAAGGCCCTTTGTCCCCTAGTCACTTTCCTCTCCCCCCACTGCCTTTGGCTAGAAGCTGGAAGAGTGTGTATGTGTGTGTGTACATGCCTTTTTTGGCAAGGAGTAGAGGGAAGTCAGGGCAGCAGCGTAAGTTCAGAGAAGTCATAAAGAACATATCATCTAGGGCATTTTAGGCCAAAATGACTTACGTTCTTATTCTAAATACCATGGGGAGCCATGAAAAGCATTTCAGCAGAAGGGAGATATGATTATATTTAGCTTGTCACCTCGGCTGCAGAATGGAGAATGGATCGGGGGGCAGGGAGGTAGTAGGAATGGAAACAGAGAAGGTGTGAAGCTCCTGCACTCTACCTGCCAAGGGAGATCTTGTGACCAGGAGGCAGCAGCTGGTGATGGAGAGGTGTGGGCAAATCTAAGAGGATGGAGACAGACACTATGTCTTTCTACGTTTTCCATTTTCCTTTCCTAAGAGGCAAACAAAACAAAACAAAAGCAAACCAAAACCAAAACCCCCAAAACACCAAAAGCATTCATCCATAATTCTCCATTCATCGTATCAAATGATAAATGTACATACACACCATTAGACATGCCAACAGATACATCTGATTAGGAGCAAATGCATTTCACCAGAAGCCCTCGCAAAAGAGGTGGTCTTTGAAAAACATGGGCTAGTAATGCTACCTTTGTTGCCCAACATGCTACAGCTGTAATTGGGAAATCACCAATGCAGGTACTCATTAGGAAGAAAAATGAATGGCCTCCCCACAGCTCATCCCCCCAGTTTATGACTTGGAAAGCTAGACCATAGGAATTGCCCAGAACTTTATCTAATAATGACCAGAAACTCTGACGGCTCTCTCCTGAGTAAGAAAGCAAGCCTCAGCATCCCTGCTTTTAGCCAGAAGGCCTGGAATGCCCAACCATTTAAATTTTCTATTCAGGTTTTTGGACAATAACATCAGACCTTGATGAATTTGGAGGGAAAAACACTCAGCACAGTGATTACGAGTACTAATTAGGAAGCAAAATAGTGGCTTGGAGGAATTTGTGCTTGGTTTGTCCCTTAATTAATCAACTGGCTGCTCTTATACTTGCTGGTTGATTGGTTGAAATATTCCATTAAACTCAGATACAGTTGGGGTCCTTTATTCAGAAGAGCCTTCCAAGGATGAGTGGGAAATGGGGGCATGAAAGGCACACGTGTATTTATTTATTGTCCTGTTGGATGCAGAGGGAATTCTTTGACCAAGGTTCTGAGCATATGTCTTCATCCAAATACAAGGTAACTTCTGTAACTCTGGGGACGTTTGCTTTAGAGACAGCAAACAACCTGCTTGCTTTGCTAAATGAAAGGGGGCCCACAGGAGTTACCGTGGCCTGTTTTAAACACATTCTGTGCTCACACTCCCATACGTGAGTATGACACCGTCATGTGGTCTGTCATGAGCTGGACTGGCACATCCTCCCTGCCTCCTGTGTCCAGGGAAAAGGCTCTGGTTGTCCATCTAAAACGTTACCAGGAAAATATCTCAGCAAAAAACCCCCAAAAAACTCAACAGAATGTGGGGATGCATTTTCCCACTCAAATCCATCTAATTTTTTTGCTAACCGTAACTCCTTTCCTCCTACAAAATCTTGTGACATTGATTGACATAGGAGATGGCAGCAGCCAAGCTCAGGTTTTTTCCCTGCTGCTCAAGAACCACACTGTCCTTCCTTGGTACTAGAGAAGCAAATATAAAACACACTTAGACTGATCAAAGAGTAATTTTCCAAGGACTGCTCTGAAGAAACTGTAAATGTGACTCTAACCAAGAGACCACAGGAGTCACCCATGTCCAGGATCCTACATCACGGTGTCAGCTCATCATCAGAGCTCCAGCCCCTGAATTCTGTTTTGATACCTGCATCCCATGCCCAAATGTGAGACCTCTTCTTGACCCTGCAACAAGTGGTTAAAAAAAAAAAGGAGAGACTGACTGCAGAGCCAAGCTGCTGCCCCTTCCTGCTGCTGCAGAGGAAATTCCAGCTATCATCATGCCAATTGTACTTAAGAGCAATAAATAGCTTCGTGTTTAAATGACAATGGAATTCTGATTCTTACTTTTGTTTCTCAACAAACCACACTGATTGGGGGGTGGGGGGTGGTGGAAAGGAACCTAGACAGTTATAGACCAAATCTCTCGTTTTTTTTAGGTTCTATAAATTGCATGTTATGCGAAGTCTATAATTGCTTTGGCTTTCAAAATAGGAAAGAATTCTGGTGGCTTATTCAGAGACAAAGTGCAGGAACCTGCAGATACCCTTCCTATGAAGTCTGGAAGTGCCCTACTCTTGCATCAAAGATCCGATAGCTTATTGACTGGGGATGGGCCGGCAAGATTGAAGGACAACCTGGGCTTCCCTGGTGGCGCAGTGGTTGACAGTCCTCCTGCCGATTCAGGGGACACGGGTTTGTGCCCTGGTCGGGGAAGATCCCACGTGTAGCGGAGCGGCTGGGCCCGTGAGTCGTGGCCGCTGGGCCTGCGCTTCCGGGGCCTGTGCCCCGCAACGGGAGAGGCCGCAGCTGTGAGAGGCCCCCGTACCGCAAAAAAAAAAAAAAAAAAAGATTGAAGGACACCCATGGGGGCTAAAGGACATAGTGACTCCCCATGAGAAGATTTGTCCTAAGGTAGATTTGTGAAGTCCTACTTAGGAGTAAAGACAAAAAGAAAAGTCTTCTGGAATGGCTTGCTTGTTGTTATTGCCTCACCTTGTGGAGCACTGGAGCATGCATTTCCTGCACAATGTCCTGCCTGCTCTCCTCCTCCAGGCTCCTAGTTTTAATCAGCACAGTGTACAATGTCACTATGACCCTGGCAAGTGGGGAGAAAGAATGGGGAGCATTTTTTTATAAACTGGTTTGCTTTAAAACTATTGCTAGGTAGACTCACAGACATAGAGAATAGACTTGGCGGTTGCCAAGGGGGAAGGGGGGTGGCGGAGGGAAGGGTTGGGAGCTTGGGATGAGCAGATGCAAACTGGTATACGTAGGATGGATAAACAACAAGGTCCTATTGTAGAGCACAGGGAACTCTATTCAATATCCTGTGATAATCCGTAATGGAAAAGAATATGAAAATGAATATGTATATATATGTATAACTGAGGCACTTTGCTGTACAGCAGAAATTAACACAACATTGTCAATCAACTATACTTCAATAAAATATTAAAAAAGAAACTATCGCTAGGTAGAAATCAGAGTTTTTGGTGTTGTCAAACACGCTTCTCTGTCTGAAGAACCACCCCTACCGTTTTAGACGCTTCAGTTGGCATTTTCTCAGATGTAATCTTTCCTTCCTTTGGAGAGTCATACCTCATTTCTTTGCACAATCCTATGACACTAACTTTTACTCCCTGTTACAGCTTTTGGCCTTCTTACCTTATTCCTTTCTACTAGAATATGAACACCCAGAAGACAGCAACTTTCTTTTAGTACTCTATGGATCCAAATCCAATTTCACGTATCCAATGGGAATTTGTTAGAGGGAACAGAGATTTTGCTCCCAGATCCATCTGGATTAGAACGCAGGCTCCTCGATGTACTACCAGCTATATGACCTGGAACAAGTGATTTCTATTCCTGGGATCTCAGTTTCCTTAGATGTAAGATGGAGATTACAGCAGCATGTATTATAGGGCTTGGGCAGTATGAACTAAAATGATGCACAAATTACTTAACACAGTCCCAGGCACAAGGTAAGTGCTCAATAGGTTGGAGTTATTACTCCAACTTACTATTTAATTAAGCCTAAAGCTGCTCGCTGTCTGTCTTCTTCTGTGGGAGCTCCTTCCAGTTAGAATTAAGATTTATTCCTATTTGCAATCCCAGTATAAAACATCGAGCCTGGTCCACGGTAGGTGCTCAGTAAGTATCTGCAGAAAATAGTGTATATTTCAGATGTCTGGCTTGTAACCTCACATCCTTCTGGTGAGTGTATGGCTTGAGAGTTTTCGATTCCTTTGCGAACAGCAGAAAGAGAACGCTAATGGTCTAGGTAGCATCTGCAGGCCTCCTTTGCAAGAACCAGAAAATACTTCCCTTCATTCAATAGCATGAGGTTACATTTCAGTTTTTTCTTTTCGGGACCTCCCTCACCCCTTTTTGTTCTTAAAAACAGAGAAGCAGTGAAGTGGGAGAAAAAGACAAGTATTACACTGAAATGCTAATCTCATTTCATTAAATGAGTTGTGGAGGCTGATATAGTGATCTGCATCCTCAAAGAAGAATTTCTTTAAATACCTTGAGCTCAATATTCCCTTCTGGACAACTTTTCATCTTTCTTCAAAAAAAAAAAAAAAAAGCATTGAATTATGTGTCCTAATTAAGCCTGGCTTTTAGAGCATTCAAGCTTCAGGGGATGTGCTCAGAGGTGAGGGTGAAGTACCCACGTACCCCAAAATCTCTTCTTAAAAACAGCTCTGCACTGCCTTCTCCGGCTGGCTTACATTGCCTGAAGCAGGTCTCTGAAGCTGAGCAGTGCCTATTTCAGGAAACAGCAAATAAACACAGTGTTTCGGGTCCAGTCCATTACAAAGTTGGTCAGGGCACCTGCAAGTTTCTCTCAGAGGCTTTGAGCCCAAAGCTTCCATATTTATTGGGAGCAAACCTCTATGTGAAAGAGCATTCCTTTGAATTCTCTAGGGAGGACAGCCACTGATCCAAGTCACATCCTTTATAATGAACTTGGGGTTGAGTTCCTGTTCCTGAAGGTGTTCAAGGCCAGGTCTATTCTTGTTGTACCTATGGGTTTGTACTTGAACTTGGGGAAGTCAGATTCAAAGTTATTTTTAATTATATATATATACATATATATATATTTTTTTTTTTGCCGTACGCGGGCCTCTCACTGCTGCGGCCTCCCCCGCCGCGGAGCGCAGGCTCCGGATGCGCAGGCTCAGCGGCCATGGCTCACGGGCCCAGCCGCCGCGCGGCACGTGGGATCTTCCCGGACCGGTGCTCGAATCCGTGTCCCCTGCATCGGCAGGCGGATTCTCAACCACTGCGCCACCAGGGAAGCCCTTTAACGATAATTTTTTAAAGACCCTGTAACCTAGAATGAAAGGATTGAGAGCATGCAAGAGAATACTGACTTCCAGAAGATAGGGAAACCAGGGAGATAATTAAAGCAGGTGTTTTCACAAGAACTGGAAGAGACTAGAACGGACGGAAGGGAAGCTGTAGTATCTCAATGTAGAGAATTTTATCCTAGAATAGCAAGGTGTCTAGAATATGCTGGGAGAGAAGAAGAAGAAAAGGGAGAGGTAGGAGGAGTTACTAAGGCAATATAAATAATTAACTATATTCAGGAGGGTTCTCGTTCTTTGGCACCAGAGGACAGAATACGAAGGCAAGCCATTCTCTCTGGGTGTATATCAGGGTTCTGAGTTGCCAGCAACAGAAACCAACTCTGGTTGATTTAAACAGAAAATGATTCATTAGATGGCCTGAGTCATGTGACACTGTGCCATTATATAAGAAATACATATTTGGTGTTCACCCCCATTCCTGGCACACAGCTTCCAAAACGCTTGGAGCTTGGGGTGCACTACCCTCTTGGCACAAAGTTCTCTGAACCTTTTTGTCTAGGGTTTTTAGGAAGTTTCCAGTACATAGGCATTGATCATTGGCCATTGGTGATTAGCTCAATCCCCAGCCTCTCTCCTGTCCCTGGAGGTTGGGAGGTGGGGATGAAAGTTCCAACCCTCTAATCACATGGTTGGTTCCTTTGACAACCATCCCTCACCCTGAAGCTATCTAAGGGCTTCCAGCCACCAGGCATCTCATTAACATAAACTCAGGCTTGGTTGAAAGGGGCTGATTATGAATAACAAAAGACATTCTTATGCCTATCACTCAGGAAATTCCAAGGGTTTTGGAAGCTCTGTGCCAGGAATGGGGTGAACACCAAATACATATTTCTTATTAAATAATACCACAGTGGCACATGACTCAGGCCTAACCAATCACTGTATTCCACGTCCCTGGCCTCAATGATTGGCTCAGGGATGGACATGGGTCTCAAGTTGGGCAAATCAGACTCCTCCTGAAACCCTTCTCCTGGAGATGCCTATAATGGCCATTTCTTTCCAACAGGGCTGCTACATTGGTGGGAGGTGAGTCTGGATCTGCAGGAGCCATCTTTCCTACCTCATAGAGAAAGTCAGCCTGAGGTAGAGAAAAAAGATGGAATCCTAATGGCATTGTCTGCCCTCCTCCATCCAGCAGGACACAAAGCCAGCAGCTCTCTGGGTTGCTGAGTTATGAGAGTCAATACATTCCTTTTATGCTTAAGCTAATTTGTATTGAATGTCTGTCACTAACAACCTAGCAAGTCCTGAAGATTCCAGTTGTTGAAAGGATTACATGAGATAATGCTAGTAATATACTTAGTGGGGTGTCTTGTGGGTATGTCGTTCCTGACCTTCCTTGTCATAGGTGCAGGCACCGAATTTAACTCCAATAAAAAAAATGTTACTATTATTATTATTTGTATTGTTGAGACTTGGCCATATCTGTATTACCTGCCATTCTCTAGGCTAAATGCATTTCAAACTTTTGCTAATAACATTCCTTCTTTCCTGAATGCATTTCACTTTCTCCTCATTCTCCCCAGATCCTACACCTTTCAAGGCTTATATGTTGCTATCTACAGAAAGTCCTCCCTATTTCACCCTTCTTCATTTCCCTCCTCTCTAGGCCAAGCACATCATATACTGTTGTGTCAGGTCATTTCTTATTTGGTTTCCTATATTTGCTCATCACATCAACTATTTCATGTGTATTTGTCCCATGTTGCAAGCTGCATCATACCTTCGCTGAAGGTAAGAAACAAATCTTATGCTTTTCCTTAATAAATCCTAGTGCACAAAACAGGGTGTAGCATTGCTCTTCTCTGCAAATAGAGAGCAATTGACCAGGTGAGTTTACAAAAAGTTTGGTTTTGTGAGTATAGGTGCTCAGGAAATACTTGTTGGTAGACTCATTTCATAGGAGGAATCAATGGATTATGTGTTCAAGCCCACAGAGAGCAAGAAACCTACCCAAGTAACATGTGAACTGGCAGAATGAGGACTCGAACACAGGTCTCCTAACTTTCACTTGAATATTCTTTCATTGATATGGTAGGTTAGTGTAGTTATTTTGAGGGTGTAACAACTCCTGAGTTAGTGATATTTAATATTACCTAAACACTTACTATGTGCTGGTAGCATCCTTTCCCTGCAATTGTCTAATTTAATCCTGCAAGGTAAATATTATTGCTCTCCTCTTTTTGCAGTTGAGAAAACTGAGTCTTAGAGAGGTTTAGGGATCTAAGAAAGTTACACAGCTATTAAGTGTCAGACTGGAATATTAGCCCAGGACTGTCAGATTTAAAAGACTATTCTCTTAACTACCAGATCATGATGTGCCCTCAGTAAGCAAATAGTTTGTGTCCTTGGTACCTCTGAAAAGTCAGCCGAAGCCTAGGACCTCCATAGCTTTGACGCATACCTTGATGTTCTAAGGAAGCCAGAGTTTCACCACTGTGCTTCTGCCATTTCCCAGATGATGCAAACGCCTCTTTAGAGCCGTATCCCATATTTTGTTCATTTTTAATAGAATGCTAATTTTATATGCATTCTCCATACACAGATTTAGATGTACCCAGTTGAGCATACTTAGTTTTTATCTAAATGTGCCCTATCCCAGGTGAAAACTGTGCTGCCTGCAATGTAATTATGTATTCAGAATAATGTGTATGTCTGCTGGGGGTTTATAAATCAATAGCTTATTGTGCAATATAATGTCCAACTTTTTTGCCATAGACGTGGTTTGAGAAAACTAAAACTTGTCAGCTGGCTGTACTTTAATAGTGGATTTGAGACTCTTGGACAAGAAACTAGAATAAATCTGACCTGACATTCATTGACCAAGAAGACCTCCACAACTCTCTCATCTGTCTGCTATACCCAAGATCTAAGGAAAGCCTAAAACCAGTCAAGATTGTCACAATAAAGCAAGGCCTGGTTCTTTGGTTTTCCAGAATGGATGAACATTCTCCATTCAATAAACATTTGTTGAATATCTTCACTAGACCCTAGGGGTAGAGCAGTGAACAAAACAAGACAAGGGCCCTACTCTCTTGGAGATGGTGTGTGAGTGGAAAGTGACAAACAAGTAAACAAATGCACAGATTGATAAGATTATTTCAAGTAGTGATAAATGCATAAAGAAAATAAAACAGAGTATTGGGATAGACAGAAACTAGGGGTGATGAGGCAGGAAATGGCAATAAATAGGTATTTGGGAAAGGCTGCCCTGAGGATTAAATATATGAGCTGAGACTTAGAAGATGAGAAGGAGTCAGCTATGTAAAGATTAGAGGGAGAGCATTCCCGGGCTAGGGCATAGCACGTGCAAAAGAAATACAGTCAGTGCAACAGGAGAGTAGGAAGTGGAGGGAGAGCATAGCATAAATGACATTAGATAGATAAGCAAAGGTTTTATCATGTAGGACCTAGCAGGTCACTGTCAGAAACTTGTGTTTTCCTTTAAGTGTAGAACAAAACCATTGGAGGGATTTAAACCAGAAAGCGATGTGATCTGATTTATAAGATTTCTGCCACTCCAGTTCAATTGCGTGTACTTACTGCAAATTTAAAGTTCTGGAAGAAAAATTACCTCCAAGTAAGAGCTGCCTGGGTACAAACTGTATTAAACTATAGATTTTTTTTTCCTGGAGAGAATGGGACAATTCTTTTCCAATAGCCACATCTTTACAAAAGTGCTTTTGGGAAGAATGTATAGTATCCGAACTGCCAGCAGACTCCTGGAAGATTTAACCTTGAGGTTATGGTTAAGCGGAGAGTTTTCTGACTTAACTAAACTTCACTGAAAAGCAATGTCCAGGAAAGGCAGATGATCTTTCTTTGTAAACAGAGATCTTTATTTTGCCCTGAACCACCCCTGGTAACGTGTCTGCCAAGGGCTATGAACTGTGCTTCCTAAAACAGTTAATGGTCACAACGAAGCATCCATCCACACTCTAGTACTTTAAGAAAGAGCAAGGGCTCTGGTCACCAGAAACCAGTGCTGTATCTTCCTAGTTGTGTAGTTTTCTAACCTGAAAATGGTATTAAAAATTGTATTTACCTTCTTAGGTTATGAGTTAAATGAGACAATCCAAATAATGCATTAACTCTAGGACAAAGTATAAATATTTGTCATCAGGCAGTCCATAGTTAGGGTTAAGGCTGAGATGTATAAACCATGGCACTCTGGACAAAAAATGTCACCTCCCGTATCAGGAAATCAAGGATGTTGCAGCCGTCCAGCCGTCAGCCACGGCAGCTGCCCCTGACTGTGCACCCTGAGGGGATTCAGGATGAAGAAAAGCAGGACACTGGCCCTAGACAGTTAAGGAGCACATCAAAGGAATGGTTTCAATGAGCCCAGACTCTTGCATCTTCCCATATACAGAATGATGCTAAATCCATTAACTTGAGATGTCCGGTTTTTCTTTACTTAACAATATTCTTTTCATGTTCCAACTACCTGGTTTTTGTTGCAGAAACTCTTATATATCCTGGTTCCTCCCTTACCTCTTCAGAACAGTCCCTCAGAGCTAGCTGACCAGCTGTCTCCTGGGCTTATGTCTTCAGTATACCTGCCAAATAAAACATAATTCTCAACTTTTACGTTGTGCATTTTTTTCAGTCAACAGCACTAAGTATTCTGTGTGGAAAGGCAAACTGAACCCTATGGGCAATTGTGCCTTTCGCGATAATGATGCTCATCCTAAGCGTTGGCCATCTATGGCCCATGGACCAAATCCAGCCCACCACCTGTTTTTATACGGCCTGTGAGCTAAGAAGAGACTGGAAAGCCTGCAAAGCTGGAACTATTTACTACCTGGCCCTTTTCAGAAGTCAGCTAACCCCTGCTCTAACCAGCTGAACTGGCTATACTGTAACTAACTACATGGTTCTTCTGTTAATACTTCTCCCCATTTACATTCAGGTTTATTTTGACAAGACTTCAAATTCCCAGGTGGTGTTTTATATTCCCCCTGGATATTTGGCCTGTAGTTAATTAGTGTGCATTTATACCGGGTGAACTGCAGTAGGTGGGTTAGGACCTTGTGGTCATCCCAGCTGCCACCTTAAGGTAAAATGAACGAACAGAATGGTGTGCGTTTTCCTACTCAGTTCTTAGTGGGAAAATTCTTTGTGAAAGTGCTAACCAGAAATCATCAACTAATGTCACATTACTATATTTAAATAATTGATATAAGGCATGGTTTAAAGAAACACACCAAGAAGTACTTATAGATTACTTCTCTCTAGGCATTAGGGTTTTCCATCAATAAGTAATATAATCTCATTTGTATCTTCACATCGAGAATACTCCCACCTAAACACATGGACACCTTACATTTAAAGAAACATAAAAACCCGACAGGAGCTCTGGCCCATTCTCTATCAAAAGCCTTAGTAGGCGGGATTCCCTGGTGGCGCAGTGGTTGAGAGTCTGCCTGCCGATGCAGGGGACACGGGTTCGGGCTCCGGTCTGGGAGGATCCCACATGCCGCGGGGTGGCTGGGCCCGTGAGCCATGGCCGCTGAGCCTGCACATCCGGAGCCTGTGCTCCGTCCGCAACGGGAGAGGCCACAACAGCGAGAGGCCCGCGTACCGCAAAAAAAAAAGAAAAGAAAAAAAAAAAAGCCTTAGTACGCATTTTCCTGTTAGTCTTTGATTTCCCTGTCAAAAGATATGTCAGTGAGCAAAGTATCAGGCAAATGTCCTTCCAAGTTCCTTGCTCTTGATCTGTCTCTCCTCAGATAGTCAGGAGAGGTCTCTGCTTTAAAGAGGGAGAAGTGTTATTAAAGTGCTGTGCTGCTGCTGTGTTCTAAACCTAAGGAGTCTTTCCCCTAATCAGAAAAAATCATCATCCCTAACGACCTTTCGTCTCCATACTTTTCCTTGTTGATAAGCCCTCATGTTTCCTCACCCTTTAGCGTACAAAAAGCACCTCTCCCACAATATGTCAAAAATTACACTGCGTGCTTCGTATGGACCATCTCTTTTAACCCTTCATTCAACCTTGTCACAGTGGGTACTGATCCCATTTTACAAGTGTGTAAACTGCACTCGGAGAAATTAATTTGCCACGGGTCACAAAGTTCGGAAGTGACATACCTGGGATTTGAACCCAGAGCTTCTAATTCCCAAAGCTGTTCTTAAAAACTACAGTCCACTGCAGGTTTGGGTCTTTGCTTCGCCTGAGTTTAACTTGGATTTATCATTCAAGACTTCCTTTCCAGGATTACCCAAAGAGAAATAATTTAAATCCTATATAATAGACACGGTGTTTTTAAAAAGAACAAAAAGGATTTATTAAAAAACAAAATGTTTTTTTTTTTTTCCCATGAGGCTTGCTTTGGGCAGTGTTTCACAAACTCTGCGAGCCAATAACATATGCTTTATCTGGGATAAGACTGGTAGATTTGGGACACCGCTAGGCTGTCGCTTACTCCTTAGGGTTTGGCAGCCAAATAAAACATCCCACATCTGTGTTACTGGAACACAAGGCAATGAGAAGACATGGCTCATCTTCCATATTCATTCCTCAGAGTTTATTCAAATCTGTTGCAGGAGTCTCTGCTTCATAGTCCTACCACTTACCCAGTCTGTTTATAATCTGATAAGGGATATATGATAAATAATACCGTTATTATTCCAAAACTCATTCTACTGTGCTTATAGTATCTTTATGACATTTTTATTTTTAAACTAATCTGACTGAGGTATAATTTGCATACAACAAAATGCAACCATTTTAAGGCTACATTTTGGTGTGTTTTGACACATGTATGTTCCTTTTTAAACACCACCTCTATCAGTATGAACAACATTTCTGTTATTCCACAAAGTTCCCTCATGGTCCTCTGCAGTCAATCTCCCCATGAAACTCACCCCAAGTCACCACTAGTATTACTTAACTATTCTAGAATTTCATGAAAATGGACTCATACAGTATGTCCTCTTTTATTTAAGATTTCTTTCACTTAGCAGAGTACCTTCGAGATTAATTTAAGTTGTCATGTGCATTAGTAATTTATTCCTTTTATTACTAAGTAGTGTTCTACTTAATGGCTAAGCCACAATTTGTTTATGCATTCACCTGTGATGTGCACTTTGGTTGTTTTTAATTCAGGGCTATTATCAGCAAATCTGTACATCAGAGTACAAGTCTTTGGGTGAACATGTATTTTTATCTCTCTGTGTAAATACCAAGGAGTAGAATGGCTGGATTATATGGTATGTCAGTTTTATAAGAAACTGCCCAACCGTTCTCGAAAGTGGTTCTACGATTTTACACTCCCACCAGAAACGTGTTAAAGTTCCAACATCTCGATCGTGCGTATCAGGTAGTTAGTGGATTTAAACTTCATGATCTTTCTATTTTCTCAGTAGAAAAATGACCCTTGAACCAGGAGAGAAATTGTCCCCAGTGCCAACTTCTATGATGCTATAAGGATAAATAACATTCCCTTGACTGTTAAACGCCTAGTTTTATTGGCTAATTTCCAAGAGAGAATGCTGAAAGGTTTTCAAAGAATATGACTTAAAATCCAGTCTGTGAAAACTAAATTGACTTAGGTTCTCCGTTGCTTAGAGATAGGACTTCAGTGAGTAACTTGGGCAATGGCCATGGAACGATAGCAACTCCGGATGACCAGTGACTTTAAAAGGTGACCCTCTTCAAACCATCATCTGATGCCTGCAGTCTGCCTTACTTGGGCACTCAGGGTGGATTTAACTGCTTCTAGGGCATCGTTAGCAAATGGGAACTGCATGAGAGGAGGAGCAGATTGCAAACACTAACCCTACACCTAACCCCAACCCTGACGCTCTGAAAAGGCTCAGGAAACCCAATTCCTGCCCGTAATAGCAGGCCACACCCTGTTCTCATCAGGGGAGTGAGGGAGTGGGGTATATCACGGGGCAAAATGAACTTCCATTGTCCCCATTCAACTCAGTGAGATGAAGCCAGGAGCTGAACAGACATCAGAAACTTCTCTCTTAATAGTGTGACAGAGAAAAGGCTTTGATTTCATTGCCAAGAGTCATTAATTAACCAAATTGAACTAAACACTTTCAAATGCTGGCAGCTCAAGAATTGCAAGGTTGTGGCACCAGGGAGAGAACCCAAGTGGAGAACACCCAATTTCAGATAGAGGATATCAAATAATGAAAATAGAAAAATAATGATATGTCTTAAATTTAAGCTATGAGAGCACTGTATAATTGGATAAAAAATTCTTTGTCTCCTCTGCTAAAGGTAGCTTTTCCTCAAAATGTAATTTTAGTTTTATTGTATGTAAGTAGGCATTGATATAAAGCCTATGGTTTCATCTTAAAAAGTAGAGTAGTAGTTCCTGATTTATGAAGCCTGGACTTGGAGGGCAAATGCAGAGTTCTCTGAGAATAATACCGTTTATTTGTGGCCTGCTCAAACTATAGTTACAGATTCCCAAAGCTTAAAAAGCAAGACAAGCAAACCTAAATCTGTCCTAGGACAGTGCTACAAGAAATTATTGGAAATACAGAAAGAACTTTAAGAGCAATTCATATCTAACTTTTTAAAGTGCATTCTGTTGTGCTAAATGCTTTAAGCATGTTATTCAGCTTTTACAACGCCATGAAATAAATACTTTCCTAGCCTACTTTACAGCTAAGAAAACGGAGTCACAGTGAAGCTTGTCCAAGTTCACACATCTTAAAAAGGAACAGAGCTTTCCAAAGCACAAAATTAGCAAAATAAACACAGCTCTCATGAAAAAAAACTACAGGGCCTATGTTTGGCCCTGGCAAAGAGCAGCCTGGCATCGTGGTAGATAAGGGCCAATTCCTGAACCTGAAGGAAGAAACGCTGTTATTACCGTGTAGCAGAAGCACCTGTGAGAAACGGCCAGCTGTTTATAAGGGGGCACACTTCACACTTGTATGGTGCTTCTCGACATTTAAACCATTTCATGTACATTATCTTATTTGATCCTCACAACAACTTGCAGGCCAGGGTGGGGATAAGTTAATCACTGTTGCTGTTTGACAGAAAAGGCTATGAGGCTCCAATAACCCAATAACTTGCCCTCATTCCCACAACCAGATTGGCAGGCTAGTACCAGAGCCCTTGTTTCCTGGTTCCAGTTTTTTTTGTTTTTGTTTTTGCGGTACGCGGGCCTCTCACTGCTGTGGCCTCTCACGTTGCGGAGCACAGGCTCCGGATGCGCAGGCTCAGCGGCCATGGCTCAGGGGCCCAGCCGCTCCGCGGCATGTGGGATCTTCCCGGACCGGGGCACGAACCCGCATCCCCTGCATCGGCAGGCGGACTCTCCATCACTGTGCCACCAGGGAAGCCCCCTGATTCCCGTGTTTGCTTTTCTGTTTTAACTCTTCCTGCTCCCTACGGTGGGTAAACGGGATGACAAAAACATAACTTTATGAACCTTCACCGAAATTCCCTGGAATAGACTATTTTAATTTCATAATAATGATAAAAGTGACAACAGCAATGGCATTTATTGAAGACTATTTGCTGGATACTGTGCTAAGAATTATACATAAACTCCCTCATGAATCCTTTTCACACAAGCCTATGAAGTAGGAACTATTTTTAAGCCTATTTAACATGGAGGAAACCATTTCACCTGCTGAATCCATAAACCAGTAGTAAAAAATGTATTACCCATCTTATGGGTGGCAGATAAGGGTAGTTGGAAGGCACGTGACATACTTATAGTAAAATACTTATTCACCGTTTATCTAAAATTCAAATTTAATTTGGCATCCTATATTTTTATTTGCTCAATGTGGCAACCCTATCTGGAGCCAGACTGATCAAAGTTCAACTTTTAGCTCTACCAGCTGTTCCTTCAGGTCAGTTATCATGAGCCTGTATATGAACATGTCCATTTATTTAACATGTCCATTTCCTCATCTATAAAACGGGGTTAATGTCCATACCTATCTTATAAGGTTGCGCTAAGAATTAAAATTTTAAATACCTAGTATGTGCCTGGAACATACTAAGTACTCAATATATGTTAATTATTATTATTTCTACTACTATTATTACCAATCATCTTTAAACCACTAAATATAAATGAAAGCAGTCACATTTCTTCTAAGCATAATAAAAAGAGCACCAAACATCTTTCCAGAAACCTAAATGATGTGATGAGTCAATGACACTTGACTAATAATAAATAGCAATTAACTCAATTCAACTCAATAAACATTTATTAATTTCCTAATATATGCAAGAACAGAGCTAAGCCCTAGAAAAATCATAAGCCGTCAGAGCTAAAAGGAAATTACAAGATGATCTCATTTAATACCCCTCACTTTACACGTGAGGAAACAAGTCAGCATGGGTGGCATAAGTGATTTACCCAGCATCATAAGGCAAAGACGGTGGCCGAGTCAGGATTGAATGCCATCCTCCTGACTCTGAATCCAGAGCACCTTTGACTCATCTTCCCTGCCTGCTGTGCAAAGACAGAGCCCTCATCCTCCAAAGCACACACTCTGGTAGGGAAGTATCAAACGGAAGCAAGTAGTGTTTCTCTTTTTTTGCTGTGGGTCCACTAAAGCAGAGTCAAGTTTACTTAATAATTTCATCCTCACAAGAAATCCAATAAATTAACAACAACAAAAAAGAGAAAAGCAGAGATTGTTATCTTCATTATTCTTAGCAAAAATAGAAGTCAATCGGCTGACATAAGACTTTAAGTGGAGTTAGAGTCTGAAGTAAATGCCAGACCTCCTGGCTTCTTCCACTAGATCTGGCTGCCGCACCCATGAAAGGAATGAAACATATTGTGAAGCAAAGTGAGCTCGCAGGGGTTTCTTAGTGAAGACATCTTTACACAAAACTGTATAGGAAATCAGAATAAGTCTGGGGATCCAAAGTAACCAACAAGGTTGTCCAGAAATCAGAAAAGCCCCTTCACAAAAGCCAATGACCCGCTTGCCCAGATGACCCCAAAGAAAACCCAGATTGAAACCAAACACCAGAACAACAGAGTAAGCAGAGTTAGTAGACTCACAAATTTCCGAGATGTGGGACAAGGATGTATCTGAGAACACAGAGGGAATGAGGGGTCCAGTTGGCCTGAAGCCTGGTCTTCTGAAATTCTGTTCACTTTCCATAGAACCACACTGGCTCTTGTTCCCTCCTCTGCAAAATGGGAGGGTGGGTATTGAACCTGCTTATCTCTGATGTCCTTTCCAGCAATACCATCCAATGATCCATTCTTTTCTGTTTTGTTCTATTCCATCCTGGCCTAGTCTCTTCCCATATCTCATCTGATTAATTCATTCTGCATATTTTTAAGTTATATTTACCATTTTAACCATTTTTAGGTGTATAATTCAATGGTATTCAGTATGCTCACAATGCTATGGAACTATCACCAATAACCACTTCCAGAAACCTTCCATCATCCCAAACAGAAATTCTACACCCATTAAACAGTAACACCCTATTCACCCCTCCCCTCAGCCCCACCCCCCATTCTACTTTCTGTTTCTATGAATTTGCCTTTTCTCTGTACTACATATAAGTGGTATTATATGAGATTTGTCTTTTTTTTTTTTGCGGTACATGGGCCTCTCACTCTTGTGGCCTCTCCCGTTGCGGAGCACAGGCTCCGGACGTGCAGGCTCAGCGGCCATGGCTCACGGGCCCAGCCGCTCCATGGCATGTGGGATCTTCCCAGAGCGGGGCACGAACCTGTGTCCCCTGCATCGGCAGGCAGACTCTCAACCACTGCGCCACCAGGGAAGCCCGAGATTTGTCTTTTTGTGTCTGGTTTATTTCACTTAGCATAACGTTTTCGAGATTCTTCTATGTCGTAGTATGCGTCAGAAATTCATTCCTTTGTAAAAAGCTGAAATAATGTTCCACTGCAAGTGTATATCACACTTTGTTTATTCATCCATTGATGGACACTTAGGTTGCTTTCCACCTTTTGTCTATTGTGAATAATGCTGGAAGGAACATGTGTGTGCAAATATCTTTTTGAGACCCTTCTCTCAATTCCTTGGTGTTTATACCAAGAAGTGGAATTGCTGGATCATATGGTAATTCTATGTTTAACTTTTTAAGAAACCACCTTCTGCATATTTTTAAACCAGATTTCAGCAGTAAGACTGTACTTGTAGAAACCTGAGAACCGTGCTTAATTTTTCCTGGATTCGTAAAACAAATACTGACCAGAGCTATGTGCCAGGACTGCATCAGGTACTAGGAATCCAGAGTTGAGCAAACACAGACATGGTCCCTGACCTCATGGAGCTTTCATTTTGGTGGGGAGGTGGACATTAAACATATATATGCACAATGAGTTAATCATAAGTGGGAATACAACTCAATTGCCAAAAAACCAAAAACAAATAATCTGATTTAAAAATGTGCAAAGACCCTAAATAGACATTTCTCCAAAGAAAACATAAAAATGGCCAATAGGTACATGCTCAATATCACCAATAATCAGGGAAGTGCAAATCAAAGCCACACCTCATACCTATTAAAATGGCTGCTAACAAAAAGACAAAAGACGAACAACCTAAGTATCTATCTGTGGATGAACAGATTAAGGATGAAGAATATCAGGACCTGTACACAGAGAGACTGAGAGGGATCAACTCCCATGGGCCCTTGAAGAACATACCAACAACAGGGGAGATTCCTTTACACCTTGGGAGGAGGGAGATCAAGAATATTACCATGAAATCTGACACACACACACACACACACACACACACACACACACACAAAAGTCCATGTACAAGATCTTATTTTAATTGGATGAGCCCAAAAGGGACTCCAGAAATACTTTTCCCATCATGCTTTCTTCCAAAATGAGGCCTCCCAAAGTGTCAGATAAGTAGCCAAAAACACTTGACAGAAAAGTTAATATTTGAATAAGGTTCTTAGATTAAAACCATCAAGATTTCTGAAATGTAATTTGAGTACTGTGAACACTATTTTTATCTAGTAATTCACATTGTCTTTTTTTTAAGATTCATTTGTCAAAGACTGACTCATTTGAGACGTATTCTCAAGCTTGTACTCCTTCTTCCCCAGGATTGAGGCCATGTGACCCTATCTGTACTTTGCCCATCTCATTCATTACGGCCAATGATGACCCTTGAAGGAAGATCTTTGAGCAGGGTCCATCCCATGCTCAGAGCACTGCCTCAGGTCTCAGCCATCGCTAATTCAGCTTGACCTTGTCCCTGAGTTTGGGAACTCAACAGTTCACTCACTTCGCAGACTCTGTCCACTCCTTGCAATACAGTTCTGATGGAAGGAATCCTGCCTTGCTTCCCAAGGACTGAAGTTCTGAGTGGATAATTCCTTCCGTATACCAGCCCTCAACACCAGGGTCATGCTTTGTTCTTACAATTATCTCATTTAGGTATGCAAGGCTTGCCCCTAATGGCAGGATTGTTGCTGGGTTGCTACTGCCATCGGATAAGCTTCTGTAGCAAGTGCAAATGGTAGACCACAAGATCAGAGGCAAGAAATGTAAGTACATTGTTCTTCAATTGAACTTAATGTCTATTCTGAGCTTACCTTCTTTGTGGTAGAAGCTGAGCTCACTCAATTCAGGATGTCCCAAACACTCCTTTTCCCCAGGGCTACATGGGACCATGATATAAGTGGGGAGGAACTGGCAAGGGCCATGGTCATCTATCCATGTTGGCATCCTCAGAGATAACTTCATTCTAATCCAGTAGCATTGAGATCACTGTTGTATCCTCCTTTCCCCAATCCCAGGGTCTCTGCAGATCTGGCTCTGCTAACCGTGGCCTCACCGTGTTATAAGCCACATCTGTGCTACTCTGAGGTCTGGGGAGTATGGTGTTTCAATCTGGAAACTCCATGCACTCATTTCTGCTTCATTATTCCCACACCATTCCAGGTGCAAAGGAGTGTGAAGATCTCACCAGCTCCCTGGGGTTTATCCAGAGATGGGGGGAAGTACATCCCTGTTTTCAGATTTCTCAGATCCCTCTGGGGATGCTCTCTCTACCTCTAGCCCAAAACTCAGAGGAGGGGAACATAGTATGAGGCCTCACCTCAGGGATCCACCCAAAATCAACTCTTTCCCCCTCACCCCACTCTGTTTCTTCCCTCCCTCCCTCTAGTCAGGCGACCTTTTGATCTAGTCTCAGACATAAGGAAACTGAATATTTTTTCTAAGTTTCTTTTAAATCGTATACTTGAACCTTGGCTTTGGTGTTTCCAAAGCCAGAAATTTTATTCTTTTATTTTCTAGTTTTGCTGTCCCACCCTCTTTGTTGAAGGCAGGAGATAGAGAATATTCTAGCTGGTATATAAATGGAAGAAGGATTCTAAGAAAAGAGAAAGGAAAGGGGGGAAAACATAAATTAATACATCCAAATAATATCCCCCTGCTCTTCCTTTATGCCACCTGCCTGTGGGCTCCATCTGAATCCATCATGCACAAGTTCTCCTAGACTGGCGCAGTCCCATATTTACAGGCAGGAGCTCTTCCAGTACCCAGGCGACTACCTGCACTCTCCAAAAATGGAATCCAGTCTGCATTGCTCCCTCTATCATTCCTTAATGAATTCTTTCACGCTCTACTCCTTTGATCCACATATACTGAGACCCAGTGATATGTCAGGCACTGGGCCTGGCACTGGGGACACAGACGTGATTCCGAACACAAGGATGCTTTCATGAAGGAGCTCTCTGTTTAGGACAGGGCTACTCAGTCTCGGCACTACTGCCACGTGAGGCCAGACAATTGTGGTGGAGAGCTCTCCTGTGCGTTGTAGGACGTTTAGCACCATCCCTGCCTCTACCCACTATATGGCAAGAGCAGCCCCCAGTGTGACAACCGAAAATATCTGGAGACATTGCCAAATTCTCTTGGGGGGCAAACTTGCCCTCACTGGAGAATCACTGCTCTAGCAGGAGACACAGGCACATAAATTGACGATTATAATACATTGAGGTCATTGCATGGATAGAGGCACACACAGGTTAGCATGGAATCCTAAATAAGGCATCTAGCCCACCCTAGGGTGAGCTGGGGTGAAGTGAGAGAGTGATGTCTCAACACCTAATGTTCTGTACCACAGCCCACGTTCTGTGTTTCTGCTTTGTCATTCACCACTTGCTTATTCATTCAATAAATATTTCTGAGATCAGACTCTAGGAGCTACACACTGGACATGCAAAAATTAGTAAGATATGGCCCTGCTTGCACAGAGGTCATGTGTTATTACAGTTAAAACTATGGGCTCTGGCGTCAGACTGCTTGATTTCAAACTCTAATTCTACCACTTACGCACTCTGTGACATTGGGCAAGTTACTTAACCTCTCTGATCTGCACCTTTTAATTCTCTAAAATGAGGATAATAATGGCAAGTACCTCTTAGAGTTAATGAGATTAAATGAGAGAATTCTTATAAATCTCTTAGCAACTGGTCTGGCAGATGGAAAGCATGGAATAAATTGTAGTTTTTATCACTGATTGTCCAAGTTATATATTATTGTGGGAAGGTCATGTTTCAAGCCATGGCCTCTCATCAGTGCCAGTGCAGTTAATTGAATTATGTTTGGTTGTGTCCTGAGATGTGATAAGCAGAGATGCAGTTATCTTGTCCATCACTGGATTTCCATTAAAATATCATTAAGATTAAAAGTACTATAAAATCTTAACTAGGACATTAATTTCCACAGTAATAAATTAAAAATTTCAGGTCAGCTGCCATAACTATAATAAACAAATTCAAAAAAAAAAACTCTGAAAACTAAACCTCAGAGTTTCAGATTTTAGCCTTATTTCTCAGTTGATATTTTCAGTCAAAATTTGTTTTTCTTCAATTTTAATACACACACATTAGTTTGGAGACTCTATCTTCTCTCACGCTTTGCACAATTCCTAGTGCATGTTTGAGCATAACAATTACCCCGGCAAAGAGAAGCTTGGGGCTGGTTTAATAACAGTCTTCAAATATATGAAAAGTTATTACATGGAACACGATGACCAGCTGTTCTCAACCTCCACAGGGGACCAAGAAAAATAAATAGGCTGAAAATTACAGACGCTGACAATTTGAGGTAGATTTGTTGAAGAACTTTGCAAAGTATAAAATCACTGTAGAAAACCTAAGAAAAGAGTTTAGGAAATACAGTATAGCAAGAAGTATTTGACAGAGATTCAGGGGATGTAGGTTCTCGTGACAGCTTGAAACCCATGACTTTGCGCAAGGTTCTGAGCCTCTGAGGCTGTTTACTAACCCTCAGAATCTTCCACATATTCCTTATTTACTCAGTGGGGGCATAGCATAGCCAGAATTTCCCTGCACCTCGATGGCCATGGGTAAAAATGAGATTATTTTAGAGCAGTGGTCCTCAACTGGGGGTGATTCTGCCTCTCAGGGGACATTTGGCAATGACTGGAGACATTTAATTATCCTGACCAGGGGCGATGAGGATAATGAGATGAGACATCTCATGAATAAAGGTCAGAGATGCTGTTAAATATCCGACAAAGTATGGGACACCCCCCGCCACACACACACACACACACACACACACACACACACACACCCCAAAGAATCATCTGGTTCAATGTGTGTACAGTGCCAGGGCTGAGCAACCCTGCTCCAGAGGAAGAAGCTATCTTTCTCTAGTTTGTACACCTACCCATTTAAGCCTACATCTCAGTGCCCAGGTTTTGCCCAGTGATTTGAGAGCCTTTGGGTACAGTAGCTATTGCTATTCACCAGTATTTCTAGCTCTCTCTCTCCTGGGTCATGGTAGGGCTGTGCTTTCCTACACGCTTTGAAATTATGGGTGGCCATATGACTTGCCGTAGCCAATGAAATGTAAATGCAAGTGACGTGCTTCACTTGTAAGGCTGTTGGGTGATTCACTGTGTTCTTTCTACTACAGTGAGTCTTGGAAACACATGTCATGGTCACAGTGAAGTCCTTGTCCTCCCAGCTTCCTCAGTCACTGTGATAAGTAGTGCCCCCTGCTGACCCAGTTGGACATGTTAGAAGGAAACATTTTTCCAAGAGTTGGGCAGATCCAGTGTACAACCATTACAAAGATGAAAAAATATGATTAAAAAAGCATTATGTAAAAAAAAAAAGGCATTATGTTAGGAGTGTAGGTTGGCAAGTCAAACCTCCTTAATTCTAACCTACCTCTATCGTTTACTAGCTGTGTGACCTTGAGGAAGTTAAACTTCTAGTTTTCTCATGCGTAAAATAGCATCTTCCTCTGACATCAGATGGGAACATGAACACAGAACACTTAATAAAGTGCTTGCTTACTCTTCTAAGAACTTTATAAATATTACATCATTTATTTCTCATAACAGCTTTGTGAGATTATTACTAATTTTAACCCCATTGTATGGATGAGGAAATTGAGGCACTAAGAAGCTAAGTGACTTGTCCAAGCCCACAGAATCAGTAAATGACAGAGACAGTATCCAGAAGCTGTGTGACTACAGAGTCCATGCTATTAGCCATGACACAATTACATGATGATGATGTGATGATGATGATGTCATAGTCTTAAAAATCCTACCTGTTGGGACACTTGAGTTACAGACAAGTATAGGGCCCAGACTCAACCCTTAGAGAATTCACGGATGATTAGGGAAGATAAGACATGAGCTTTCACAATGCCCGGGCAAGGTGAAATGTGGTAAGTCCATAAAACGGATAAAGTTAAGTACTTGGCAATTTATTAAATCTCCCATTTAACCCTCAGTTAACCTGAAAATTCAATTAACCAGAAGCATTACCCATATGTTACCATTAATCAAGGTTTTATAGTATCAGCTGAACTCATTTAACCTTAATAAGCAGATGATTGCATATGGATTGCAAGAGGATTTAGGAGCACCATAACTCAGAAATCGGCTCCATGGTTAAGAGTTTTCCTAAAAGCACAGAGAACACTGCTGAGCAGAAAGGGAGGAAGGGAGAAAACAGTAAGTGTTTAGCACAATGCAGTAATGAAGGGGAGACAATGTTGGTTTGTGGAACAGTAAGTAGGTCAGAGGAGAAAGAAAGAGCCCTTGGCATCACTGATGTTATCTGGGTAACGTCTGTCAGAACAGATGGCCCTGCTTTTCCAGCAGACAGTCCAGAGGACAGGAACTGGTGAGGCAAGGTGTGCCTATC
Organism: Stenella coeruleoalba; assembly: GCF_951394435.1. Taxonomy (NCBI): domain Eukaryota; kingdom Metazoa; phylum Chordata; class Mammalia; order Artiodactyla; family Delphinidae; genus Stenella; species Stenella coeruleoalba. Next base: position 130,849,161 of record NC_137148.1, on the reverse strand, counting down.
TATATAAAACCAATTGTGGGGGTGGACAAACCAGCACTTCTTGAGTCCCCAAGCATGATTTATAAGGAATGGCTAAAGACCTCAAAAGACAATAAGATTTAGGACATGGCCAGATGAACCATGGAGAATATTATGTTGCTTCCCTTTATAAAATGACCTTCTTTCCTTCTCATCTGGGAAAATCCAATTCATCCTTCAAGACCCAACTCAAATGCCCTGGGAACTGTTCCTTAAATGTTCCAGAAAGAATTATGTTGTTCTTTTTTCTATATTCAGGTGGTTCTTTATTTATGTCTTCTCTATACTAGTTTTCACACTGCAGTGTACAAATAGGCTTCTCTAGAAAGGAGAAAACAATGCAGTCCTGAAAGTTACAGAATGTTTTATCAAGATCAATGTATATATCACCGAAGGCAAAGGTCTGGAACATCTCGCTCTCTCTCTCTCTCTCTCTCTCTCTCTGGACAACTATGTTCCTTTTCTAGTTTTCTTGAGCCATTTGCCAATGCTTGTGATGTAGTACTACTCAATAAGCATGTATCTTGTGAAAATTAATTTTATGGTGTTTCTTCCAAAGGCTTCTTAAATAATGAAATAAGATCGTATCCCAAGCCAAATACCCAAGCAGATAAGTGAATCTTTATTAGTGGGAGAGGGAGAGGGAGAGTGGTGCAAGAGTTCAGATTTCATTTATGAGTAAGACTAATCCTATTGACGTGCAACAATAATGAACCAGAAGTTCATCAAACCAAACCTATTTCTCCCAATTTGGGAGCATACTAGGTCATGCTGATGATGGAGTTATAACATTCTCCTTGAAGATGTCTTCTAACCCCACTCCCCTGGAGTCTGGCTTCCCTATTCCCATTCTCTCATGACATTTTGTACCTCCCGTTTAGTATTTTTGTTTTCTGTGGCCGAGTCTGCTTCCCCCACAAGACTGTGACCCTTGTTTGGTCAAAAATTAAACTTCATTTGTATCTCTTGAACTGGATTGAAGAGATGACCTCATCAATCAGTTTGTCTAATGACAACCTAAGGGCTGAGTCAGACCTGTCCTCTCTTTCTATGAGAGCAATGAAGGAGTTCATTCTGAGACAAGGGAGCACATGTGAGCTCATCCATGCCTTCATTAGAGTCAAGGAATCAAGGGTATTGTCTACTGTGTCATCTCTTTCAGCTTGTCAGCCGCTAAGATCATTGTAGCCAGAAATACTTATAGAAGTGAAAATCCCAGAATTAATCAAGTATGTGACTTAAATAGGAAAGTCCAAATAATAAAGCTTCTAGAAGATAATAGAAAAGGATACCTTTCCCTAGCATGAAGGACACCTTAAACAGAACTCAAAGAAATGGATAAATCAGACAAAACCACTTTGGAAAAGATCGCCTGTATCTATGAAAGATAAACATACACCTATCTTGCATTTTCTCTGCTGTGAATTATCTAACTCAAATTCTTGCATATGTGCACCAAGAGACATGTAGAAGGACGAACACAGCAGCATTACACGTAATAACCAAAACCCAGAAACAACCCAACTGTCTATCAACAATAGCGTGAATAAATATATCATGATATATCCAAATAACACAGCATGAAGATAAAGGTACTACATGTATATCATGGATGAATCCCAAAGTCATAATGATGAGCAAAATAAGAAGTTGTTCTATTTAAATAAAGTTTGAAACAGAAAAACTAGCCTATAATATTTAGGGGCACCTACACAGATTATAAAAACATAGAATAATAGTGTCTGCCATAAACATCAGGACAGTGGTTACGTTTGTGGAAGGAAGATTATTATTAGGAAGGATTATGGGGTCCTTCTGAGGTGCTTGGAATGTACTATTTCTTGATCTTTCCTCCCTTACCTCTGTCCAAAATAATAAAAATTGTAAACAAGAAATATGTCTTTGAGGAAATACATCATGATGGTCATCATGATTGTTGGCCGTCATTGAGAGAGTACTGCATGCAAGGGCACTGTTTTCCTAAATGCCTTATGGGAATTACCTCATGTAATTCTCACAGCAACCTTATGAAATAGGTACAAGTATAATTGCCATTTCAAAGGTACATAAACTGAGGCCCTGAGATGTTAACTAACTTTCTCAAAGTTACACAGCTGATAAATAGCAAAGCCATGGTTCAAACCCAGAGAATCTGACTTCAGAGCTCACACTCTTAACCCAGTCTCAAATGGTAGGACTTCTGATGACAAACACAGGATTGTAAGGAAAAGGGAGTTTGGCCGGCATTTCATCCTCTCTCATGTGACTCCACAATGGTCTCTGTGTGGTCTCTGCAGCTATAGAAGCAATGAGGCCCTTGTAGGAGACTGAGTCCTTGAGATGTGAGGTTCCCCCAAATTTTTCAGAGATTACTTTGGGCAGAAAAGAGCTTAGCAATCACCAGGGAGAAAAAATTCATGACTCAGAGGGACAAAAGAGAATATCTCAGAGGGCCTGCCCTGAAACATCCTTACTTAATGGCAAGGGATTAGAGTAACAGAGCTGGGAAAAGCAAGAACCACAAAAGGACAAGGCTACTGGCTTCTGGAGGGAGAAATATATCTGAGTTTGAAAAGAAGACGCTGTTTCTTTAGGCAGCTAAGAGGAAAGGTAGTGAGAGAAGTACAGGGGATCCATGTTTTCCAGAGTATAGGATACACAGCCCTGGCTGCCCATGGAAATGATGGGGCAAGTAGCCTTACATGAGATGGCACAGGCGATGGCGTTAGGGACATGGGGCACATCTTTAAATTACATGGAATCCCGTAGGGAGATTATTATTCTTCTACCATTTTCCGTTCCATTCTTCTGATTATTATAAAGTTTTAATTTGCCACTAGTACGCTTTTAACAACTCTCTGACACCTATAACCTCCCCTTGCAACGAAGAGACTTTGGCAGGTAATAGAGTATTTAACTAGAAGTGAATAACATTCTTTCATTTTCACTGTATTTTTATGGCTTCCTTCTACTTATGTCAACTATTTTTTATTTGCAGTAATAAAAAGTTCTTTCTCAAGTAAATTTATGTATGAAAAATGTAAATGTTTAAAAGAATTATTACATAAAAATTTATAGAGGTCGTAGGCATATATGGCAAAAAATTGTGATGATCGTGTGTAAATGACCAAAGCTTGGGGAATCTCATTCTAAACCCTTCAAATAATCCATATTCTGTCTTTGATCGGTGTCCTATCTTGCACTGGTTGGTCTACACTGGGAGCATCATGTCCGTTTCTGGAGACCACTCTCTAAGAGAGATGTAGACACACTCAAGGCGATCCAGAGTGACCAGAGAAAGACCAGAACAGAAAACAGAGTAAAAATCACAGCATCAGATCATGAGTATAATGGAAGCCTCTGAACTGGGCCATGAGAGCTGCTCTGAAGAATCTAAAGAACTGTCATGTGGGTGGAACTCTGTGGGATTTGGTCTTTGTGTCCACAAAGGATAGATATGGTTCTATCTATCTAGACATAGACCCCTGCAAGAAACAGATTTTTGCACGATATACGGAACATTCCTGCAGCCCAAACCATCCACAGGTAGAATGAAATAGTGAAAGAACAGGCTTAGGGACCAGAAGGTGTATGGGTTCCAGTCTTCCCACCAGTAATTCCTGGTAAAGGAGACTGTAGACAGCAGCTTAACTCTGAGCCTTGTGTTACTTATGTATAAGGTGAGAAGTTTGGACCAGATGAAGGAAGGTGAATAGGTTCACCTTGATAATGCTGATTGCTTGGTATTTGCTGCTTGGAACTTCTTTTTTTTTTTTAATAGATCTTTATTGGAGTATAATTACTTCACAATACTGTGTTAGTTTCTGTTGTACGTGAATCAGCCATATGCATACATATGTCCCCATATCCCCTCCCCCTCGAGCCTCCCTCTCATCCTCCTTATCCCACCCCTCTAGGTGGTCACAAAGCACCAAGCTGATCTCCCTGTGCTATGCTGCTGCTTCCCACCAGCCAACTATTTTACATTTGCTAGTGTATATATGTCGATGCTACTCTCACTTCGCCCCAGCTTTGCCCTCCAACCCCATGTCCTCAAGTCCATTTTCTATGTCTACCTCTTTATTCCTGGCCTGCAACTAGGTTCATCAGTACCACTTATTTTTTTTTTTTTAGATTCCATATATATGCATTAGCATACGGTATTTGTTTTTCCCTTTCTAACTTACTTCACTTGTATGACAGACTCGAGGTCCCTCCACCTCACTACAAATAACTCAATTTTGTTTCTTTTTATGGCTGAGTAATATTCCATTGTATATATGTGCCACATCTTCTTTATCCATCCATCTGTCGATGGACATTTAGGTTAGTTCCATGTCCTGGCTATTGGAAATAGTGCTGCAGTGAACATTGTGGTACATGACTCTGTTTGAATTATGGTTTTCTCCAGATATATGTCCAGGAGTGGGATTCCTGGGTCATATGGTAGTTCTATTTTTAGTTTTTTCAGGAACCTCCATACTGTTTTCCATAGTGGTTGTATCAATTTACTTTCCCACCAACAGTGCAGGAGGGCTCCCTTTTCACCACACCACCCTTTCTAGCACTTATTGTTTCTAGATTTTTTGATAATGGTCATTCTGACCAGCATGAGGTGATACCTCATTGTAGTTTTGATTTGCATTTCTCTAATAATTAATGATGTTGACCATCTTTTCATGTGCCTCTTGGCAACCTGTATGTCTTCCTTGGTGAAATGTCTATTTAGGTCTTCTGCACATATTTTAAAGGGACTGTTTGTTTTTTTGACATTGAGCTCCATGAGCTGTTTGTATATTTTGGAGATTAATCCTTTGTTGTTTCACTTGCAAATATTATCTCCTATTCTGAGGGTTGTCTTTTTGTCTTGTTTATGGTTTCCTCTGCTGTGCAAAAGCTTTTAAGTGCCATTTGTTTATTGTTGGTTTTATCTCTGTTACTCTAGGAGGTGGATCAAAAAATATCTTGCTGTGGTTTATGTCAAAGAGTGTTTTTCCTATGTTTTCCTCTAAGAGTTTTACAGTCTCTGGTCTTATATTTAAGTCTGTAATCCATTTGGAGTTTATTTTTGTGTATGGTGTTAGGGAGTGTTCTAATTTCATTCTTTTACATGTAGCTGTCCAGTTTTCCCAGCACCACTTATTGAGGAGGCTGCCTTTTCTCCATTGTGTATTCTTGCCTCTTTTATCAAAAATAATGTGACCATATGTGCATGGGTTTATCTCCAGGCATTCTATCCTGTACCATTGATCTATATTTCTGTTTTTGTGCCAGTACCATACTGTCTTGATTACTGTAGCTTTGTGGTATAGTTTGAAGTCGGGGCGCCTGATTCCTCCAACTCTTCTTTCTCAAGATTGCTTTGGCTATTCAGGGTCTTTTGTGTTTCCATACGAACTGTAAAATTTTTTGTTCTAATTCTGTGAAGAATGCCATTGGTAGTTTGACAGGGCTTGCACTGAATCTATAGATTGCTTTGGGTAGTAGAGTCATTTTCACAATATTGATTAATCCAATCCAAGGACATGGTACATTTCTCCATCTGTTTATATCATCTTTGATTTCTTTCAACAGTGTTTTATACTTTTCTGAGTCTTTCACCTCCTTAGGCAGGTTTATTCCTAGGTATTTTATTCTTTTTGTTGCAGTGGTAAATGGGAGTGTTTCCTTAATTTCTCTTTCTGATTTTTCGTTGTTGGTGTATAGGAATGCCAGAGATTTCTGTGCATTAATTTTATACCCTGCAACCTTATCAAATTCATTGACTAGTTCTAGTAGCTTTCTGGTGGCTTCTTTACGATTTTCTATGTATAGTATCATGTCATCAGCAAACAGTGACAGTTTTACTTCTTCTTTTCCAATTTGTATTCCTTTTATTTTTTTTCATCTCTTATTGTTGTGGCTAGGACTTCCAAAACTATGTTGAATAAGAGTGGCAAGAGTGGACATCCTTGTCTTGTTCCTGATCTTAGTGGAAATGCTTTCAGTTTTCTACTATTGAGTATGATGCTTGCTGTGGGTTTGTCATATATGGTCTTTATTATGTTGAGGTAGGTTCCCTCTATGCCCATTTTCTGGAGAGTTTTAATCATAAATCCGTGTTGAATTTTGTCAAAAGCTTTTTCTGCATCTACTGAGATGATCATAGGGTTTTTATTCCTTAATTTATCAGTGTGGTGTATCACATTGATTGATTTGCATATATTGAAGAATCCTTGCATCCGTGGGATAAATCCCACTTGATCATGGTGTATGATCCTTTTTATGTGTGGTTGGATTCTGTTTGCTAGTATTTTGTTCAGGATTTTTGCATCTATGTTCATCAGTGATATTAGTCTGTAATTTTCTTTTTTTGTGATATCTTTTCTGATTTTGGTATCATGGTGATGGAGGCTTCATAGAATGAATTTGGGAGTGTTTCTCCCTCTGCAATATTTTGGAAGACTTTGAGAAGGATCGGTGTTAGCTATTCTCTAAATGTTTGATAGAATTTGCCTGTGAAGCCATCTGGTCCTGGACTTTTGTTTGTTGGGAGATTTTTAATTACAGTTTCAATTTCATTACTTGTGATAGGTTTGTTTATATTTTCTAATTCCTCCTGGTTTAGCCTTGGAAAATTGTACCTTTCCAAGAATTTGTCCATTTCTTCCAGGTTGTCCATTTTATTGGCATACAGTTGCTTGTAGTAATCTCTCATGATCCTTTGTATTTCTGCAGTGTCAGTTGTGATTTCTCCTCTTTCGTTTCTAATTTTATTGATTCATATCCTCTCCCTTTTTTTCTTGATGAGTCTAGCTAAGGGTTTATCAATTTTGTTTATCTTCTCAAAGAGCCAGCTTTTAGTTTTATTGATCTTTGCTATTGTTTTCTTCATTTCTATTTCATTTATTTCTTCTCTGATCTTTATGATTTCTTTCCTTCTACTGACTTTGGGTTTTCTTTGTTCCTCTTCCTCTAGCTGTTTTAAGTGTAGGGTTAGATTGTTTTTTTGAGACTTATCTTGTTTCTTGAGGTGAGATTTTATTGCTATAAACTTCTCTCTTAGAACTGCTTTTGCTGCATCCCATAGGTTTTGGGCCGTCCTATTTTCTTTGTTATTTGTTTCTATTTATTTTTTAAATTCTTCTTTTATTTCTTCAGTGATCCCTTGGTTATTTAGTAGCACACTGTTTAGCCTACATGTATTTGGGTTTTTCACAGTTTTTTTCCTGTAAGTCATTTCCAGTCTCATAGCGCTGTGGTCAGAAAAGATGCATGATACAATTTCAATTTTCTTAAATTTACCGAGGCTTGATTTGTGACCCAAGATGTGATCTGTCCTGGAGAATGTTCCATATGCACTTGAGAAGAAAGTGTATTCTGCCACTTTTGGGTGGAATGATCTACAAATATCAATTAGATGTATCTGGTCTATTGTGTCATTTAAAGCTTGTGTTTCCGTATTTATTTTCTGTTTGGATGATCTGTCCATTGTTGTAAGTGGGGTGTTAAAGTCCCCCACTATTATTGTGTTACTGTCGATTTCTCCTTTCATGGTTATTAGCATTTGCCTTATGTACTGAGCTACTCCTATGTTGGGTGCATAAACATTTATAATTGTTATATTTGCTTCTTAGATTGATCCTTTGATCATTATGTAGTGTCCCTCCTTATCTCTTGTTAACAGTCTTTATTTTAAAGTCTATTTTACCTGATATGAGTATTGCTACTCCAGCTTTCTTTTGATTTCCATTTGCATGGAATATCTTTTTCCATCCCCTCACTTTCAGTCTGTATGAGTCCCTAGGTCTGAAGTGGGTCTCTTGTAGACAGCATATATATGGGTCTTGTTTTTGTATCCATTCAGCAAGCCTGTGTCTTTTGGTTGGAGCATTTAATCCATTTACATTCAAGGTTATTATCAATATATATGTTCCTATTACCATTTTCTTAATTGTTTTGGGTTTGTTTTTGTGGGTCTTTTTCTTCTCTTGTGTTTCCCGCAGAGCTGGTTTGGTGGCGCTGAATTAAATTAGCTTTTGCTTGTCTCAAAAGCTTTTGACTTTCCATCAAATCTGAATGAGACCCTTGCTGCGTAATCATGGCTCTAGGTTTTTCTCTTTCATCACTTTAAGTATATCCTGCCCCTCCCTTTTGGCCTGCAGAGTTTCTGCTGAAAAATCAGCTGATAACCTTATGGGGATTCCTTTGTATGTTACTTTTTGTTTTTCCTTTGCTGCTTTTAATATTTTTTCTTTGAATTGAATTTTTGTTAGTTAGATTAATATGTGTCTTGGTGTGTTTTGCTTAGGGTTTATCCTGTATGGGACTCTCTGTGCTTCCTGGACTTGGGTGACTATTTCCTTTCCCATGTTAGGGAAGTTTTTGGCTATAATCTCTTCAAATATTTTCTCAGACCCTTCATTTTTCTCTTCTTCTTCTGGGACCCCTATAATTTGAATGTTGGTGTGTTTAATGTTGTCCCAGAGGTATCTGAGATTTTCTTCAATTCTTTTCATTCTTTTTTCTTTATTCTGCTCTTGGCAGTTATTTCCACCATTTTGTCTTCCAGCTCACTTATTCGTTCTTCTGCCTCAGTTATTCTGTTATTGATTCCTTCTAGTGTATTTTTCATTTCAGTTATTGCGTTGTTTATCTGTTTGTTTATTCCTTAGTTCTTCTAGATCTTTGTTAAACATTTGTTGTATTTTCTCAATCTGTGCCTCCATTCTTTTTCCAAGATTCTGGATCATATTTACTATCATTATTCTGAATTCTTTTTCAGGTAGATTGCCTATTTCCTCTTCACTTATTTGGTCTTGTAGGTTTTTACCTTGCCCCCTCAACTGTGACGTATTTTTTTGCCGTCTCTTTTTTTTTTTTTTTTTTTAAATGAATTGGATTGTGTTCCTGTCTTACTGGTTGTTTGGCCTGAGGCTTCCAACACTGGAGTTTGTAAGCTATTGGGTAGATCTGGGTCTTGGTGCTGAGGTGAGGAACTCCGTGCGATTTCACGCCAATGAATATTCCCTGGGGTCTGAGGTTCTCTGTTAATCCTTTGGTTTGGACTCAGAGCTCCCTCTGCAGGAGCTTTGGCCCAACCCCGGGCTCATGAACCAAGATCCTGAAAGCTTCCTGGGGTGGCAAAATAAACAAAAAAACCCCACAATAACAAATTTAAAAATAAAATTGGACTAGGAAACTAACAGATATGTTAGGAAGAATATAAAAATAAAAATATAGATGAATCAACAGCCAGAAGTTACATCACTACCACAATAGTAAAAAAGAGGAGCAGGGAAAAGGAAAAAAAAAGGGGGAAAAAGGCCTTGGCTGTGGAGGGTGGGGCCTAAGCAAGGGCGAGGTTTGGGCAGTGGGTGGGGCCAATGCTCAGGACCCCCAGGTCTGGAGAAGACCCTGGTGGCTGTTGGGGGTGGGGCTTAGACTCAAGGAACAGAAGGGGCCCAGGTGTGTCCCCGACCCCTGGTCTCAGAGTGCAGGGGGCCTCACCTGGGCGCCTAGCATGTTTCCTGGGCTTGAGTGCATGGGGCAAATGCCCTCCTCTCTTGTCCTGCTCCTCTGGTCTTGGAGGGCCCCTCCCACCTGCCTCTCCTGATCTCCCAGGCCTCCCTCCTATGCCCCCAAGAACCCACCTGGCCTGGAGGGGTTTTGGACAGCAGGGGATCAGCCTGGGAGTTCAGCAGGCTCCTCAGGCCTGAGTGGGCAGGGCAATCACCCTCTGCTCCTCTCCTGCTCCTCCCACCTGCCTCTGCTGATCTCCCCTGCCTCTGGGGCGCAGATCCTGTCTGGCCTCCACTTCTCCTCCCCCCCTCAGTCCTCCTACCTCCTACCAGTTCGCTTTGGGGTTCCTCCCATCTCTTTGGGCGACAGAGTCCCCCACCAGCAGCCGGCAGGCACCCTAGTTGTAGGGAGATGCTAACTCCATGTCTTCCCACACTGCCATATTGTCTCCACCTCTGGAACTTCTTTTTGAGAAGAACTTTGAGGCCATATTTGGGCTTAGTGGGAAGAAGGACTGATTAGCAACATCTACCATGGATAAGAGAGGTGAGTCATCACATTTCTGATTGCCTTGGACCAGGTGATCATTATGGTCTCTCCCAGCTCTATAACATGTCAATTTCACAACACTTCTTTTAATTTGCGAATAGGCCCACTTCCAAAACAATTCCTGAAAAAAGGGATGCCACACTGTCTATCTTAAAAAAAAATTTTTTTTTTAAACTGCTGTGTTCATTAGAGTCAACTTTGTTTATGGATACCACTGCCTTCTATTTTATAGGATTATTCCAGAGTTACAAATCATGTGGCCAGTTTCACTATTCAGTGTTCTCAGAAGCAGGCTTACATAATTATCCAAAATTTACCTCTCCTTTAGGTTTTTTACAAATGTGCTGGTTTAGTTGGCCTGACTGACTAATGAAAGGAAAATCCTGTTCTCCTTCCACTCTTGTAGGATTGACCTGCACTACTGAAGTGTGGGAAAAACCTTCATTCACCATAAAGATGTTTTTACAAGCATGCCCTCATTCAGGCGGATTTCCTCCCCCAGACAAACTGTGATGGTATCCAGTAAATCTCCCTTTACAGTGATTATGTGAGTTCCATTTCATTTTATTTCTCTCTTCATACATAACATGCAGGATAATAGATGATCCAGCACTCAAATGCCGTGGAAAGATCTAAAAGAGAATGCATTTGTCAAGGGCCACAGTAGATTCTCCTGACAGCTAGTCCTGCTACATTGTGACCATACTTCATTTGTCATCAGCATTCCACTTAATTTACCACAAGTGTCATCTCCCAGGGCTGTCAGCTTGGAAAGATGATGCCCTTGTTGTGTGGGCTTCATGGATACTGAGTGTTGAGGGGCTGGGGCTGTAGGGAGAGGGCCATCATTCATAATTTCCCACTCTACTTAGTTGAGGCAGGCAGATGCCTTGGAGGCTGAGGAAGAGAGGAACTTGAAGCTAAGCAGATGGGCAGGCAAATATCTCAGCAGCATTTGCTTCTGGCTGAGATGTTTCTAGCTACTTGTCTTTGAGGAAGAGCCTTCATGCTACTTACTGCTTAAGGTATAGATCTGTGATGTCCAATACTATAGCCACTAGCACATGTCACTACTGAGTACTTGAAATGTGGCTAGTCCAAATGAAATGTGTTGAGTGTATAAAGTACACACCAGATTTTGAACACTTAGAACCAAAAAAAAAAAAAAAGTAATTATTTTTATATTCCTTCTGTGTTGAAATGATCATGTATTGAATATATGGGGTTAAATGATCCACATAATCAAAGTTAATTTTACCTAGTAGATTTTTACTTTTTTAAATGTGGCTATCAGAAAATTTTAAATTATATATGTGGCTTGCATTATGTATATACTGCACCTTGCTGCTTTAGAGTCAAAGGATCATCAAACCCCATCTTTTCCTTCTACAGAGGGGAAAACCAAGAACCTGATGAGGCAAGCGGTTTGACTGTGGTTACATAGCTAGTGAGTGACAGAGCTGGGATGAGTCACCACATCTCTGATTTCCAGTCTTGACCCCTTTTATTATTCTATATCATCTCCTGAGGAGAAGCACCCAATTCTAAGAGTAAGGAGATATGTATGGATATCATTTTCTGTTCAATCTCTTACTCATGGGGGACAGTGTAAATTTTCTTTCTTTCTTTTTTTTTTTTTTTTTGCGGTACGCGGGCCTCTCACTGTTGTGGCCTCTCCCGTTGCGGAGCACAGGTTCGGGACGCGCAGGCTCAGTGGCCGTGGCTCACGGGCACAGCCGCTCCGTGGCATGTGGGATCTTCCCGGACCGGGGCACGAACCTGTGTCCCCTGCATCGGCAGGCGGACTCTCAACCACTGCGCCACCAGGGAAGCCCCAGTGTTAACTTTCTTATGTCTCAGTTTCCACTTTGCTGAAAAGTGCAAACACGTCCCCCACGTTGATAGGGAAATCAAAGAGAAAAAAAGAGCTTTGGAAATCTTCAAGGACAACACAACACTAAGGCAGTTTCCTGCGTAGAGCTTAAGAGCACAAACGTTGGAGCAAGACCACCTATATGGGTTTCAGTTCTGATACTATCACCACCATTTTGGATTAGTTATTTAAATTCTCTGGGTCTTAGCCTTCCCATCTGTAATACAATATACCTTAGGGCTTTAGATTAGTTAATACATAGAATAGACTTAAAACAGTGCTAGGTCTTTGGCAAATACACAAGAAGTGTTAGCTCTTATTATTAGAGATACTACTCCACTTTCCATAAGGAATTTCACCCAAATTTCTATAATAAAACACAGAAAGACCTGTTCTTAAACGTAAGCTCATGAGTGATCACACATACTGTGTGATTTCAGGGTTTGGAGAATGACCCAATGCCCCTAAAAGAGAATCAGTTTCACTGTCTCTAAAAATAATAATACCATTTACCTTCCAGGGTTGTTGAGAAAATTAAGTGCCTGCTACCCTGCCTTAAAATAAATGTCAGTGTCCTACTGAAACAACAACAACCCTTTCTTATCCACTAGCAGATATCGTAACACCATTAGATACGTATTTCTTCAATTTAAAGCGTTGGTTTTGTTTGATTCCACTACCTGTCTTTCTTCCTTCTCTCTCCAAACATGCACAGAATCCCATCAGTTCCACACAAATCTCTAGATTCCAGCATTCCTCTAACTTCAGTTCTCTTTCCTTCCAAACACTGCCCAACAGATACAATGAAACAGTCTATAGCTGTGGCCTCTTTTCTTTCTATGGATGGTTTTCTGAAGCCTCAAGCCTCTGAACTGAGTCTACGCCACATCTCTCTGAAGTGGGTTTTCAAAAGCACAAGATACAATATGGCACTACCTTTTCTCAGGCTTTTTTTTTTTAACCTTTCCTGCACATCCTCCTTTTAATTCTCTTTGTTCTCCTGCTACTTCACTGACCACTCATCTCTTCCTCCTCCTCTTGGTTCACTCTTTCCCTCCCTCACCTCCACCTTCCTTAAGGTCTAGCATTCTCCTCCTCACTCTGTCTGCTCTACACTGCTGAATGAATTTTCCCCATGGCTTCAACCTCATTGCACATGCTACAGATCTCTCTCCCCCACCCCCATCTGTCTGTCTGCTGTCTCTCCTCCCCACATACACCTTGCCTTTCTTGCTCCCTCTTTCTCCCTGTTTTAATCATGTCCAAGTAAGCGGCCCTTCTTCACATGAAACCCAAGACAAAATCCGTTCTTCCTCCCTCAAGATCCTCTCAAAAGCCTGGGCTTTATTTATTAGTGATCTTACTATATTCTCCAAGTTTTCAAACGTGGCATTTTCTTAGATTCCTCACACTGTATTATGACAAATCTAAGCTTGAATCCTCACTTCATTTCATACTAGCTCTGTTAGTCAGTGTTCTCCAGAGATATACACAGAGAGAGAGAGAGAGAAAGAGAGAAAGAGTATAGTTGATTTACAATGTTGTATTAGTTTCTAGTGTACAGCAGAGTGAATCAGTTATACATATACATATATCAACTCTTTTTTAGATTCTATTCACATATAGGTCATTACAGAGTACTGAGTAGAGTTTCCTGTGCTATAGAGGAAGTTCTTTTTTTAAATTTAATTATTTACTTAATTTTTATTGCAGCACAGTTGATTTACAATGTTGTGTTAGTTTCAGGTGTACAGCAAAGTGAATCAGTTATACATATACATATATCCACTCCTTTTTTAATATTCTTTTCCCATATAGGCCATTACAGAGTATTGAGTAGAGTTCCATGTGCTATACAGTAGGGCCTTATTAGTTATCTATTTTATATATAGTAGTGCATATATGTCAATCCCAATTTCCCAATTTATCCCTCCCCCCTCTTTCCCCCTTGGTAACCATAAGTTTGTTTTCTACATCTGTGACTCTATTTCCATTTTGTAAATAAGTTCATTTATACCACTTTTTTAGATTCCACATACAAGCAATAGCATATGATATTTGTCTTTGTCTGACTTACTTCACTCAGTATGACAATCTCTAGGACCATCCATGTCACTTCAAATGGCATTATTTCATTCTTTTTATGGCTGAGTAATATTCTATTGTATATATGTACCACATCTTCTTTAACCATTTTCCCATCCATGGACATTTAGGTTACTTCCATGTCCTGGAATCAACCATACTCCAATAAAAATTAATTTTAAAAAATAAAGGCTATGTCTACACTCACTTAAAAAAAAAAAGAAAGAAAAAGAGAGAGAGAGATTTCTTGTGAGGAACTGGCTCATGCAATTATAAAGGATGAGAAGTCCCATGATCTATTCTCTGCAAGCTGGAAACCCAAGAACCCAATGGTGTAGAAGCTCAGGTTAAGTCCAAGGATCTGAGAACAAGGAAAGCTAATAACATAAGTCCCAGTCTGAGTCCAAAGGCTTGAGAGCCAAGAGAGCTGATGGTGTAATTCCCAGTCGCAGGACAAAAGAAGAACATTGCTCCAACTCATGTAGTCAGTCAGGCAGAGTTAGAGCAAATTCTCCCTTCCTCCAATTTTTTATGCTACTCAGGCCCTCAGCAAATTGGATGATGCCAACCCACATTGAGGAGAGCAATCTGTTTCATTCAGTTTACCAACTTAAATGCTAATCTCATCTAGAAACATCCTCACAGACATATCAAGAAATAATGTTTAATCAGATATCTTGGAACCTTCTGACTCAGTCAAATTGACACATAAAATTAAGCATCACACTAACTATGTAGCTTTGACAAGCTGCTCAACCAATCTGAGTCCCAGTTTTCTCATCTGTAAAATCTGGGGATTAAATGAGGTAATACTTTCATGACACTTAGCATATCATTTTATCAACTTGAATATCCACCTCCAACTAAATTCCTATCTGACTTCCAGCCCATTCATCAAGATGTATTTTCCACGGTGTTTCTCTTTCCCCTCAGAAATAAAAAATACTCACTCAATGTCAAGCATTATTTTTATTATTATAACTCCATATTTAACTTTTAGAACCAACCTCTAGATTCTGTGACACATGCAGTAACTCATCATGACTTATAGGTCCTTCCTGCAATTTGTTTCTTGTGTCTCTTTGTACTTTTCCACTTTCCATACTTATCATTTCCACCAGGCTTTTAACATTTCATATCAAACCTGCATCCATTTGCCAACAAAGCCTTCTTCTTCTTTTTTTTTTTAACAACTTTATTGGAGTATAATTGCTTTACAATGGTGTGTTAATTTCTGCTGTATAACTAAGTGAATCAGCTATACGTATACATATATCCCCACATACCCTCACTCTTGCACCTCCCACCCACCCTCCCTATCCCACCCTCTAGGTGGTCACAAAGCACCGAGCTGATCTCCCTGTGCTATGCCGCTGCTTCCCATTAGCCATTTATTTTATATTTGGTAGTGTACATATGTCCATGCCACTCTCTCACTTCATCCCAGCTTACCCTTCCCCCTCCCCATGTCCTCCATTCTCTACATCTGCGTCTTTATTACTGTCCTGCCCCTAGGTTCTTCAGAACCTTTCTGACTTCTATATGACAGTCTCTAACTCCATCCACCTGACTACAAATAACTCAATTTCGTTTCTTTTTATGGCTGAGTAATATTCCATTGTATATATGTGCCACATCTTCTTTATCCATTCATCTGTCGATGGACACTTAGGTCACTTCCATGTCCTGGCTACTGTAAATAGTGCTGCAATGAACATTGTGGTACATGTCTCTTTTTGAATTATGGTTTTCTCAGGGTATATGCCCAGTAGTGGGATTGCTGGGTCACATGGTAGTTCTATTTTTAGTTTTTTGAGGAATGCCCATACTATTCTCCATAGTGGCTGTATCACTTTGCATTCCCACCAACAGTGCAAGAGGGTTCCCTTTTCTCCACACCCACTTCAGCATTTATTGTTTTCAGATTTTTTAATGATGGCCATTCTGAATGGTCTGATGTGATGCCTCATTGCAGTTTTGATTTCCATTTCTCTAATGATTAGTGATGTTGAGCATCCTTTCATGTGTTTGTTGGCAATCTGTATATCTTCTTTGGAGAAATGTCTATTTAGGTGTTCTGCCCATTTTGGATTGGGTTGTTTGTTTTTTTGATATTGAGCTGCAAGAGCTGCTTATAAATTTTGGAGATTAATCCTTTATCAATTGCTTCATTTGCAAATATTTTCTCTCATTCTGAGGGTTCTCTTTTCAACTTGTTTATGGTCTCCCTTGTTGTGCAAAAGCTTTTAAGTTTCATTACACCCCATTTATTTATTTTTGTTTTTATTTACATTTCTCTAGGAGATGGGTCAAAAAGGATCTTCCTGGGATTTATGTCATAGAGTGTTCGGTCTATGTTTTCCTCTAAGACTTTCATACTGTCTGACCTTACATTTATGTCTTTAATCCACTTTGAGTTTATTTTTGTGTATGGTGTCAGGGAATGTCCTAATTTTCATTCTTTTACATGTAGCTGTCCAGTTATCCCAGCACCACTTATTGAAGAGGCTGTCTTTTCCCCATTGTACAGCCTTGCCTCCTTTATCAAAGATAAGGTGACCATATGTGTGTGGGTTTTTCTCTGGGCTTTCTATCCTGTTCCATTGATCTGTATTTCTGTTTTTGTGCCAGTACCATACTGTCTTGATGAGTGCAGCTTTGTAGAACAGTCTGAAGTCAGTGAACCAGATTCCTCCAGGTCTGTTTTTCTTTCTCAAGATTGTTTGGGCTATTTGGGATCTTTTGTGTTTCCACACAAATTGTGAAATTTTTTGTTCTAGTTCTGTGAAAAATGCCATTGGTAGTTTGATAGGGATTGCATTGTATCTGTAGATTGCATTGGGTAGTAGAGTCATTTTCACAATGGTGATTCTTCCAATCCAAGAACATGGTATATCTCTCCATTTGTTTGTATCATCCTTAATTTCTTTCATCAGTGTCTTAGAGTTTTCTGCATACAGGTCTTTGTCTCCCTAGGTAGGTTTATTCCTAGGTATATTATTCTTTTTGTTGCCATGGTAAATGGGAGTGTGTCCTTAATTTCTCTTTCAGATTTTTCATCATTAGTGTATAGGAATGCAAGAGATTTCTGTGCATTAATTTTGTATCCTGCTACTTTACCAAATTCATTGATTAGTTCTAGTAGTTTTCTGGTAGCATCTTTAGATTTCTCCATGTATAGTATTGTGTCATCTGCAAACAGTGACAGTTTTACTTCTTATTTTCCAATTTGGATTCTTTTTATTTCTTTTTCATCTCTGATGGCTGTGGCAAAAACTTCAAAAACTATGTTGAATAATAGTGGTGAGAGTGGGCAACCTTGTCTTGTTCCTGTTCTTCATGGAAACGGTTTCAGTTTTTCACCATTTAGAAGTCTCATATCATTGTGGTCAGAAAAGATACTTGATACAATTTCAATTTTCTTAAATTTACCAGGGTTTGATTTGTGACCCAAGATATGATCTATCCTGGAGAATGTTCCATGAGCACTTGAGAAAAATGTGTATTCTGTTGTTTTTGGATGGAAGGTCCTATAAATATCAATTAAGTCCATCTTGTGTAATGTATCATTTAAAGCTTGTGTTTCCTTATTTATTTTCATTTTGGATGATCTGTCCATTGGTGAAAGTGGGGTGTTAAAGTCCCCTACTATGATTGTGTTACTGTGATTTCCCCTTTTATGGCTGTTAGCAATTGCCTTATGTATTGAGGTGCTCCTATGTTGAGTGCATAAATATTTACAATTGTTATATCTTCTTCTTGGATTGATCCCTTGATCATTATGTAGTGTCCTTCTTTGTCTCTTCTAATAGTCTTTATTTTAAAGTCACTTTGTCTGATATGAGAATTACTACTCCAGCGTTCATTTGATTTCCATTTGCACGGAATATCTTTTTCCATCCCCTCACTTTCAGTCTGCATGTGTCCCTATGCCTGAAGTGGGTCTCTTGTAGACAGCATATGTAGTGGTCTTGTTTTTGCATCCATTTAGCCAGTCTATATCTTTTGGTTGGAGCATTTAATCCATTTACATTTAAGGTAATTATCAATATGTATGTTCCTATTACCATTTTATTAATTGTTTGGGGTTTGTTATTGTAGGTCTTATCCTTCTCTGGTGTTTCCTACCTAGAGAAGTTCCTTTAGTAGTTGCTGTAAAGCTGGATTGGTGGTGCTGAATTCTCTTAGCTTTTGCTTGTCTCTAAAGGTTTTAATTTCTCTGTCGAATCTGAATGAGATCCTTGCTGGGTAGAGTAATCTTGGTTGTAGGTTTGTCCCTTTCATGACTTTAAATATGTCCTGCCACCCACTTCCAGCTTGCAGAGTTTCTGCTGAAAGATCAGCTGTTAACCTTATGGGGATTCCCTTGTATGTTATTTGTTGCCTTTCCCTTGCTGCTTTTCATATTTTTATTTGTATTTAATTTTTGATAGTTTAATATGTGTCTTGGAATATTTCTCCTTGGATTTATACTATATGGGACTCTCTGTCCTTCCTAGACTTGATTGCCTATTTCCTTTCCCATATTAAGGAAGTTTTCAACTATAACCTCTTCAAATATTTTCTCAGTCCTTTTTTTTCCCTCTTCTTCTTCTGAGACCCCTTTAATTCAAATATTGGTGTGTTTAATGTTGTCCCAGAGGTCTCTGAGACTGTCCTCAATTCTTTTCATTCTTTTTTCTTTATTCTGCTCTGCAGTAGTTATTTCCACTATTTTATCTTCCTGGTTACTTATCCATTCTTCTGCCTCAGTTATCCTGCTACTGATTCCTTCTAGAGAATTTTTAATTTCATTTACTGTGTTGTTCATCATTGTTTATTTGCTCTTTAGTTTTTCTAGGTCCTTGTTAATTGTTTCTTGTATTTTCTCCATTTTATTTGCAAGATTTTGGATCATCCTTACTATCATTACTCTGAATTCTTTTTCAGGTAGACTTTCTATTTCCTCTTCATTTGTTTGGTCTGGTGGGTTTTTACCTTGCTCCTTCATCTGCTGTGTACTTATCTGTTTGCTTAACTTACTGTGTTTGGGGTCTCCTGTTTGCAGGCTGCTGGTTCCTAGTTCCCGTTTTTTTGGTGTCTTTCCCCAGTGGCTAAGGTTTGTTCAGTGGTTTGTGCAGGATTCCTGGTGGAGGAGACTGGTGCCTGTGTTCTGGTGGATGAGGCTGGAGTTTGTCTTTCTGGTGGGGAGGACCATGTCTTGTGGTTTGTTTTGGGGTGTCTGTGAACTTATAATGATTTGGGGCAGCCTCTCTGCTAATGGGTGGGGTTGTGTTCCTGTCTTGCTAGTTGTTTGGCATAGGGTGTCCAGCACTGTAGCTTGCTGGTTGTTGAGTGGAGCTGGATCCTAGCATTGAGATGGAGGTCTCTGGGAGAAGTTTTGCCATTTGATGTTACGTGGATCCAGGAGGTCTCTGGTGGACCAATGCCCTGAACTTGGCCTCCCACCTCAGAGGCTTAGGCCTGACACCCGGCGGGAGCACCAAGACCCTCTCAGCCACACAGCTCAGAAGCAAAGGGAGAAAAAAAAAGAAAGAAAGGAAGGAAGAAAGAAATATAAAATAATTAAAATAAAAAATATTATTAAAAATAAAAAAGTAATAAAATAAAAGAGAGCAACCAAACCAAAAAACAAATCCACCAATGATAACAAGTGCTAAAAACCATACTAAAAAAAACAAAAACAAACAAACAAACAGACAGAACACTAGGACAAATGGTAAAATCAAATCTATACAGACCAAATCACATAAAGAAGCATACACATACGCACTCACAAAAAGAGAAAAAGCAAAAAAAATTTTATATATATATATATATATATATATATATATATATATATATATATATATAAAAGGAAGAGAGCAACCAAGTCAATAAACAAATCTACCAATGATAATAAGTTCTAAATAGTAAACTAAGATAAACATAAAACCAGAAACATATTAGATGCAGAAAGCAAACCCCAAGTCAACAGTTGCTCCCAAAGTCCACCGCCTCAACTGTGGGATGACTCACTGTCTATTCAGGTATTCCACAGACGCAGGGTACATCAAGTTGATTGTGGAGATTTAATCCACTGCTCCTGAGGCTGCATGGAGATACTTCCCTTTCTCTTCCTTGTTCCCACAGCTCCTGGGGTTCAGCTTTGGATTTGGCCCACCTCTGCGTGTAGGTCACCTGAGGGCATCTGTTGCCCTCCCAGACAGGATGGGGTTAAAGGAGCAGCTGATTTTGGGGCTCTGACTCACTCAGGCCAGAGGGAGGGAGGGGTATGTAATGTGAGGCGAGCCTGTGGAGGCAGAGGCCAGTATGATGTTACAACAGCCTGAGGCATGCCATGTGTTCTCCTGGGGAAATTGTCCCTGGACCATTGGACCCTGGCAGTGGCGGGCTGCACAGGATCCCGGGAGGGGAGGTGTGGATAATAACCTGTGCTTGCACACAGGCTTCTTGGTGGCTGTAGCAGCAGCCTTAGCATCTCATGCCCGTTTCTGGTGCCCGCACTGATAGGCATGGCTCACACCTGTCTCTGGAGCTCATTTATGTGGTTCTCTGAATCCCCTCTCCTCGCGCACCCCGAAACAATGGTCTCTTGCCTCTTAGGCTGTTCCAGACTTTTTCCCGGACTCCCTCCCAGCTACCTGTGGCGCACTAGCCCCCTTCAGGCTGTGTTCACACCGCCAACCCCAGTCCTCTCCCTGGGATCCGATGGGAGCCCGAGCCTCAGATCCCAGTCCCACCCATCCTGGCGGGTGAGCAGACAAGCCTCCCAGGCTGGTGAGTGCTGGTCAGCACTGATCCTCTGTGCAGGAATCTCTCCACTTTGCCTTCGGAACCCCTGTTGGTGTGCTCTCCTCTGTGGCTCCGAAGCTTTCCCCCTCCACCACCCCCCGTCTCCGCTCATGAAGGGGCTTCCTAGTGTGTGGAAACCTTTCCTCCTTCACAGCTCCCTCCCACTGGTGCAGGTCCCATCCCTATCCTTTTGTCTCTGTTTTTTCTTTTTCCTTTTGCCCTACCCAGGTACGTGGGGGGTTTCTTGCCTTTTGGGAGGTCTGAGGTCTTCTGTCAGCGTTCAGTAGGTGTTCTGCAGGAGTTGTTCCACGTGTAGAGGTATTTGTGATGTATTTGTGGGGAGGAAGGTGATCTCCACGTCTTACTCCTCCGCCATCTTGAAGTTCCCCTGCTGTCTTCTTCTTTTAGTCCTTCTCTCCAATTATCAACTTTGCCAGACGAATTTCCCTAAAACTCTACTATGATCCCATTACTTTCCTATTTGAACACCTCCCATGGTGCCCCATTGCCTGTCTACAGCAAAAAATTAGTAACACCTAGGCCATCCAACATCTAAAATTAATTTTCTAGCCTCATTTCCCACAGTTGCCTATAATATCCTCTATTCCAGTCCCAATGATTTATTTTTCCATTTTTTTTAAATCAATTTTCTGTTCCCACATCAAGGCCCTTGTTAACTGCCTTGAGAATGTTCCATCCTCCTCTCCATGTATCCTTTTGAAATTCTGATTCCTTGAATCTTCCCCAGATCACTTTTGACTCATACCAGTTTCTGCTTCCTCTGAATCTATACCTCTTTTTTGGTCATGAATCACGTGTTGCTTTGGATTATGTCTTGCATTGCTACCTTATAAGGAGGCAGTAGATCTGGTCAGGAAGTTCTTGGGCTTTGAACCAGAGATTAGGTTTGAATTTGGCTCTTGCCGCCTACCAGCTGTGTGAACTTGAGCAAAGCCATATAACCTCTCTGACTCTGTTTCCTCTGCTATAAAATGGATATAATATTGCCTCCTTCACAAGGATTATAAATTATTATATCTAACATGTATCAGCTATCAAGAAAGTAAAACGCAATCCAGAGATGGGAAAAATATTTGCAAGTCATATATTTAATAAGGGTCTAGAATACAGAATACAAAATAACTTTTATAACAACAATAAAAAGACAAATAGCCCAGTTAAAAATGGGCAAAGGATTTGAATAGAAATTTCTCCAAAGAGGATACACAAATAGTCAATAGGCACATGCAAAGATGCTCAACATTATTAGTAATTAGGGAAATACAAATAAAAACCACCTCTTTAAACCCACTAGGATGAGTATATACAATTAAAACAAAAAAGGTAATAACAAATGTTGGCAAGGATGTGGAGAAACTGGAACCTTCATTCATTGCTGGTGGGAATCTAAAATGATGTGGCTACTGTGGAAAACGGTCTGTCCCTTCCTCACAAATTTAACATAGGATTATGTATGACTCAGCAATTCCACTCCTGGGTATATGCTCAAGAGAAATGAAAACATATTCACACAAAAACTTATACATAAATGTTTACAGCAGCATTATTCATGATAGCCAAAAAGTGGAAACAACACAAGTGTCTACCAACTGTGTTGTTAGTGGATAACCAAATGTGGTATTTTGTATATACCACATTTTGAATATTATTTAGCCATGAAAAGGAGTGAAGTACTGACATATGCTACAGCATGGATGAACCTTGAAAACACTGTGCTAAGTGAAAGAAGACACAAAAGACCATATATTATATAATTCCATTTATATGAACTATCTAAAACAGACATAAAGTAAAATAGACATAGAAAGCCAATTAGTGATTCCAGGAGCTGGGGGGAGGGGAAATGGAGAGCAACTATAATAGGTACAAACTTTCTCTTTGGAGTGATGAAAATTGATACTGGAATTCTAATTTGGATGTTCTGGATTAGATAGTGGTGATAGTTGCACAGCCCTGTAAATGTACTAAAATCATTAAATTGCATACTTTTAAATGGTGAACCTTATGCTGTGAATTGTATCTCAAAAAATAAAAATAAAAGAGGGAAGAAAATTATGTCAGAGAGTGCCTAGCTTATAGACATTAAGTAATTTGCTAAGCTTCCCTTTGCCCCCTTTAGAAATGGCAAAGCTAGGAACAAAATCAAGTCATTCTGATACAAAGACTGTATTTTTCACCACCCCACCAAAATTGCCTCTCCCATATGCTTAAGCAGAGGTCTACCAGAAAACAGAAACAGTGAAACAAGCCCTTCAGATGGTACTGCCATTTTGACTAAAATGTTCCTTGCTCAATCATATGACCAGCTGATGGTGACTACAGAAAAAGGTTATTCATAGCTTTTCCTCCACTTAATAAATCTGTTGAGACTGTATTAATAAATCAAGCCAAAGATACAAAAGATTATATACAGACAACTTAGAGGAGGGAGTAAAAGAATCAGAAAAGGTGTGGGGAATACTGACACTGCTTTTCCCTAAACAAAACATGATAAACATTGACAAAGAGATTATGCAAGGAGTTACTAAAATCAAATGAAACTTGAGGGAAAATTGATTTGACAATTCTTTGGCTGGAGACTGTGTATTAAAGGATTAAAGAGAAATAGCAAATATTTCTGGAGGGCCAACTATGATGTAATGAATCAGATACACATGGCTTCACAACCCTCCTCTGAAGCTTTCTCAGCCAAGTAACTTTGGCCAAGTTACTTAATTTCTCCTATCATCTATTTCCTCTTGTGTAAAATACAGATAACAAAAAAATTCATCATAAGGTTATTATTGTTATATAAAGGGCAGAAAATAGGTACGCTAAATAGATACACTCTGACTATTTATTATTCACAGGCCAGAATGGTCCTCAACATCATGGTGGGGGTCAAATGACAGTACCCACTTCTGGAGGGACAGCACAGTTTCCCTATGTCAAACTCAAGTCCCTGAATATAGGCAGATCACCCCCTAAATCCTCTATCCATCAGGAAATTTTAATTTATAATTCTAAAGGTTTACAAAGAAGTGTCTTCATTTTCTCTTGGTGGGAAAAAAAACATAATAATATAGAGAAAGATGGGATTTCCTTTCAAAATGGCAGACTAAGCTGACATAGCAAATCCCCTCTTCCCACCTCACATGGTTAGAATACTTTCCAAAAATTTCTCTTTCATGAAGATTCCCATCACAGACAGTACTAGAAAGGGATTTAACAAATGTTCAAAGAACATTTAAACTATAATTTATGTAAAATGTTTCAAAAATTGGAAAAAGAAGACAACTACCCAACTGCCTTTATGAGCTTGAGACATTTTTTTACTAAAATAAGAAAAGGGTAGTATTAGAAAAGGGAATTGTTGACCAACCTAATTTATATACATGGATATAAATAAAATACTCATTAGTTGAACCCAGCAGTATTTTAAATGTAATAAATCATGTCCAGGTATGCTTTATTCCAGGAATGTAAGATTATTTCAATATCAGAATATCTTAAAAAAAAAAATCACCACACTAACGACTAATGGGGGGAAACATACAATCACCTCAATGCATTCAGAAAAAGCAGTAGATAAAATTTCACACATTCTCCTAATAAGAGTTTTTACCGAAGAATAACAAAAAAACCCCAGTTCTTATTTTAATAAAAGGTACAAAAACCTTTCAAAAACTTACAGCAAATATAATAATGATGAAACTTTAGAAGCATTCCCATTAAACTCAGGAACAAGACAAAGATTCTCATTATAATGTCTATGATTATTTTACTGAAGGTCTTAGCCAATGGAATAAGATGGGAAAAGAACTGGTATAAGGATTAGAAATTTTTGTTACTTGCTAGTGATTTTTCTACACAGAAAATTAAATTAAAAGAAAAAATTCAAACTGCCAGAACTTATAATGTAATTCAGCAGGGTTACTGGATATAAAAATTAACTATAAAAATCAATAACTACTTCTGCATTATCAATAGTCAATTATTTAATATAAGAGAAAAACTATCACCAGTCACAATAGTGATAAAAATTAAGAACTAGCTCTAATAAAAGAAGTTTAGTACCTTATGGAGAAAATATTTATGTTATTGAAGTTCACAAAAAATATCTAAATAAATGGAGAAATAATCAGGTTTGTGCATGAAAAGATTAAATACCCTAGATATAAATATATTCTCTGAATTTATCTATAAAATTAAAGACCATTATAATTAAAACCAAACAGAATTCTTATAAAAAATAAAAAGGAGGAGTATGGAATTAGTGTATGGATAGACAAATAGATCAGTAAACAGCATAGAAAACCTAGAAACAGACTAAAGCATGGGCAAGTTAGAATTTAAGAAACATAGCATCACAAATATGAAGGAAAAGCAAGATTATTTAAGGAATGGTATTTCCATTTGGAAAGAAATTAAATTAAACCTTTATTTCATGCTATACACAAAGATTCCTGATGAATTTGAGACCTAAATGTTAAGAACAAATTTTGACACTAGAATTTAAAAGGATTTGTTTAAACAAGATCAAAAAAGCACAGTTAATAAAGAAATCAATTGTTAAATTTGACCATGTTTAAATTTAAATATCATGGGCAGTAAAAGTACCACAAACTAATTTAAAAGATAAGTAACTGACTAGGAGGAGTTACAACACAGAATAAGGATTAGTGAGAAGAATGTATATGGGTGACTACAAATGATTAAGGAAAAGAAAAGAAAATAGAAAAAGTAGCAAAGGATATAAAGAGGAAATCAAGACAACAAATAACCATAAGAAAAATGTTCAACCTCACTCACATCAAGGAAATTAAGGTTATATGGCACCTTTCCACACACATCAGATTAATAAAAGTAAAAAAGTATAATAATACCAAATGTTGGTAAGAATATGGGAAAACAAACAGGATGATACATTATTATAATTACTTCAGAAACCAACTTGGCGATAACCAGTGAAGTTTAAAATGGATATAATCTATACCAAATGCAATTAAGCGAGAAGCAAAAGTAACTAGAAAACTTCATGCTTGTAAAATATACTCAGCCATTGTGTCTCTAGGTGTGTAACACAGAGAAACTTTTGCCCGTGTGTACCATATATTGCATGCAAGGTCATACGTTGAAGCAAAATTTGTAATGGGGGGAAAAGACTTTTAAAACTTAAATGTTCACTAATAGAAAAATTGATAAATTGGCTAATAAATTATCGTATCTTCATTGACGGAATACCATACAGAGATTTCACAAATTCCTAATCTAAATAAAGTAACCAGATCTATGCAGATGAATAGATTCCAAAACCTTAATGTTAAATGAAAAGAACAAGCGGCAGAATGATATAAACAGTAAGTTAGAGATTGTATAAATTAAAACACACAGTAAATACTACATAACATTTATTGGCAATATAAATGTATGTAGCCAAAAGAAAAAAAAAATGGATAGGGAGGCATTCCAAGTAGTACTGCCTCTGGGGATAAAAGAAGAAATACAGTGAGAATATAACTGGAGACCCAGAAGAAGAAGAGAGAGACAATGAAACAGAAGAAATATTTGGACAGACGATGGCTGAGGATTTTCCAAAAATGAAGAAAGACATCCATGTACAGATTTAAGAAACCCAATGAATTTCTGCTTAAGATATAGAGAGCTGCAAAAAGCATTTCTTCCTTAAAATAACAACACAAAAACCAGAAAAACCACAAGTTCATGATTTTTCTTGAACCCATCAGAAAGCTGGAGACACAAGGCAACAACAAGTCTGAAAACTAAGGAGAGACAGGCACTTGCAGGAGAGGACAGGATGAGAGTACTTGCTTACCTGGAAGAGACAAAGCCTGACACTGGTAAGAGGAATTCAGCTGGAACTGTTCATGCATTGGTAAGGCGAAGTGCTGGCAAGAATATGTAGAGTCCTTGGAGCTGCAAATACAGGAAGAGTTTATATGACCTGGTTGTAGTTTCTTCTCCACAGACCTCACTAGGCACATGCAAAAAAGACTCGTGAGAATCCTGAGAGGGTGCTCATCCTGGTACAGATGTGAGGACGGGGAAGAGCAGCCAAAGCTGGAGGGCACAAAGCCTACCCAAATCCTTCTTCCTTTCTCCCCTACAAAACTGGGATGGGGGTGACAAACAATGCTGTCCGCTCAGTACTCAAGTGAAACTCCAATGAAACTGAGGGAAAGGAACAGAAAACATTTCTCTACATCTGGGGAGAGGCAGGAATACTGATGAGCCCAGAACTACAGCTGCGGAAGGGGCAGGCGCTCTCAGAAGGCCACAGCCGTGAGACCCACAGACACAATACACCTGTGAAAGACTGAGGTTTATTCAGAACATAGGATGCCCCTCACCCAACCTTTACCAACAAGTATCCAGTAATCAGCAGTAGTAGAAAATTCTGGGAAAGGGAAGTAGAGGATCAAAAGGGGTAAAAGAGTAGAGAGACACCTACCCTAAGGTAAAGTACAAAAGAAGACCTAAAGTTGATGGTGGAGCCCACCTGGAGGAAAACTATCTAGCAAACTATCCCCCATCCTAAACACAAGGTACAGCTACAAGTGTAAAACTTGGTACAGAGAGAGCAACTACAGCAACTACAAGCCCCAAACCCAGCAACTACAATCTAGCCCTGACTGGATTGGCTCAAAGTCCTACAGTAAAGATTTAATTCATAAGGAAGATGTGTCTAACAATACGGCCCCCAAATACACCAGGCAAAAATCACTATCATTACAAGGAGAAATATACCAGTTGACAATGAGAGTAGATTTAAATATACCTCTCTCAGTAACTGACAGAACAAATAGACAAAACATCAGTGAAGATATAGAAAATGTGAACAACACAAGTAGTGATCATGGTCTAAAGAATATATGTAGAATACTGTGCTCAATGACCACAAGACACACAATCTTTGCAAGTATGTAGAACATTTATGATCATGTCCTGGCCCTGAAGGTGGTACAAATATCAATGGATGAAAAACACAAAGTTTCTGACTTCAGTGCAATTAAGCAAAAAAATGAATGTAACTAGACAACTTCATTCTTGTACATTAAGAAATACACTTTAAAGACACTGAAAATTAGACACTGAAAAAGAAATTAGAAACTATCTTAATGAAATACTAATTAAAATGCTATTTACCAAAATGTGAGATTCAGCCAAAGCTGTATTTAGAGAGAAAATTATAGCTTACATATATATATTACAAAAAGGAGACTACAAATTATGAGTTTAGCATCCATTTTAAGAGGCTACATCCAGAAAAGAAAAAAATAAACCCAAAGGAAATGGAAAAAATTCAGTAAAGTGGATTAACAAAGCCAATACTATTCTTCTGAAAAGAGTAATAAAATTGATAAGGCTGTAGTGAGGTGATTAAGGCAAAAAAGGAGAAAGAACAAATGAATAATACTAGGAATAGCACTATGGATCTGACAGCAGTTTTAAAAAAGAGGATATTAAGAACAACTTTAAGACAATGAATTTGAAAATTGTGGTGCAATGGATAAATTCCTAGAAAAATATAAGATAAGAATACTGAATCTAAAAGAAATAGGAAACATGAATCATTCTATAACTGTCAAACAAATTGAATTCATAATTTAAAAACCTACCCACAACAACTTCTACCAAACATTTAAGTGAATATAAGACTAATCTTTCACTAACTCCTCCAAAGAACAGAAAAAGAAGGAAAATTTCCAAATTCATTTGACTGTATCTTGATACAAAAACCCTGTCTATGACAATATGAGAAAGAAAATTTAAGCAAATTTTACTCAGAAATACAAAAACATTTTTAAAAAATTGGCACATTTAACAATTTATAAAAAGGGTTAAGAATTATAACCAATTTGAGTAACACAAATTTGGTTTAATTTTTATTACTCGATTTTAATTTTGATAAATACACCATAGTTTTGTACAATGTAAACATTACAAGAATCTGGTGAAGGTATATGGAAACACTCTGTGCCATCTTTACAACTTTTCTGTAAGTCTAAATTATTCTAAAACACAAAGTAAAAAAATCAGTATAATTTACCACACTTACATGATGGAGAAAAATATGTGAGTATTTTAATAGCTGAGGAAAAGCTATTCAGTGAAATCCAAAACCCATTTGTGATATAAAAAAAAACTTAACAATCTAAGAATTGAAATGTAACTTCCTTTATCTAATAAAGACTGTCTTTATTAAGTCTAATAGCAACTGAAAAATAAAATACTGGGATTCTCCCTTTGAGACTGGAAGAAAGGCAAGGGTGCCCAATGTCACCCTTCTATTCCATATTATACAGGTTGTCCTAGCTAATACAGTTAGGCAAGAAAAGGATATTAATCATGCAGAGATTGAAAAGGAGGAAACAGGAGTGTCATTATTCATAAGTGCTAGGATTTCATATGTAAAAAAATCTAAATTAGCCACGATAAATTAATACAACATACCAGTGGGTTTTGCAATATTACTGAGCATTAAAAATCCATTTCTTTTCTATATATTAGGAACAAAGTTGGAAAATGAAAAAGTAAATACCAAGAAATACATCTAACAAAAGATGTATATGATTTCTCTGCAGAGAAGTTAAAGAACATTTAGAGCAATAACAGAAGGATAAACTACGTTCATGGAAGTCTCAATGCTGTAACAATGGCACTTCTGCTAAACTGATCTATAGATTCAAAGTAATTTCAATCAAAATCCCAAAAGGTTTGTTGGTGGGATTTGAAAAGCTGATTTTAAAATGTATATAGAAATGCAAAGAACTGATATCAGCCAAAACATTCTTGAAATACTTGCTCCACTGAGTATAAAGATTTAGTATAAAGCTACAACTTTCAAAAAAGTGTGGTATTGGTTCAAACATAGATAGATAGGCCAATGGATTAGAATAAAAAGCCTACTGTGAACCACATCAAGATCCTTTCAGTGCCACTTTTAACTCCAGTCTGCTATTGCAATAGCACATCGGCCTTAACCAACATCTCCCACGTGCAACCACACTGCACCTTGCTTTTGACCCACATTGCATACTTCTTTCTTCCTGCCCTAGGACTTCTATAATGCCAAGGCACACAGCACTCACACAGATAAAATCTGGAGGTACAGGGGAAAGAGCACCCATGAAGTCAGCCTTGGTCAATGGAGAACCCAATGGAGAAAACTTTCTTCCTTTTGTTCCCAGGCAGGTGAGTTTCATTTTGTAAGGCTTCTTAAAAGGATTGAGCACCAATTACCTATAGCAGTGGCCAGTTTGATTACATGTCCTTGTATTGGCTTGCTTTGTTTTTTTGTTTCACTTCCCATGTCTTGTACTTCTGCTACCTGGGGTTTCCAAATAAACTACCTTGATGCAAACTCTGCCTCAGGGCTCTGCTTTCGGGAAAACCCAGATGAAGACAGTTGCACTGCTGAATAACACGGTAAGGTTGGCTTTTGCCATATATGGTGCTGGCAAAATCGGATATCCATATAGAAATAATAAAATTTGACCCCTACTTATACTTCATTTTTAAAAATCAATTTTTGGTGGATTATAGATCTAAATGTGAGAGGCAAAACAATAAAACCTTGAGAAGTTAGTGTGGGAGAATATTTTCGTAACCTCAGAGTAAGGAGAAGACTTTTAAAGAGAACACATCACTATCATAAAATAAAAGTTTGATACATCTGACTACATAAAAATTAAGAACATCTGTTCATCAAAAGACATTATGAAAAGAAGGGAAATACAAGGCACAGAGTAAGAGAAGATATTTGCTACACATGTAGCTAATAAAGGGTTTGTATCCAGTATAAAATTAAGTCCTACAAATCAATAAGAAAAAGAGAAAATCCAGTAGAAGAGTCAAAAAGAGAGCTGAACAGTCACTTTCGCAAAGAAGACACCCAAATGGCTACCAGACATATGAAAACAAGTTCATTAGTCATCATGGGAATGCAAACTAAAACCACAAAATGATACCACTGTACACACCCACCAGTCTGGGGAAAAAAAAAAATTAACTGACAATTCCAGTTGTTACCAAGGATGTGAAACAAGGGGAACTCTCAAATTCTGCAGATGGGAGGGTAAATCGATACAACCATAGGAAAATTAAGTACTATCTACTGAAACTGAACATATATAATACCTATGACTTAGTAATTCTACATCTAGAAGTATGTCCATCAGAAATGCATATTTATGTGCAACAAAGGACATGGACAAGAATGTTCATAACAGAACCACCCCAAAATGTAACAACAATAAACTGAACAAATCAATGACTGTGTACTCACACAACAGAAAGCAGCAATGAAAAGGAAAAGAACTATAGCTACACACAACAGGAATGACTGTCACAAACATGACGTAAAAAAGTCAGACACCAGTGTCTGTTCAGATCTGGTAATTTAATATTCCAAACCAGCCCAAACCATAGTGTTTACAGATACATACTCCAATGTTAAAACGTAAAGAAAAGAAAGAAAATGACTTTCAAAAAGCCAGACTAGGGCTTCCCTGGTGGCACAGTGGTTAAGAATTCGCCTGCCAATGCAGGGGACATGGGTTGGAGCCCTGGACCGGGAAGATTCCCACATGCCGTGGAGCAACTAAGCCTGTGTGCCACAACTACTGAGCCTGCGCTCTAGAGCCTGCGAGCCACAACTACTTAGCTCGCATGCCACAACTACTGAAGCCCATGTGCCCTAGAGCCCGTGCTCCGCAACAAGAGAAGCCACCGCAATGAGAAGCCCGCGCACCACAACAAAGAGTAGCTCCCACCCGCCGCAACTAGAGAAAGCCCAGGTGCAGCAACGAAGACGCAGCAACGAAGACCCAACACAGTCAAAAATAAATAAATAAATAAATAATTTTTTTTAAAAAAGCCAGAATAACGGTTACCTTTAAGGAGAAAGAGGGAGTTGTTGTAGAGACCAGTCATTTGAGGGGTTCATTAATGCTACCAATGCTATTTCTTGATCTGGATTACAGTTATACAGATAAGTACTTTATAATAATCCAGTAAGCCCTATATTTATGTTTTTTCTTCAGTTAGTGTGTAATATTCCACAGTAGAAAAACTTTAAAACAAAGAGAGGAAGGCAGCACAGTCCTATCACTGTGTTTTCACCAAATTTCAACTCATTATTATTATGAAGAGAAAGTCTAATAAGCAACTGAAAGCTAAGGTATGAGATGTGGAAAGGATTTAGTCATAAAATTTCTTCTCACCATTGCCCACGTAGCAGAATTTTCCCAAATCCTTTATACACTTGGTGACATTTTTGAGATGGAGTGGCTCAGAATACTCAAGTGACTTTTTCCAAGGGCAGAAAGCTACTAAATGCCTTTTGCAGGACTCGAAGCTGAGCATTCTCCTTCAAGTCCAGCATTCTTTCTTCTAACTCCAGGAAGTAGACAGTGAGGAGGGAAAAGAAACTACAGGAAGAATGACTGGACAAGTGAAAAGTGCTGGTGCTGGGACTTGCGCACCCAGCCCTAAGAAACGGTTGTTGTTTAGGTTTTTGGCTCTATTTTTATTAGTGTATATGTGTGGTTTTGCTTTGTTTGTTTTTGCAGAGGACAATCTTGCTAAGGCCACTTAACTAAGGAGAAAGCAAAAATGGGAAGAAAGGCTATGCTCACTTGCCCCAAGAGAAGTTTTCTCTCTTTGGGTTCCGGCTGCTCAAACCTGGGGTGTTAACTAGGGTGAGGTCAGGTTGAATTCCCAGTTTCTGTTTACCTCTTTTAATGACATCCATTGCTGCAATAATAAACACCCTCCAAAGCTTTGGGTGCTGGAACTCACCCTTTTCGAGACTTCCTAAGGAACGGTTATATCTTACCTGTGAATAAATTATGATTGCACTTCAGCCCCCGAATAATGTGATATACCTCGACCCCATTAGATTACATCAATGTAACTACACAAATGCTAATTTTAATACTCTGTTATTTGCACACAGAATCAACGGGCAATGTCCTGCCTTAAGCGCTTAATGGCTCTAAAGTAGCGAGAAGCAGACTTCGTTATCCCTCTCTGGCTTTTCAGCAGCTGGTGGCCTCTGCAGGAAAATGCAAATGCAGAAGCAGAGTAGTTGAACCTTGGATATGTTTGCATTTTCACCTGCTAATTAAGTCAAAAGAAAAGCCTCAGCTTCCCAGCTGAAAATCTTCTAACCTGGAAGCCCAGCCCAGGCGGAAGCCACGAATGCACTGTGCACGTCATTTGGTGCATTGCTATCCAACAGACATATAATGCGAGCCAAAATTGAGAGCAGCATATGTAATTTTAAATTTTTTAGTATTTAAAAAAGATACATATAGGTGAAATTAATTTTAATGATATATTTAGCCTACTTTAACTAACATATTATCATTTCAATATGTAACCAATATTTTAAAAGTTGAGATATTTTACTTTCCTAGTTTCACACCAGATCTTCAAAATCTGATGTGTATTTTCGACTTCAGCTGTAGGGGAGGAAAAAATGTTTTCCTCTTCCCTCTTACGTCAAGTACCTGAGGCCTGCAAATTAAACGGACAAACTACAGATTAACAGGAGAAAGGTATACACATTCTGCTTGATGTTAACATTTTAATTCTTCCACATGCAGAGGCCTTCACAGAAAAGATGTGAAGACTCAAAGAGGTGGTTAGACCTAGGGTCTTATTACTATTTTAACAAAGGGTGATAAATGTGGAGAAGGGACAAGACAGAAGAAAACAAGTTTAGGCTTTTAGGGGAAGTAACATCGTGAGGAGGTACATACACGGTGGAAACTAATTGAAGATAAGGGTTATTTTAGTAAGGTTTATTTATGCAGACCCATCTCCATGCTGACTTTCTGTCTCCAGTGGGAATGCTTGTTTTCCTCCTCCCAGGTACAGGAGAGAGGAAGAGGAACACCTTCACAAGGGGAAATTTATGCCCGGCTTTTAGACAGATAGAGGGATGACAGAGAGCTCGCTGCACCTATGGTTTCTCAACTGCTTCAGCTCAAAGTCATCTTTATGCCAAAGTGGCATATTTTAGGGTAGCATATTATGAACCCTTTCACGTAACATCTCAATTTGAACTTGATGCATTTCAGCTGCTTAACAGACACAAGGGACTAGTGGCAGCTGTAAAGGACAGTGCTGATCTAGATGTTCTGGGTGCTCCTCATAGAGCAGCTTCTCCAAGTGCAAATGAAACCCAGGACTTATATTAGGCTATGAGCATAAAGTGCTTAACATAATCTCTAAAATGTGGTAAGCTCCAGTAAATGATAGCTATTACTTTTAATTATTATTGCTGTTAATCTTGGGTTGAATAGTTCTGGCTTGTTTTGTATAAAAGTCCACATTTGAATTTTTATACTTTTCTATGGCCCTTATGTACAAAACACCAAAATCTTATTATATATAGCATTTGTAAATGCCATGCATAATATTATATTTGACTACAGCTTTCATGACATAAGTATCTCACACTTCAGTCATTTTTACCATATGTTGGATTTTCCCATAGCTGCATACCACCTGTATTATTATTTCAGACTTGTCTTCAAATCACTTTTTCTTTAAACTGAATATTTAAGACTTTACTCTCATCCTAAGAAATCACAGCCCTCCAATCAGGGTTTAGATAAGCTAGATACGTATATATTTTCTTTTTCCTAATGTTAAAATAAATGCATAAATTTTAAAAAAGTCTTTGTACCTCTCCTAAAGAAATCATACATGCAACAATAATACACGACATATTTTGAAGAAAAAATGTATATAATCAATATTTAGATAGTATTCCATGCTGGCTCTGCTATCTTCAAGTCTTGTGGCCTTGGCAGTTTACATAAGCCCTCTAACCACGAGTTGTCTTATGTGTAAAATGTGAACGACAGCATCTACTGCTCAGGGATTCTGAGCATTAGATGAGATAATGCATACAAAGTGCTTGGCACAGTGGCTGGTTCTCTTGAGTGCCTTGATCAAGAATGGTTAGCTCTGTCTTTATTATAAGTGATCTATTATAGTGTACAAAGCATTTCCTTTGTATTATTTTCATAAGATTACACTAAAGAAACCAAGGATCCTTATTTCTACTGCATAGATAAGGAAACCGTGCCTGATAACTTGCCCAGAGTTAATGGGGCAGTATGCAGCAAAGATGGGCTCAAAGTCAAGTCTTTGAAGGCATGTTCACTGCTACTTCCGCTAAAGTACATTTGATGTGGCAGGAAATGGGTTTGCCTGTTTCTAATCTTGCCACCTGCTGAAAAAGGAATCTTCCCAGTGGCAAAGTATTGAACAAAAGAAGTTGGAGAATCTTATCTCTCATGGGCACCAATAAGCATTTATGGAGCCCCTAGAGAGACCAAAGCCCTTTTCACCAGCAAGGTATGCTTTCCTCTGCTGTCTTAGCTAACCACAGGACAGGTCTCTGTGAAATCTGTCCTCAGAGCAAACACTCAAATGTATGTTACAGTGAAGCTGTCACTTCAACTTGGGCAACCTATCCCTAGGTGAATTAAAGAATCTTCAGGCAATGTGGTTCTGGTGCCTAAAACAGCTTGGTATGTCAGGCTGGAGGAGAGGGTAGAAAGTTCTTCTGGAATTTCATTTTCAAGTTGAAGTCTAAATTCTTTGTTTCGCTCTGTGAAATTGCCCAGGCACACAGCCTTGGTGTCTTTAGTAGAGTACAGGCAGATTCTGCCTTTCAACAGACCCAAGAAACATTTCAGGGCAAAGTTAAGTGAGGAAATCATGCCAGGAAACACTCCCCCAGATATGAGACAGCTATAAAAATCTGTGGGTCCTCTCCATGAGGACTAAAGAACTATCATTATCAATGCCACCTTTTCTTGTTTTGCTTCCTTAAGAATATTTCTGTAATTAAATGAAAGGAGAATATGGTTCACTACCAGCCACAATCAGTTTCCAGAAGACACACACCTATAAAAATATAGAATCTGTAGCATATAATTCAGATTTTAATATAATACTCTTTTAAAACTTATTATATACATATATTATATATTATATATAATCACCATGTCCCCCCAAAAATACAAATTCTGTTGGGGCACATATTTAGGAAGGTGTATTGTTGAGTGGAAAAAAGTTGATTCCAAAATGGCTTTTGCCATGTGATCCTGTTTCTGTAAAACAACAACTACATACATTTATTTTATCTATGTCTCTCTGTCAATCTATCTATCTATCTGGAAGAGATTACATCAAAATGTTAACAGTATCCCTCTGGGAGGGGGGCAGATTTTTTTTTTCGTACAGCTTTTTATTCTAACTTAAAAAATGAACATGTATTATTTGTAGTATGTTTTTCAAACTGTTTAAAATGAACAACTTAGAAGCATTTTGGCCACTTGGTGACTTATAGGCAGCCAGCTTCCATAGGGAAAGTAAGGAGGAAGGAGGATGCTAACTAAACATTCCATCAAAACCCATGATGCAGCACATCTCTGAGACAGAAGCATCTACGCAGATGTCCATCTTAAGCAAGCCTCGGAAGAAACAAATAGGCTAATTGGGGACTACTAACGAGCTATTCACTAACCAGCCTGACTGATGTTTTTCCCATCACCCACACAGAATGTGGGTTTCAGCCTAAACTAGTCACGTGGGAACATTTCCTCACCAATATAATGAGAATAAGGAGTGTCTATTCACAGGCTATGTGCAGATGAGATGAGGTACCATGAGTGAGATGCCCAGCCCAGCACCTGGAAGAGCGCGGAGGTGCTTAATGACTATGAGTTGTCTGTAGCCAGGCCCAGACAAAGTTGCTCTCCCATCCCCAGGGAAGAAGGAAGGAAAAGACACTAACCCTAAATCCCCAAATTCCCTCTCCCTTGTAAGTAGACAAGATGACTTTGAAACTTCTCCCTCCACTAGCTTGAAATTCTCAAATGTGACCTGTGAGCCTGGAGTTTCTGTTAGGATCCCAAAGACTATAAACAAGACGAAGAATCCTTTGAAAAACTAACTTACTCTTAGCTATAAGGTCAAGAGCTAGAAAGCTGAATTTATTCTGTTCACAGGGAGAAAATTAAAATTTTGATAACACAGTTTAGAAATGAGCACTAAAAAAACTAAAAACAGACAATGCAACCCCACTGAGGAGAAAGGAATTGTCTTAGAAGAAAATTCTACGTAATAATAATAATAGCTGGGCTTGGAGAAACTGACTTAACCAAATTCACACAGGTGGGAAGTGGTGATACTGGAATTTGAAGCAAGTTTGATTCCATCAGTTTCCTTTTCTTATTACAGATATAAAAGCCTCAAATTTGAAATAAATGTTAGAAGCCATCTAGTCAGTTTCTTCATCTTTAGGATGGTATTAAAAATAGCAGATCAAGGAATTGTGTTTCAGTTTGTAAACTTGTTTGTTAAAATATAATTAAGGTCACCAGATTTAGGAAATAAAAATACCAGATGCCCCATAAATTTGAATTTTAGTTAACAAATAACTTTGTAGTATTACAGTATGGATATACTTACACTAAAAAATTATTTGTTGTTTTTCTGAAATTTATATTTAACGGGGTCCAGTATTTTATCTGGTAACCCTAAATATGATGTCAGCCCAACATTCTACATATGATCTAACCAAAAGAACAGATTTTCTTGAAATGTTGAAAGGTGTAATTCAAGGCAAAGGGATGACATTTTACAGTTTTTAAACTGTAAAGCATCTGTGAAGCACTTTACACTTGACTAATAACCTCTTTTGATTCCAGTCCTCCCAAAGTGACACTCAAAGAAATTATGCGGCGGGCTTCCCTGGAGGCACAGTGGTTGAGAGTCCGCCTGCCAATGCAGGGGACACGGGTTCGTGCCCCGGTCCGGGAAGATCCCACATGCCGCGGAGCGGCTGGGCCCGTGAGCCATGGCCGCTGGGCCTGTGCATCCGGAGCCTGTGCTCCGCAACAGGGGAGGCCACAACAGTGAGAGGCCCGCGTATCGCAAAAAAAAAAAAAAAAAAAAAAGAAATTATGCTACTTGCTCAATGTCACATAGCTAGTAAGTTAAAGAATCTGACTTTTTTTTTATTTAATTTTTTTTTAACATCTTTATTGGGGTATAATTGCTTTACAATGGTGTGTTAGTTTCTGCTTTATAACAAAGTGAATCAGTTATACATATACATATGTTCCCATATCTCTTCCCTCTTGCGTCTCCCTCCCTCCCACCCTCCCTATCCCACCCCTCCAGGCGGTCACAAAGCACCGAGCCGAAGAATCTGACATTTAAATTTGGGTAATCTAATGCTGTTGCTACTACTGCTAATAATGGTAAGTGCAACTATAATTTATTAAGTGCTTATGATATTGTCTGTCAGGTGTTGTGGTTAGACTTTATCCATCATGTCTCCCTTTATGTGAGGATGTATTTCTGCACAGAAAAGGTTCTCACTTCAGGCTGTTTAGAATCTTCCTTCCCCCCAAATTTACCCCTAATTCCAAAATGATAAGGAGTAACTAAATTGAGTAGTAGCACATCCTAAATAATCTAATACAAAACTTGACAAATTCTTGGGAAGTTACTTGCAGAGCCATCGTCTATTCATATTTACAGATTTGTCTCTTCTCTTAGGCTTTGGGCCTCGTGGGGACAGGGACCATGCCTTGGCCTCCACTGTACCATCCTTCATTGAGCCTGGCACCAGCACTTTGCAAAGAGAGGGGATTCCAAAAAAAGGGTTCCTTAAACAAATAAACAAATGAATGTGCACAGTGTAGAGAATATCAATTTAGGATTCTGGAAGAGATGAGAAGACATCTATTCTTCCGGTAAATTATTTACAACCACTACCGAGAGATTTTTAAAAGAAAAAAATAGATCAATCAGTAAGTAGCATTATTTTGTAGTATAAGCCTTGCTTCCCTAAACTTGAAAACAATGCTGTTAGAGTTGGGGGGGGAAATAGAGGCAAGAGCTAAAGGCCTTTGTTTAATTACAGTGTTATGGCTCTTCAGTAGACAACTCAGTTCATTGCACACCTACACAATTCATGGAGAAGGATCCTAGGAAGAGCCCATCTGCTGCTACGGCCATGTAACGTCATGTTGTTAAGAAACTTCAAGTGTTCGATTTGTAGTAAGTACTAGGAGATGACCAAACTGAGGGAGACTATGGGCCAAACTTGCCAATAACCTAGTGACAAAGCGGTTAATGGCTCCCTTACTTCCCTGGTACAAAAAAAGGATAAGAGAGAGGAAGGGGAATGGGGTTTGGGGGTGGGGAGGAAGAAGGGAATAGAAGAATGGAGAAGGAAGCAACAAGTATTAGGGAGAAAAATGAATTCAGTAAGGGTCAAGAGACTGATTTAGGTCCCAACTCAGCAACGTGCTAGGGAGAGAATTCAATGAGGTCCTTTCCTCCCTGAGCTCAGTTCTTTCATCTGTAAAATGAAAGTGTTAGACTAGAACATTTCCCAGGAGAATGTATTCCCGGAATCCACAGGATATCGTTAGGTGGTATGCAGAAGAAAAAAGTGCATTTCTGCTGTTCATTAAATTAGGAAAATGCTGAATTAAGCAAAACAAAAATGGGTTTCTTTATTTCAGGATTTCAAGGTCTTTGAAGTTCAAAGATGCTTTCTTTTCTCATCTTTAAAAGGGTTAATACCTAGGGGCAGGACAGGAATAAAGAGGCACACGTAGAGAATGGACTTGAGGACTTGACGATGGGGAAGGGTAAGCTGGGACGAAGTGAGAGAGTGGCATGGACATATATACACTACCAAATGTAAAACAGATAGCTAGTGGGAAGCAGCCGCATAGCACAGGGAGATCAGCTCAGTGCTTTGTGACCACCTAGAGGGGTGGGATAGGGAGGGTGGGAGGGAGACGCAAAAGGGAGGGGATATGGGGGTATATGTATACATATAGACGATTCACTTTTTTATACAGCAGAAACTAACACACCATTGTAAAGCAATTATACTCCAATAAAGATGCTAAAAAAATAAAAGGGCTGAATAGTGCTCACCCCATAAAGTTCTTGTGAGGGTTAAATGAGTCAGTTCTAATGGCTAAATAGACATTAGCTTCCATTATTATGGCTACCATTGCCATTATCATTATTAATCTGGAAAGTGGACAGATAAAGAAGATAGCATCCTCCAAACTTAGGGGACTCCAGACTTGATTGACTGATTAATTGATGGAGTATCTCATTGAGGGCTAATATTCCACATTATACCATCTGAGAAATCCTGACCTAGAATGACCCTAGGGCCCCTTCCATCTCTGATATCCTATGACTCCATGGTGAATTTAGCTCCTAAACACAGCCTGCTCTACCCGTAGCAAAAGCACAAAGGCC
The DNA here is from genome assembly GCF_951394435.1 of Stenella coeruleoalba. Lineage (NCBI taxonomy): Eukaryota > Metazoa > Chordata > Mammalia > Artiodactyla > Delphinidae > Stenella > Stenella coeruleoalba. The sequence goes on along the minus strand of NC_137148.1, from coordinate 130,808,990 downwards.
CATAATAAGTACTAAATGAAATTTATTGAGTGAACAAACAAATGAATGGATTTTCTTTCATTTGAGAGTGCACACACTCTACCCAGTTCCCAGGCGCACAGCAGCCCTACTTCCCAGCTGGAAGAGTTGTGGTTCAGAGCCTGTGGTTCTCGTATTCCAAAAGGGACATATGAACTTCAGTATATCCACAAATGCTCAATGCCATCCTCTCCCAGGCTAATTTGCCCATAATCATCCAAGCCATTTGCTGTTTCATTCATTCACTCATTTATTCATTCATTCATTCAGCAAATATCTATAAAAGCTCCCCTATGTTCCATGCATTGTTCCAGCAATGAGGAGATTACAAAGATGAATCATTCATAGAGCAGAACTTCACAGTAATTAGAGTCTCCTTGAGGAGAAAAAAATATGTTCAGTAACGGTCATTTAAGGTGAGTTGTGCTGAGAGGGGCAGTAGTTTAATGCAGTAACAGATTATAGTCAGTTCTGAGAAGCAGGACAGTCTTCTGGGGAAAAGCATAGGGCATCAAAAAGGATCTTGAAGAAACAGAAATAGATTCACAGACAGAGAAGACAAACTTATGGTTACCAAAGGGGAAGTGGGGGAGAGGGATAAATTAGGAGTATGGGATTAACAGATATACTACCATATATAAAATAAAAAATAAGGACCTACTGTACAGCACAGAGAACTATATTCAATTTCTTGTAATACCCTGTAATGGAATACACTACCATGCATAAAATAGTTAGCTAGTGGGAACATGCTATAAAGCACAGGAAGCTCAGTTCAGTGCTCTGTGACGACCTAGATGGGTGGGATGGGGGGGGCGGTGGGAGGGAGGTCCAAGAGGGAGGGGATATATGTCTATGTATAGCTGACTCACTTCAGTGTGCAGCAGAAACTAATACAACATTGTAAAGCAATTATACTCCAAAAAAAATGGAAAAGAATCTGAAAAATAATATATATATTATATATTATATAATATATATAATACAGTAAGTCCCCTACATACAAATGAGTTCCATTCGGAGAGCACATTCTTAAGTCCAATTTGTTCATAAGTCCAACAAAGTTAGCTTAGGTAACACAATCGGCTATATAGTACTGTACTGTAATAGGTTTATAATACTTTCCACACAAATAATAAACAAACAGAAAAAATAAAGAAAATACTTTTAATATTACAGTACAGTACCCTGAAAAGTACACTAGTACCATCTACATCATTACTGCTTTTACTCTTGCTTCCGGACATCCTGGGTTTCAAATAAAGATACTGTATTACTGTACTCTATACAGTACTGTAAAGTACACAAAAGCACAACCACTTGTAGAGGGTGCACGCACCTGACAATGTATGGCAGACACATGAACTAACTTACGTGATTGGCCATGCGAAAACACGTTCGCATCTTTGAAAGTTAGCAACTTGAAGGTTCTTATGTGGGGGACGTACTGTATATATGTAACTGAATAACTTCGCTGTACATCGGAAACTAACATAACATTGTAAGTCAACTATACTTCAATTAAAAAAAAGAAAGAAAAACCAAACTACTTGAATGAGGACATTCAAGACTTAAAAAAGAAAAAAAAAGGACCTTGAAGGATATGGCTGTGTGGACCTTTCAGGCAGAAGGAACTCCTGGGCAAAGAATTAATTCCACATCATACCAACAATGTAGATCATATCATGTGCCTAGTCACTCGTCAGGGCCAAACAGTGTGTGAAGCCCTAGAATTACATCCCAGGTCTGCTGCATGCTGGTCACTTGCATAAAGCAGGTAGCTTCTCTATTTTCCTTATTATTTCTAAAATGTGAATATTAATGTGAGATGAGCAAGCAATAGTAATAACATTTATTTAGCACTTGCAAAATGTCAGGCACTATTTTAAGCCCGTTGTATCCTTTAATCTTCACAACAAACACATTTCTCAGATGAAGTAATTTGACCAAGGTCAAAAAGAAATGAGGATTGAAGCCTAGAGTTTTTCCTAATTCTTGCTGGCTACAGACCTAAGTCAAATCCTAATCATTAGCATTATTATCTTCATTTCACTAGTGAAGACACTAATGAAAGTTAGCAAAGTGAAGAAACTAGCTAGCTCAAGGTCACACAGCTAGTAGAGGTCCGAGCTGGGGTTCAAACTCAAGCCTGTCTGGTTCACCACCCTGTGGTCTTAGAGTCCACGCATGCTCTTATAACACCACCGCCAGTAGTAAATATGTATAACTTACTATGTGCCAGGCACTGTTCTAATCATTTACATAGATCAACTAATATAGTCCTTACAATGACCCTAGGAAGCATGAACAGATGAGACAAGTGAACTACAGAGGCATCAGGTAACTCACACAGCTGCAAATTGGTGCACCCGACCACTGGACTCAGGCTGTCAAGGTTCTGAGTCTGGGCTCTCGACCGTGACATTATACACCCTCTATAAAAAAAAAAGGGAGGAGGAGGTAGGGGCACTTTGGAAATTCAGAACCCCTTGCCCCTCACTCCAAAGACACTTTAAATGATCTACATGTCAAGGGCAGCGTGTCTAAAATGCAAAGTGTACTCCTGATCTGGATCATTTGCATGTTCATTGCATGAACTGAGTAGGAGCCAGGGAAAGATTTCATCAAATGAATGATGTGGAACTTTCCATACGTTCCAACTGACTTTGTCTATATGCACCCTGATAGAAGACATTTTAAATCTTTAAAATAGGAGCACATACCCAAATGTATAACTGTTCTTGTGCACACACACTCTATGGGAAAATAAGTGGAGGTAGCTGTTAAAAATACGATAACCGAGCTAAAAGACACACCCTAAAATTAGAAGAGATTACAGTTTCCAAACATTAAATGAAAGGAGTCCTATGGAGCCTTTTTATTTCTACCATTTCATGTTCTGTAACCTTCTTTTTAATGGTAGCTTTCATCTCAAATGCGGTGGGCATTTTCTTAAGCTAGAAATGATCATAGCTCTTAGAATTACAAGATGTCAATACTTGTCTAATAATCTGTCTCAGTTAATCTATTTCCTGCTGCTCTCTTTCGCTTGTTTGTATTCAGACTGTGAAAAGTGCTTAGCAGGTGGACTTTCTGTTGAAAACTGAAGGGAAGATGTATTTTGGCTAATTGCTTTGTGCAAGGGTTGGTTAGGAAATAAGAGCTAGCGTTAAACGACAAGATAAGTGTGCAATTAAGGACAACTCTATAGGAATTAAAGAGCAGGAAAATATTACAGTGAGTCTAAGCTAATAGCATGAAAATAAAAACTTTCCACTCTACAGGCAATCTCCTGCTTCCTTGCTTTATGTCTTGAGCCTTTTCCAATTAGTTGCAGGTCATGGGAAAACAAAAAACCAATCTATCGTCTTTCACTTGCATTTGAAACCGCAATACAAGGATGTTAATGGTAGAAATGAAACAGGTCATTTTAAAAGTATATTACACATATTGTACATGAAAAATATTAATGGTGATACTTATTACAATGTAATAACATTAACCATTCCTGAGAATGACTATGTGCCAGGCAGTGTGCTGGTTTCACAAGCATTAGCTCATTCAGGCCTCACAATGCACAAGGATGAGTGGCGTTAGCCAATGAGGAAACCATGGCTTAGAGAGGTGACGTAACTTATCAAAGGTTGTACAGATGATGAGTGGTGACGATTCCAGCCCATGACCATCTGACCAAAAACCTGTTCTTTTAATGGCCATTCTGCACGCCAGTTTCACCTGTTGTACTTTCTCCAGACTTAAGCAATTCACTTGAAGCAGAGAAAGCTGACAATGGCTACATTATTATCTGATAGTTGTAGAAGGTGGTGTTTCTCAAGCTGGAAGTGCTGGAGCACAGGGAAGTACCTGGGACTATGAAACCACAGGGTTTAAAATGATGTCACTTCCTGGAATGCTAAAGTTAGTCAATGGGTAATTAAAAACATTATTTTTACATTAAAACACATATTATGGTGTAGAAGTCACGTGAATTTTTAAGGTAAAACATGATGAGAAGTTAAAGAAATCTTGGGGTCAGCTGTATCTCCCAGAAGTGCTAAGCCCACATCTGGAAGCCGGATTCACCCTTCTCGAGTCACCATCACAATGACTGTCCTCCTAGGGAACCACCCTCATACACTCTCACTCTTGGTGACTCTGGGGTTGATCCCATTCCTGGCTCTAACGAAAGCCTGTGATCCAGGCTTAACCTGTGGGACCCAATTGTAAGCAACTGGGAAAGAGAAATCCTCTTGCCTGGACTTGAAGCTGGGAGGGCGAGCGGCTCTGGATCATCTGGCCACTACCTGAGCAGAACTTCCCTGAGAATGATGTCAACACGAAGCAAATCAGTGGCAAGAGACAGAGCAAGACCAAGTCCCACTGAAATTGTTTGAACCCCGGCCATGCTTGGGGCAACCACCTGAACTCATCGATTATGCAAGCCAGTAAATTTTTTTGTGTGTGTAAACATATATGTGCTCTGTCATTTGTAACCAAAAATATCCTAATACAATGTCAGTCAAGCCCTTTGATCATTACAGAAACTCACAAGTCAAACTTGTGGAGGGGAAAATTCACAGCTGGTGGTGGTGTTTCTACAATGTAGTTCATCTGCACAGCATGGGAGAGGAAGGATGAGAACCTCAGAAAAGGAGAGGATCATGGAAATGAATAGCCAGGACCTCCACTTACAAAAGTACATAAATCAAGTAATGAAATAAAAATGATGTATCAAGAAAATGCGCAGGATTCCCAGAATAAATAATTCTTTCTGTTCCCATCATAAGGTGATAGTGGACATGCCTGGGTAGGAGAGACCTACACGGTGAGACAGAGAAGATAATAAATGTGACTTTTCCTACCCTCTAAGAAAATCATTTGCCATCTTAGCAAAAAGAGAGAGAGAGAATTTAGGAACAATACACACATATATATTTGTACCCACCTCTTCTATTCTTCAAAGGACCTGAGACTAAAGTTGGCTACAGTTTTATTTGCTGGGTCCCCTAACTGAAATTTGTCAACTTTTAGCTCTACAGTAGCAGAGTAGTAGCAAGGAAAGACCAATATCAAAGAGAGCTGAAAGCTCTGAGGTCTAGTCTCAGCCTGTTCATTATTGCTGTGTAGTCTTGGGAAAGTCCACCAGCCTCTTTGACCTTGAAGGTGTCCCCAAGTTTGGGCCAAACATAATGACCTCAGCTTCTCTCCCAAAAATCAACACACTCTCATCACATTTGGCAGACCAGTCTCCCCTTTCCCCTGCCCACATACCGCCAGTTACCACCACGCTGGCTGTTCCACCTGTACCTCTCCCAATCAGCATCTATTTCAAGATCTACCTACCCTGGAAAGTCCTCTTTACTGTCAGTGTACATATCTCTTCCTTCTGAGTTTTCAGAGCATAGAGTATCAAGCAGGATGTGTAAAATTTCATCTCATTGAATCCCACCTTCTTCCCATCAATCTTTGGGTTATGTATTCAGCCACTGCACACTCAAATGCCCACAGGGGGTAGGGGCGCCGACACTCATGTAAATGCCTGAGGAGCGCGGGAGGTAAGACGACGGGGTGAGGTGTATAACTGAAAGTAACACTTACCTAGTTGCCATGATTTCTCAAATATTGCGCAGACATAATAGCCAAACCAAATGCACATGCAACAATGTCACACCGATGGACCACCACTGTAGACAATCCTCATATCATCTCAGCCGACCCATGATCAAGAATCCTAACTGAAAATGGTAATAAGACGTACGCTATTTCCTATTCCATGTTACTTCAGCTCTATTAGAAATCTTTTAGGAATCAATGAATACCTGGAGACTTTGCTACCCTAGGAAGCACTCACCTATCTCCAATCTCTTGTATTGTTTCGTAATTATTTCCAATGCATAATTGGTCTTATTCCACAGATATAAGCTCCTTGAGATCAGGACACAAGCCGTTGTGTGGCATATACGATTGGGTTAGAGACTGATTTTCTTCACTTGACTCATGCACTCTGTATCCTGACCATGAGAACATCTCATTTGAAGAGAATTTCTTTGAAGGACCGTTTTAGAAAATGACAGATAAAGTAGTGAAGCAATTAAATCCAAAATGCTCACCCACAGGGTGCGCGAGAGGCTCTCTCATTTCACTCAGAAATGTTGATTGTGGTATGTTTTTTTGTTTTGGTACATCTGCAAAGCGAAAATTCCTCAAGCATTCATCACCCAGCTATTACACATAAATGTCGCAATTAAGTTTTCTCTTTTCCCAAGCTGATAAGTTTCAGGAGAAAAAAAAGTAAACCACTTTAAATCCACTTAGGCAAGGCAGGTTTAAAAAAAAAACACCTTAATGGGCCAAAATTATGTCAATGATTCTCAGTTTCTTTTGGAAAGGAGAGGAATCGTGATGATTTTCCTGGGGTCCCTATCATTTCATGAACGAGTTGTTCTCACCTACACAGTCAGCCAGGTTAGGTCCTGCTGTCTCTTGAGTGAGGCTCATTTAAGTCAAAGCAGCCACCCCATGCCAAGGATGCAGCGCTGAGAAGTCACCAGCATCCTCAGCAAGTGACCAATGAAGAGAGCAGGCTTGCTCTCTGTTGCTGAAAGGGGAACAAAGGAACTTTTTAGGGCTTCATAAACTTCTTTAAGGAAAGAAACACCTGTATCCATGCCCAGAACAGAGTTGACACTCAACATTGATCTGCAAATGAGTGTTGCATAAGTGAATAATTTCCTAACTTGGTTAGGTTTTATATTTGGTAGTTTTGCAAAAGGAAGGAAAACAGAGGTAGAGAATGTACACGTTGATAATCAAATGGCATTTATTTATTTTATTGTGGAATGGAAATGAGACTTGTTATTGTTTTTTTAAAGTTGTGTATACCTGTGTTTGTTTGTTTGTTGAATGTATTTTTGGCTGCGTTGTGTCTTCGTTGTTGCACGTGGGCTTTCTCTTTTTTTTTTTTTTTTTTTTTTGCGTTACACGGGCCTCTCACTGTTGTGGCCTCTCCCGTTGCGGAGCACAGGCTCCGGATGCGCAGGCTCAGCGGCCACGGCTCAGGGGCCTAGCCGCTCTGCGGCATGTAGGATCTTCCTGGACCAGGGCACGAACCTGTGTCCCGTGCATCAGCAGGCAGACTCTCAACCTCTGCGCCACCAGGGAAGCCCTGAGCGCGGGCTTTCTCTAGTTGCAGCGAGCAGGGGCTATTCTTCGTTGCGGTGCGCGGGGCTTCTCGTTGCGGTGGTTTCTCTTGTTGCAGACAATGAGCTCTCAGCGCATGGGCTTCAGTAGTTGTGGTGCACAGGCTCAGTAGTTGTAGCTCGTGGGCTCTAGAGCGCAGGCTCAGTAGTTGTGGCGCAGGGGCTTAGTTGCTCCGCAGCATGTGGGATCTTCCCGGACCAGGGCTTGAACCCGTGTCCCCTGCATTGGCAGGTGGATTCTTAACCACTGCACTAGCAGGGAAGTCCCTACCTGTTTCAATGAGTTTACTCAATAAGAATGAAAACTTCCCCAAAACGTCTTATCTTTGTGCATGACCTCACTAACATTAAGAAATTAAGCTCTGGGGGAAAAGAATGTTGACATATTTAGGCTATTCATGATAATAAAAATAACAATATTTACAAAGTACTTATCATGTTCAAAGAACTTTACCTGTATTTTTACAAGTAATCCTCTTAACAATCATTTGAAATAACTAATATTATTCTCCATTTTACAGGTGAGAAAACTGAGACAGAGACAGATTAATTATCTTACCCACAGGATTTAATTATTAAAGAGTAGCATTGGGATATGAACTCAGGCAATCTAAGTTCAGAGATGGGAAATATAAATATTTTATTGTTTCTTTTAAAATCCCACCTTTATTGCATCAACTGGTGCCCCAGTGACTTGCTTTCATGAGACACCTGTGTTCCTAAAGGGGCAACTACCTTAAATTCACAAACTGGCAACTCCAAGTCTCTCCTCCAGGGGACACAATTCTTTTATCAGATATCTTTCATTAGCAGAGCAATTTGGTCAATTATGTTTTAGAAACTTGGACATAAGCCCAGTCAAACAGGTTGCTCTCTAGCAGGACCCCTCAGAGCCTTCAACATGCCAATGTACATGGCACAGGGAACTCTACTCAGTGTTCTGTGGTGACCTAAGTGGGAAGGAAATCCAAAAAAGAGTGGGTATATGTATACGTATGACTGATTCACCTTGCTGTACAGCAAGAAACCAACATAACATTTTAAAGCAACTATACTCCGATAAAAATTAATTAAAAAAAAATGCAAACTCCTCAGCATTGCCTACCAGACCAGACCCATCATGATCTGGCTTCTTCAGACCTTCCCAAACGTGAGCCACTGCACTCACTTCCCACCCCCATGCTCTAATCACACTCTCCCATCTTCAGTACTTCTCACCAGCCCATCTCTTCACTGCCTGGGAGTCTTAGCTCCCCCTATATTCTCCCAGCTCTTTGCATGGCGAACTCCTCCCTCTCCCCCTTCAGGTCTCAGCTGAAATGTCAGTTCCTTCAGAAAGCCTTTCCAACTGCCCTGTCTGAAACCCATATGGCCCATCCCAGTGTCCTGCTCCTATTACTTTTTTTATTTCCTTCACACACCTTGTTCATTTATTTACATACTTCATTACTGACTATTGATACTTTTCTAAATAAAAGGCCCATGAGGACACAAGGTCCAGAAGGATAAGGACACTGTCTTATGTGGTGCTGGATCCTCACCACTTAGCACAATCCCTGACACATACAGATGCCCACTAAATGTTTGTCAAGTGAATGAATAAATCTCTAAGAAGTAGACCCAATTTACTCTATTTCCTAAACCAATCTGACCATGCCCCCACTTTGTGTTTTGACTGAAGTACAGTTGATTCACAATGTGATAGTTTCAGGTGTACAGCGAAGTGTACAAAATATATTTTTTTCAGATATTTTCCATTATAGGTTATTACAAAATAGTGAATATAGTTCACTGTGCTGTACAGTAGGACCTTGTTGTTTATCCTTGTATATATAGTAGTGTGTATCTGCTAATCCCAAGCTCCTAATTTAACCCTCACCCTCCTTTCACCTTTGGTAACCATAAGTTTGTTTTCTATGTCTGTGAGTCTATTTCTGTTTTGAAAATAAGTTCATTTATATCATTTTTTTAGATTCCACATATAAGTGGTATCTTATTATATTGTCTTTCTCTGTCTGACTTACTTCACTTAGTATGATAATCTCTAGGTCCACCTATGTTGCTGAAAATGGCTGAGTAATATTCCATTGTATATATGTACCACATCTTCTTTATCCATTCATATCGATGGACACTTAGGTTGCTTCCATGTCTTAGTTATTGTGAATAGTGCTGCTATGAACATTGGGTGTGTATGTATCTTTTCAAATTAGAGTATTCTCTGGCTATATGCCCAGGAGCGGGGTTACTGGATCATATGGTAATTCTATTTTTAGCTTTCTAAGGAACCTCCATACTGTTCTCCATAGTGGCTGTACCAACTGACATTCCCACCAAGTGTGTAGGAGGGTTCCCTTTTCTTCACACCCTCTCCAGCATTTATTATTTGTAGACTTTTTAATGATGGCCATTCTGACTGGTGTTAGGTGATACCTCATTGTAGTTTTGATTTGCATTTCTCTAACAATTAACAATGTTGAGCATCTTTTCATGTGCCAGTTGGCCATCTGTAGGTCTTCTTTGGAGAAATGTCTATTTGGGTCTTCTGTCCATTTTTCTATTGGGTTGTTTTTTTTATATTGAACTGTATGAGCTGTTCATATATTTTGGAAATTAAGCCCTTGTTGATAGCATCATTTGCAAATATTTTCTCCCACTCCGTAGGTTGTCTTTTCATTTTGTTTATGGTTTCTTTTGCTGTGCAGAAGTTTATGTGATTAGATCCCATTTGTTTATTTTTGCTTTTATTTCTTTTGCACTGGGAGAGTGACCTAAGAAAACAATGATATGATTTATGTCAGAGAATGTTTTGCCTACTTTCTATTCTAGGAGTTTTTTGGTGTCATGTCTTATACTTAAGTCTTTAAGCAATTTTTGGTTTGTTTTTGAGTATGGTGTGAGGGAGTATTCTAACTTCATTGATTTACACATGGCTGTCCAGCTTTCCCAACACCACTTGCTGAAGAGACTGTCTTTTCTCCATTGTATGTTCTTGCCTCCTTTGTTGAAGATTAATTGATCATAGGTGTGTGGGTTTATTTCTGGGCTCTCTATTCTGTTCCATTGATCCATATGTCTGTTTTTGCCAATACCATGCTCTTTTGTAGCTTTTATTGTAGCTTTGTAGTACTGTCTGAAGTCTGGGAGGGTCATGCCTCTAGCTTTGTTCTTTTTCCTCAGGATTGTTTCACAGTTCTGGGTCTTTTGTGGTTCCATATACATTTCAAGATTATTTGTTCTAGTTCTATGAAAAATGTCATGTGTAATTTGATAGGGACCACATTAAATCTGTAGATTGCTTTGGGTAGTGTGGTCACTTTAACAATATTATTTCTCTGATGGGCAGCTTTGGTTTAAGGACTCCACATCAGCTTTGCCAAACTATCTTGGAATTAAAATGCAGCCTAAGGCCTTCGACTCAATCAACCAAGCTTCTTTCCTTCCTTCCTCCCTTCTCCCCTTCCTCCCTTCTCTTTCTCTGGTTCATAAGGGACAGTCCTACATGGCACTCTGATAGCTCTCTTGCTCTCTCAGCCTTCTTTTACTCCATCCCCATTTTCCTTCACAGGTGTTTCTTAATCTCTTACAGGTCTAATCTATTGTATTTGTTTCCTAGGATTGTGGTAACAAAAGCTCAGACTGAGCGGCTTAAACAACTAATTTTAGTGTCTAACATTTCCAGAAGCTAGAAATCAAGATAAAAGTTTTAGCAGGGTTGGTTTCTTCTGGCAGCTGTGATGGAAAATCTGTTCCAGGCTTCTCTCCTAGGTTTTTGTAGCCTCAGGTGTTCCTTGAATTCTCTTCTCCCTGTATCTTTACACCATCCTCCTTCTGTACATGTCTGTCTCTGTGTCCAAATTTGCTTTTTATAATGACACAGTCATATTGGATTAGCGTTCATTCTAATGACCTATCTTAACTTGATCACCTGCAAAGATTCTACTTCCAGAGAAGATCTCTTTCACAGGTACTGGGGGCTAGAATTTAACATCTTTTTTGTGGGGGACACAATTCAACCCACAACATTTAGTGTGTCCTTCTGGGAGGACCTGAGCTAACAAAAAGGGAATTCAGAAATTTCAATAAGTCTATTTATATTTAAAACATGCATCACTCTAGAATTACCATTTGTCCTAGTTGTAGTTTTTTTTTTTTTTTTTTGGCGGTACGTGGGCCTCTCACTGTTGTGGCTTCTCCCGTTGCGGAGCACAGGCTCTGGATGCGCAGGCTCAGCGGCCATGGCTCACGGGCCCAGCCGCTCCGCGGCATGTGGGATCTTCCCGGACCAGGGCACGAACCCGTGTCCCCTGCATCGGCAGGCGGACTCTCAACCACTGCGCCACCAGGGAAGCCCCTAGTTGTAGTTTTGAAGATGGAAAATCCTGTATTCTTCAAGCTATAAAAAGTGCTAGACATAGTTAAATTAATCTAATGGAACATAATTATACTAATTAGACGCATTTAAACATTTTATCAGAAATACCCCACAATATTAATTTTAAGGAACAGCTATTTTAAGGTATGCCAGAGATAGGATAATTTAATTTTTCCTTTATTTTGAATAATAGTGAAACTTATTTAGTCTCTTTCTGCTTTCACAAACTGTGTTCCATGGAATACAATCTTTCTGTGAGACATAATAGATACTAAAAAGTGGGAGGGAGGGAGGTAGAGCTCAAGATGACAGAATAGAAGGATGTGAAGTTCATCTCCTCACACAAATACATCAAAAATACAACTGCATGTGGAATAATTCTCACAGAATACCTACTGAACACTGGCAGAAGATCTCATACAACCAAAGGCGCAAGAAAGATCACCACATAACTGGGTAGGACAAAAGAAAAAAAACGGGAATCAGGATGGGACCTGACCCTGGAGGGAGCTGTGAAAGAGGAAAGGTTCCCTCACCCCGGGAAGACCCTTCACTGGCTGGGAGATGAGCCGGACAGGAAGGGAGTATCAGAGGCTCAGAGGAGAGTGCAGCAGCCAGCTTGCGTCAGGCAGAACGGAGAGACATCAGCACAGAGGGTTGTGGCTACCTTGCTGCACTCCCCAGCCAGAGACATGCACCTCTGGTGTGCACAGCAGCTGGATGCTGAAACTCAGGATTCAGCACACAGACCCAGGGAGAGGACTCAGCATGGCTGCATGGAGACAGCCCAAAGGGCCTGAAATGTGGTCCAAGCCACAACTGGGGGTGTGTTTGATTTGCCTTCCCCATACTGCCTAGTCTTTAAAAAATTACTAATAAAGGAACTACTTTTTCCTGTGAAGAACACAAGTACTGATCAGTCCCGCTCCAGTTTCTCACCTCTAGGATAACTGCAAATGCTAGAGTTAGACAATTAAAAGATTTCATTCCTCTGTCATCATCAGGCATGGTGATGTGTCCTTAGTTGGTCTAATTGTAGTCTCTCTGTCTACCCAAGTTCCCAGGGAAGAGGCTCTCTTCCTACAAGGGTTGTAAACTGTGGGATGTGAAGTCCTAAATGTCTCTATATGAGCTGGGTTCTTCTTGCCACCACTTTATCAGCTTGTGCCTCTCCCTCCCTTATCTACTAACCTCCGGCCAAAAAGGCCTTCAGATTCTCAGATGCTTTTAGTCTTATCTTGATTGAGGACTTTGCCCAGAATGCCCTCTCTTCTTCCCCTGGCCACTCTTGCACTTGGTCAGCTCATCCTTCAAAGCCTGGCTTAAACATCCTCATTAGACATGCCTTGTACCATCCCTGAGGTCTCTAAAGCATTAGTAAGTCAACATATCCAAATCCAGATTCATGATCATCTCCCCAGACGTGGTCCTCCAGCTCTGTGAACAGTTCCACCATCTATAGAGTTGCACAAGCGAGCATCACTAGTCTTGATCTGCTAGTGATGACTGTGTCTACCCTATAGGTAGAGCCATCTGAGAGCTGAAGATGAAGAACCCTGGCTCCAGCTGTGACTGACACTGTTGAATAAGCAAGCCAAGACACCCGCTGTCCTTCTTAAGCTAGTTTGAACAGGGTTTCTATGACTACATCCAAAACAGTCCAAGTTAAAAGTTTATTATCATTATTATCATCATCATCATCATCATCATCCCCATCATTAATATGTTTGTTGTTATTATTGTTATCTATTTGGAAAAAGAAGCAAACCTATCTCTGTAGGAGATGTGCATATGAACTCATTAGTGAATAACACAGTAGGCTTGATGACAAGTCAGAGCTTCATCCAGATAAATGGATTTAGCGGCTAGAACATCAGAAGTGAGCTTTCTCGCTCAGGTTTCACTGCCCTTAACCTTCCGCAGTGCTCATTTTTCACATTCACCAAAACCTTTTCACTAAACTTTTAGTACTCCATTCATTCGTCCACCTGGGTGTCACTGGGAGTGATTTAGAAAGATTACAGATCTCTGTGCCTTTCCATTGTCCTTAGAACACAGACAAAAATCTAGCCTGAGATCTCAGGGCAGCATGAACCACAAATGCCATGACGTTAAGTCTAATCTCTATAGGGGGATGAAAGTGGTGTGGGGAAGACTGGGTGGAACACATGACCTAGGGTAAGTCCATCAGCACATTCAATGATCCTGGCCACGGTGACTGATTCAGCAATGGGCATGTAACCTCATTTTAACCATCAACTTGAGAAACCAAGGATATATATATGCGGAGAATGCTGAGACAAAGACTCTCTTTCCTGAATAAGTGTGAAACCCCAGAAACTTATGACAACCATCCTGGGACCCCAAGGTGAATCAGCCTTAGGATGCAGTTGAACCTGGGGAATAAAAAGCAGAAATGAAGAAGAAATACCTGGACCTCTGTCAGAGTGTTGAGTTACTAGATCCAGCCTCACTTGGGGCCAGATACTCCTGGACGTTTTGGTTGCTTGAATGAATGTATTTCCTTTATAGTTTGAGCCTGTGTCACAGACTTTTCTATAATTGCAACTAGAGCATCCTAAGAGATTTATTTTTATATACATCCTTTTTCTGCAAGAAGAGTCAAATTTTTCATCAGATTCTGAAGATATCTGTGACCCCTAAGAATATTTTAAAATCCTGGACTAAAGAATTTCTAAGATTTTTTGCAACATTGGCATTCTGTGATCTTCCAGTTGATTTTGTTTTAAATTCCAACTTTAGCTGATAATGCATGAAACTAGGCAATCTAAAAATATGTTTTCAAATAAAAGTGGATTTCTCTATTATAAGAAGAAACATTAGAAAAATATTTGAAAATATGAAAAAATATAAAATAACAGAGAAAGCTATTGTTAATATTTGGGGGTTATTTTTCTATGCACTTTACGCATAATTTTATGGAAGTTTTAATGTGGGGAAGCTCATAATATATATACGTATTTTTTCATCTGGCTTTTTTTCACTTGACATTATAACATAAGCATTTCTCCAGATTATTAGAAACCTTTTGTAAACATCCTTTTTAGTGGCTGCATAACCTCCTACCGAGCATTATAATTTCCTTAATGTGAGACAAACTGAGGTTGTTGCTTTTCTGATCATATTTCTCATTTTTGAAAATGGAGTCTTGCCTGAAAGTAAATGAAGGAACTACCAATGGTGGAAGTGTTCATTGGTATGGCAAGTCAAGGCATGGGGGAGATTGGGGAAGGAGGTGGGGACACACCAGGATGCTCCAGAGCCCTTCTGCCCTCTCTGGGTGTCATCCTCACCTTTCTCTTAGTGCACAATACCTTCCTCTTGTTCTGAGGCCACACTGAAGCTTATGGCCATCGGTGGCCTTCAAGTTCCAGGTTCAGTTACCTGGAGAGATGGACTCTAGATAAATCCTGGCTTCAACTAGCTTGAGTCAGGCACTCACCCTCAGCCCATTCAACTCTGCCAGGGTAAAGAGTGGAGGGTACACTGTCACACTGTACAAAATGCTTGCTAGGAACTCACCACCATGGATTTGGGCCTCACCCATGTTAATCACAAGAATGAGCAGTGCCCAGGATTTAAAAAAAAAAAAAAAAAAAAGACTGGGCTTATTTACTCATGCGCTTAGAAAACAGCCTCAGATTGTTCACCAAAACAAAACAGGTTACAAATATAACACCACCCTCCCTATACACCCGATCCTCAATTTCTCCACTATTCTTTGCACTAAATACCAACCTCTAGAGATGACTTCCCCAACAACTATGAGTCTTCCTGCTGAGCTCCATGCAGTGCTTGGATTACAAGTTACATTTTTCATTACCATGGTTTTTCTTACTCATTTTCTGCCCAATTTCTTCAAGATCAGACTTAGCCGAGGCTACCCTATGCTAATTTTCAAGTATATATGGGCTTTCTTATTGTGTATAACACAAAACACTTCTCTCTGGGATCTGTCCTGACACAGAGCTAAAAAGTTAGCTTATTCTGCATACTGGATTCATTAGGCTTTTTTGGTTTGTTTGTTTTGTCTTTGGTAGGAACAGAAAGGTTGCTTTATTTCAGAGGCCGGCAACCAGGGGAGAAGTTGGATTCATCTGCAAGAACCAACTCACAATTGTCGTTTAGGGGGCAAGAACTTTTTTTTTTTAACATCTTTATTGGAGTATAATTGGTTTACAATGATGTGTTAGTTTCTGCTGTATAACTAAGTGAATCAGCTATACATATACATATATCCCCGTATCTCCTCCCTTCTGCATCTACTTCCCACACTCCCTATCCCATCACTCTAGGTGGTCACCAAGCACTAAGCTGATCTCCCCGTGCTATGCAGCTTCTTCCCACTAGCTATCTATTTTACGTTTGGTAGTGTATATATGTCCAGGCCACTCTCTCACTTCGTCCCAGCTTACCCTTCCCCCTCCCCGTGTCTTCAAGTCCATTCTCTACGTCTGAGTCTTTTGATGTCTCCTGCCTGACTCTGGCTACCCCATAGGTTGCAGAAGTCGGAGTGCAGAAGGCAGTGCAGGGAGGACAGGTGAGAGAAAAGGAACAGAGGATTTAAGGAACTCCTCTGGGCTCCACTGCATGCCCTGTAAACATTCACTAAGAACTCTCTGAAGATTCAACTCTTTTGAAGGGCACAGTTAATACATGTGCATCTCTAAGGAAACACAAAAGAGCTGGGGTAGCCGGTTGCTTCCTGATCTAATCAACAGCTACACATCTCACATTTATTAACTGTTCACAGTCTGAATGGCATTGACTGAAGAGCTTTCCTTCCTTCAACAGTCTTCCTCCTCACCAAAAAAAATTAATTAGGAACTGTACTAGGTGATGTAAGTGACACAAATAGAAATAAGGCAGCCTGAATCCTAAAGAAGTTTCCAATCTAATGGGCGAGCAAAAGGTTACAAGGAGGTACAAAGTAGAATCAGAGCTTGGACAAAGAAGGTGATCATTTTGAATGTGAGATTAGAAAAGTTTAGGGAGCAAATAAAATTCATTCTAAGTCCTTAAAAGTAGATACGATCTGGATGAGGGTAAAAGGGATGGGGTAGGTATGGAGAACATAGTCAGACAAGAGAATAACACAGATAAAAATGAAAGCGATGGTGAAAAAGAAATGGGGCTGTTCAGAGACCCCTGGGCTAAGGCATTTGAGCTTTATCTTCCAGGTGATGACAGAGTCATAGAAGGTTTTCCAGTTGGGGAAAAAAAACAGGGTCTATTTTCACTGAAAGAAAGTCACCCTGGAGGCAGCTGAAATGGTTGACTTAGGAAGGGAAGAGAGATTAGAGGCAGAGAAAGCAGTTGAGAGGTTTTGTTATGTTTAAGACAAGAACGCCTAGGACCAGAATTTTGGCAGTAACAAAAGAAACGATAGAAGAAAACTATGACCTAAGCTTTATGCTTACAACATGTGCTTGAAATCGTTTTCCTGTTCGAGTTCAAAGGAAGGAGGGATTTGTGTGGGCTAGATTGTCAGGGAAAGAGGAGAAAGTTCTTAAGGAAAAATAAATGTACAATTTATTAAAACTGTATGATGAGGCAGCACTTTATTAAGTATTTCTATGCATCTCTAATTCAGCTTAACATGAACGTTGTATAAAATCTAAATATTTGATGAGAAGGGAAGAGAGGAAGGAAGGGATGTTGGAAACACCATGAACAGTGGCTCTGAGGCCTGCTAAACATACTTGCTCAGAAAACTTAGCAGGTCAGGCTAGTTACCTTTAGTGAGTGCTAAAATCAGATGGATATGATAGAACTGAAGGATGAGCTTCTCGACCATCACACAGGGCTAAATACGGTGATGATCCATTGTTTGTCGAGCAGGGTAGTGTGGGGTTGTATAGGTGTCATGAGTCAAGTGGTCTAAGGGTGGTCTGTGATTTACTGCATAAAAGATGATGTCATCTCCTTTATGGTTGTTCCCTTTATCCATCAACCAAGATCTTTCTTACCGTGTTGGAAGGAAGAACATTTGCCACCAAAATGACTGACCTATTTGGAAACACAGGCCACGAGCCAACCTTTTAAGAAAGACCCTGGCATTTTCTACTCCCTCTCTGTTTGCAACTCTACAAGTGAGAAGACAGTGTTGGACAAAGGGTAAGCTATCAGGCTGTTTCTGTGGAGATGCTGGTTATCTTTGCTTAGGAGTTTCTCCATGGGTAAAATGAGGTTTAATTATCTGCCCTGTTTCTGTAAAAGTGTTCTTGAGGGGACTGAATGATACAAGGTGTGTGCAAATGCCTTGAAAGCAAAATGCGCAAAGTAAACTGCACACAGTCAAGATAATATTAGATTCAAAATTTCAACCTGAGTAAGTGGATTGCAACTGCAACAGAAAAAAAAAATTGCAAAAACAAAACAAACCCTTTTCTTGTATACACAGTATGTGCCAACCACTGGGCTAGAGGTTTTACATGCATAACCTCATTGGAGTCTCATAATCTGAGATTTTTATTCCTCTTTTTCACGTGAGAACACTGAGACTAAGAGATGTGAAGGGCCAGGTTCAACATCACGTAACTAGTAACAGAATGGAATTTGAACCCAAGCTAGCTCCTATTAGAACTTAATCATGCAACCTCTATACTACACTGCCTCTGAGGGGCCCCAAGCATGAGAAGTGAGGCATGGGATGAGTACATTATAAGTACAGTGACATACGTAGAGCAGAACAGTAGAAAATAACTGTGGTACGAAAGAACGGGTGGATGAATAGGTGGATACGTTTATATATTTACTGATACAAAGGCCTCCCATTTTGCTCTCAATTATCTTCTGCTAACTTGTACTATTTTTAAACTCTTTTTCTTTTTATAGTATTACTCGTAAAAGGATAGAAAATGACTTTTGAGGAACATATTCTCTAAATTACTAGGATAAAGCATTTTAGAGATTCAGAATGAGACAGTGCCTTGAAGCCAGCCCTTTGACATCTCGTTTCTAGGCATGGTGGATCCAAATCTCCCCAGTTTCCTGGTCCAGTAACTATTCTATCCTCAAAGGCTGCTCTGGAAAAGATCAGTCTCGCAGGCTTCCAGAAGGACATGTCCGTGGAAAATGTTAATAGCCAGGTATTTACACAGCTCTGTCACAAACCAATAAGTACCATTAATGGACGCATTTATGGTGCTGCTATAAATTCTATATGTTCTGTACGCTAAGTAAAACTTTCTCTATCTTCTAGTTGTTTTGTCTGTGGAAGGGGAGAGGTAGTACATTTCTAGTTCTACCACTAAGTGACAGTATGATCCTGGGAAGTTCACCACCTCTTTGAGCTTCAGTTTTCTGACCCATAAAATGGGAACAATAATGGGGCTTGGGCTTCCCTGGTGGCGCAGTGGTTGAGAATCTGCCTGCCAATGCAGGGGACATGGGTTCGAGCCCTGGTCTGGGAGAATCCCACATGCCACAGAGCAACTAGGCCCGTGAACCACAACTACTGAGCCTGTGCGTCTGGAGCCTGTGCTCCGCAACAAGAGAGGCTGTGATACTGAGAGATCTGGGCACTGCGATGAAGAGTGGCCCCCGCTTGCCCCAACTAGAGAAAGCCCTCGCACAGAAACAAAGACCCAACACAGCCAAAAATAAATAAGTAAATTAATTAATTAAAAAAATAATGGTGCTCATCTCTACGGTTATTCTGAAGATAAAGTGAAATAATATATATTAAGTATTTAATGTAGTACCAGGAATATAGTCATATTCCTTAACTGTTCACTGGTTTATAATTATTACTGTTATCATTAGTGATCCATTTACCTGGAGAACCTTCATGACCCATCCTCCAGCAGCAAAAGTGCCTGTTCTGTAATCATTAAGATGTTTCTCTTAAAAAAAAAAAAAAGGAAACAGTACTTTTTTTTCTTCCACTACTAATTTATCTGAAATGAAATTTTTATCAGGTATCTCATACCTGATAAAATAAAAGGGAACCAAGTGACTTGCAACCCCTCCACATGCCTATAAATTGTAGGTGGGGTGTTCATGTTCTCAGTATGTTATAGCCTTTCCAAGGTACAAAGAGGAATGACCATCGGATAAAGTGCCAGAGACACAGGTGGCCCCGACGGCAAGAGTGAAAGGC
Source organism: Stenella coeruleoalba (assembly GCF_951394435.1). Lineage (NCBI taxonomy): Eukaryota > Metazoa > Chordata > Mammalia > Artiodactyla > Delphinidae > Stenella > Stenella coeruleoalba. The sequence continues at coordinate 130,789,273 of NC_137148.1, read as the reverse complement.
TTGTTGGGAACAGTAAATTAGAGTCCGGTCGCCATGGCTCCCCACCATACAATACAGTTGATTTTAGCATTGCAGCACCACATCCTATGGTTAGCACAATGCCCGTGACTTAGGCTTTCCACAGTTCCTGATGCCTTTTCCTTTGGGCTCAAAGTAGTAATCCTTCAGTAGAAGAAGGGTATTTCATTTCACAGCCAGTTCTTTTTGGATCTCAGAGTTTCTCAGAACTTAAAGCCATGTAACTGATCTGGCAGAGATCCAGATCAGTTGGGGTTGTGGATAATGTCCAGAATGACAGAGCTAAGATGGTAATAGAGCTGCAGTTCTGCACCAGGATTTGACACTGTGGATCAGGAAGTGAGGGTGTAGGAACAGAGGTTCTTAGCAGTTACTAGTGTGAACCATAGCAACCTAACTCTGGAAAGGCTTTAGGGAATTCTGTCATTCCCAGCTGGCAGACGGGTGGCCTCAAGTCAGAATACAGCCAAAGGTATATTTTGTTTTGTTTGATGCACACAGCTTTTAAAGATTAATTTTTTAAAAATTTAAATTTTTTTTAAATTTTTTTTAAAAAATTAATTAATTTTAAAGATTAATTTTTAAAGATTAATTTGTAGGAGAGATTAACATTTAAAATTGGGAAATTACAGATAAAAATCTAAATTTCCTGGCTCCTCATAAAGAATCTGAAGACTGTGACAATCCTAGGTCCAGCAGCAACAATCTGGGTATCAGAAGCCCCCTTCAAGGCTTTACCAGGGTCCTTGTCACCTCTCAAATCTCCTCAACATCAAGGCCAAAGGAGAGCCATCACTTACACTGAGAGTGTCCTATAATATTTCCTGTAAACACATTGCCATCAAAAGTAGGGGAGTACAATATAGACCGAGAGAGCTTGTTTCTTCCAAGAAAGATGGCAGAGAGGAAATTGTAAGGACAATTTCTATGTATTTAATATCCAAACAAACCATGCCTTTTTGTAAAGAATGTAATTTAAGACAGACACAACTGTGAAACAAACACATCCTGATTTAGTCATGATTCACCTATCTGGTCCCACTGATATCTGAGTTTGTAGCCCTGGGCTAATCTGACTGCATCATTGTACAGGAGGAAAAACTGAGGCACAGAGAAAATGCCAAACCTCAGGAACACACACCTCAGAGTGTCCTTGACCACTCCAGCACCAGGATATAAATCTATGAAAAAGCAACTCACAGTAAACTAGCAGGTGTCCAAGTGAATGGTTTGTGCTAAAAAGACAGACAGTGGAATAAAGCAGTCAGGAAGAGTGGGCATAGGAGGAGGGTTTGACCTAAATTTCGAAGGAAGGTATTTTGGACACATCATAGGCAACATCACGTGCAACACTGCAAATCCTTTAGGTGGTGACCAGTTCTGTGGAGCCTTCGATAGCTTTGCGCAGGTCCTGCTCTGAGGCTTGGCATTCACACGTGCACAACCCAAAAGTGCAGGGGTGTTAATACTCCTTGGAGTAATCATTGAATAAAGGGGATGGGAACTAACGGCTAAATGTGTCCCTCTTTATTTCCTCCAAGTTCACACTTGTAAGACAACCTCATATGACTTCTCAAAAGCAACACTCTCCTGGTGTGGAGAAAAGGGAACCCTCCTACACCACTGGTGGGAATATAAATTTCTGCAGCCACTATGGAGAACAGTATGGAGGTTCCTTAAAAGCTAAAAGTAGAGTTACCATATGATCCAGCAATCCCTCTCCTGGGCACATATCCAGAGAAAACTCTACTTCGAAAAGACACATGCACCCCAATGTTAATAGAGCTCTATTTACAATAGCCCGGAGATGGAAAAAACCTAAGTGCCCATCATCGGATGAATGGATAAAGAAGATGTGGCACATATATACAATGGAATATTACTCAGCCATAAAAAGAAACGAAATTGAGCTATTTGTAATGAGGTGGATAGACCTAGAGTCTGTCATACAGAGTGAAGTAAGTCAGAAAGAAAAAGACAAATACCGTATGCTAACACATAGATATGGAATTTAAGAAAAAAAAAATGTCATGAAGAACCTAGGGGTAAGGCAGGAATAAAGACGCAGACCTACTAGAGAATGGACTTGAGGATATGGGGAGGGGGAAGGGTAAGCTGTGACAGGGCGAGAGAGAGTCATGGACATATACACACTAACAAACGTAGTAAGGTAGATAGCTAGTTGGAAGCAGCCGCATGGCACAGGGATATTGGCTTGGTGCTTTGTGACAGCCTGGAGGGGTGGGATAGGGAGGGTGGGAGGGAGGGAGATGCAAGAGGGAAGAGATATGGGAACATATGTATATGTATAACTGATTCACTTTGTTATAAAGCAGAAACTAACACACCATTGTATACCCCAATAAAGATGTTAAAAAAAAAAAAAAGAAGATGCGGTACATATAAACAATGGAATATTACTCAGCCATAAAAAAGAATGAAATAATGGCATTTGCAACAACATGGATGGACCTAGAGATTATCACACTAAGTGTAGTCAGTCAGACACAGAAAGACAAATACCATATGATATCACTTATATGTGGAATCTAAAATATGATACAAATGAACTTATTTACAAAACAGAAACAGATGCACAGTCATAGAAAACAAATTTATGGTTACCAAAGGGGAAAGAGTGGGGAGGGATAAATTAGGAGTTTGGGATTAGCAGATACAAACTATTAATACTATACATAAAATAAACAACAAGGTCCTACTGTATAGCACAGGGAATTATATTCAATATCTTATAATAAACCATAATGGAAAAGAAAATGAAAAAGAATATATTATATATAGATATCTGAATCACTTTGCTATACACCTGAAACACAATATTGTAACAACTATACTTCAATTTTTAAAAAAGGGAACACCCTCCTGTAATGGTTGCCAATCCAATGACACATTTCTCTTCTTCCTCCTCCAGTGTTAGTTCAGGCTGCTATTACAAAAATGCCATAGGCTGGGTGGCTTAAACAACAAACATTTATTTTTCACAGTTCTGGAGGCTGGGAAGTTCAAGATCATGACACCAGCAGGTCTGGTGTCTAGTAAGGACCCACTTCCTGGCTTTTAGACAGCTGCCTTCTCACTGTGCCCTTACAAGAGGGAAAAGGAGAGGGAGAGGGATAAAGAGAGGGAGAGGGAGAGGGAGAGGGAACAGGAGAGGGAGAGGGAACAGGAGAGGGAGAGGGAACAGGAGAGGGAGAGGGAAAAGGAGAGGGAGAGGTAAAAGGAGAGGGAGAGGGAGAGGGTCTTTTGTGTCTCTTCTTACAAGAGCACTAATCTCATTCATGAGGGATCCACCCTCTTGACCTAATTACCTCTCAAAGCCCTTACCTCCAAATACCATCACACTGAGGATTAGACTACAACATATGAATTTTGGAAGAACACAAACATTCAGTCCATAGCACCCAGTCACCCTAATCATCATTCCTGGTAACAGGGAACACATCCCCCAATAAACTACTCTCCCAGAAGCCTTCATCTCAGGCCTTGCTTTAGGGAACTTAGGCTAAAACACAAAGTTCATTGGTAGTAGAAAGTAGATATCGTTTCAAATAGGAAGGAAGGCAGGTGGTATTCAGAGGACAGGACTGCATATCTACAATGTAACCCTTTTTGGCAAAAGAATACCTAGGAATAACTGGTTTCCTCGGTATTTTATCATACAAACTCTTGTAAGTTTTAATTAAAGGATGTTAGAAATGTCCTAAGAACACCCTGCTCAGTGATTCATTCCCAAAACTAGTTGAAAGAGAACTGTAAGCTTAAAACATCACAGGAGTTAGGATTGAGGTTTATTTTCTTTTCACTTTAATAGTCAAGTCAAAATATTTAAGAAATTTTCAACTGAATACAACAGCCAAAATTTTTAGAATTCTCTCAAGATGTCCAAAAATTCAAATTATGTCATTATTTAAGACAGTGTTTTATATTTTAAGTGGGTTTAATTTTATAGTCTGGTTTGACATTTCTTGATAATTTTTACGGTGAAGTCTAGGTTTTTTTCCTTTCAGGATACCAAAGGTAAGATTCAGAATGCTTTCTAAAGGCACTTAGTCAGGAAAACATGTGTGTGTGCTATTTGACAGTAGACGAAGATAGTTCTGTCTAGCACTCCTCCCTGGATGAACTTAGCCAAGTTCCTGTCCCTCTGTGCCTCAGTTTCCACTCTGTCAAATGAAGGACCCTAACCATATTCTTAGGAGGAAACCCATACATTTTGTAGCTCAGCCCTAGGGTGTGAATCCCTTAATTAGACATCCCAGAAAACTAAACATCCCCCTTCAGCATGAATATTCCCCAAAGGCCTCCATCACATGCTTTCCAAAAGAGCCCATTCCTTGTTTTGGAGTGTGCTAACCTTTTCCTACTGGCCAAAGTGCCAGTTTAAAATTCTCATGAATGGAAAAAAGACAGTTGTTTGTTTCGTGCTTGCTTACTTACTTTTTTATTTATGTGGCTTATAGCAGACTTACTCCAAATATAATTCAATGTGGCAAAGAAGTTTCACAAGTCTAAGAGTCCCAAATTCACCAACAGTGTCAATGATTTTCTTGCTATGCTTTGTTTTATGTTCATTTTAGTTAGCTCTGAAATTTCCTTCCAAAAAACTCTTGGATTTTTGTGGCTTTATGAATTCCCCAGTCTGCAACACTAAGAAACATTTTTTTCCCCAAACACAACATGATTCCTCAGAGCACTGGAAGTGGCATGACCTGACTGGTGGTAGATACACACCCTAAAAACCCACCTCTGTCCCCATGTAAGCCTGATTCTACTTATTTCTCTGGCCTTCAATCTATATTTCATGTCCAGCATCAGTATAGCTGGGACTAAATATCAGTTATATTAATCCCAGTCTTGGCCTCAGGATAATACTTCAAAAACTCTTCTCAGAAGCAAGTGCATGGCCGAGAGTTCTCACCTGGCCCTCTCCTTGACCCCAGCCTGGGAAGATCTGGAATCAGGCACTGGCTGGGTCCCCTGGTGTGGGTACCATCTGATGAAGCATCTGTAGGTGTCAGAGCCTGGCTGACATCCAGATCTTTCCTTCTGGCTGGACTTCACTGGCCAAATGTGGCCTTTTAGCTCACATCTGTCCTCCAGGCTGGCCGCATAGTGGGTACTAGTATTTTGGCAGACTGTAAACGCACCCCCATTACAGCTGTCTCTGGGTGGTCCTGCACATCTAATCCGCTTAATTAGGTGACTTGTCTTAAGCTCACTATTCAGAATCTTGCCCCTAGATGCAACAGTATAGTCTTCCCCATAGAGATTTTGCACATTTTTCACTAGATTCGCTCCTAGGTACTTGGTATTATGCTTGCTTCTATAATGAAATCTATATTTTAAATTTCTTTTCCTATTTGTTTCTGGTTTATGGAACCATAACTTGATTCCTACAGTAAAATTCTGGGATAACAGGCTCAGTAATAATGCAGATTTGGATATAAAACAGTTGGTGTTTGAGTTCTCTGTCTGGCCTCCATTCTCATACGTATGTGGCCTAAAGTTTGTGTCTTCTGGGGGCAGGAGGGACGTAATTAGGAAGTGACTGCTTCAGCTTCATGGCCGTGTGGGACTTCCCTGGGTCAGTATATAGTCAATTGGGTAAAGACTAAGTTTCATCATTGTCATTTTGTACTTGGTGGGTCAACAAACATCATCTAAATTATTTTACTTTACATGAACCTCACCAGAAATGAACCCTTACATTTTACTGAGTGCATTTTTGGACCACGCTTATAACATTATGGTGGGATACTGAAGCATGCTGATTTCATTCCCAGCAGTCTTGCTAAATTTGTTTATTGCCTCTAATACTTTGCTATAGATTCCTTAAAATTTTCTATGTCTACTATAAATAATAAAATTATGGCGGGGGGGGACCTTCAAGATGGCGGAGGAGTAAGACATGGAGATTACCTTCCTCCCCAAAAATACATCAAAAATACATCTACATGTGGAACAGCTCCTACAGAACACCTACTGAACGCTGGCAGGAGACCTCAGATTTCCCAAAAGGCAAGAAACTCCCCATGTACCTGGGTAGGGCAAAAGAAAAAACAGAGACAAAAGGATAGGGATGGACCTGCACTTCTGGGAGGGAGCTGTGAAGGAGGAAAGGTTTCCACACACTAGGAAGCCCCTTCACTGGTGGAGACGGGGAGTGGACGGGGGGAAGCTTCAGAGCCACAGAGGAGAGCGCAGCAACAGGGGTGCGGAGGGCAAAGCAGAGAGATTCCTGCACAGAGGATCGGTGCCGACCAGCACTCACCACCCCGAGAGGCTTGTCTGCTCACCCGCCGGGACGGGTGGGGGCTGGGAGCTGAGGCTCGGGGTTCGGAGTTCAGATCCAGGGAGAGGACTGGGGTTGGCTGCGTGAACACAGCCTGAAGAGGGCTAGTGCGCCACAGCTAACCAGGAGGGAGTCCGGGAAAAAATCTGGAGCTGCCTAAAGGCAAGAGACCATTGTTTCAGGGTGCGCAAGGAAAGGGGATCCAGAGCACCGCCTAAACAAGCTCCAGAGACGGGTGTGAGCCAAGGCTATTAGCGCAGACACCAGAGACAGGCATGAATCACTAATGCTGCTGCTGCAGCCACCAAGAATCCAGTATGCAAGCACAGGTCACCATCCATAACCGCCCCCTGGAGCCTGTGCAGCCCACCACTGCCAGGGTCCCACGATCCAGGGACAGCTTCCCTGGGAGAACACACAGCGCACCTCAGGCTGTTGCAACGTCATGGCAGCCTCTGCTGCTGCAGGGTCACCCTGCATTCCAATTATGACTTCCGTACCCCTCCCTCCCCCCAGCATGAGTGAGCCACAGCCCCCTAATCAGCTGCTAATCAGCTGCTGCTTTAACCCCTTCCTCTCTGGGCAGGGAACAGGTGCCTAAGGACAGCCTACAAGCAGAGGTGGGACCAAAACGAAACCTGAACCCCAGGAGCTGTGCAAACAAAGAAGACAAAAGGAAATTTCTCCATGCAGCCTCAGGAGCAGTGGATTAAATCCCAACAATCAACTTGAGGTACCCTGTAACTGTGGAATAACTGAATAGGTAATGTATCACCCCAAAATTGAGGTGGTGGACTTTGGGCTTGCTGTCTGCGACTGACTTGTTTCTGATTTTAATGTTTATCTTAGTATAGTTTTTAGTGCTTGTTATAATTGGGGATTTGTTTTATTGCTTTGGTTGCTCTCCTTTTTATTATTACTTTTTAATTTTTTATCTTAATAATTTTTTTTACTTTAATAATTTCAGTTTTTTATTTTTAGTTATTTACTTTTTTTTTTCTTTTTTCTCCCTTTTCTTCTAAGCCATGTGGCTAACAGGGTCTTGGTGCTCCGGCCTGGTGTCAGGCCTGAGCCTCTGAGATGGGAGAGCTAAGTTCAGGACATTGGACCAACAGAGACCTCCCAGTGATATGTAATATCAACTGGTGAGAACTCTCCCAGAGATCTCCATCTCAATGCCAAGACCCAGCTCCACTCAAAGGCCAACAAGCTCCAGGCCTGGATGCCCCAGGCCAAATAACTACCAAGAAAGAACACAACCCCACCCATTAGCAGAGAGGCTGCCTAAAATCATAATAAGTTCAAAGACACACCAAAACACACCACCAGCTGTGGTCCTGCCAACCAGAAAGACAAGATCCAGCCCCACCCACCAGAACACAGGCACCAGTCCCCTCCACCAAGAATCCTACACAAACCACTGAACCAACCTTAGCCACTGGGGGCAGACACCAAAAACAACGGGAACTACGAACCTGCAGCCTGCGAAAAGGAGACCCCAAACACAGTAAGATAAGCAAAATGAGAAGACGGAAAAACACACAGCAGATGAAGGAGCAAGGTAAAAACCCACCAGACCAAACAATTGAAGAAGAAATAGGCAGTCTACCTGAAAAAGAATTCAGAGTAATGATAGTAAAGATGATCCAAAATCTTGGAAATAGAATGGAGAAAATACAAGAAACGTTCAACAAGGACCTAGAAGAACTAAAGAGCAAACAAACATGGTAAACAACACAATAAATGAAATTAAAAATTCTCTAGAAGACATCAATAGCAGAAAAACTGAGGCAGAAGAACGGATAAGTGACCTGGAAGATAAAATAGTGGAAATAACTACTGCAGAGCAGAATAAAGAAAAAAGAATGAAAAGAACTGAGCACAGTCTCACAGACTTCTGGGACAACATTAAATGCACAAACATTTGAATTATAGGGGTCCCAGAAGAAGAAGAAAAAAGAAAGGGACTGAGAAAATATTTGAAGAGATTATAGTGGAAAACTTCCCGAATATGGGAAAGGAAATGGTCAATCAAGTCCAGGAAGGACAGAGAGTCCAATACAGGATAAATTCAAAGAGAAACACACCAAGACACATATTAATCAAACTATCAAAAATTAAATACAAAGAAAAAATATTAAGAGCAGCAAGGGAAAAGGAACAAATAACATACAAGGAAAGCACATTAAACTTAACAGCTGATCTTTCAGCAGAAACTCTGCAAGCCAGAAGGAAGTGACAGGACATATTTAAAATGATGAAAGGGAAAAACCTACAACCAAGATTACTCTACCGAGCGAGGATCTCATTCAGATTTGACAGAGAAATTGAAACCTTTACAGACAAGCAAAAGTTAAGAGAATTCAGCACCACCAAACTACCTTTACAACAAATGCTAAAGGAACTTCTCTAGGCAGGAAACACAAGGGAAGGAAAAGACCTACAATAACTAACTACAAACAATTAAGAAAACTGTAATAGGAACACACATATAGATAATTACCTTAAATGTCAATGGACTAAATGCTCCAACAAAAAGACACAGACTGGCTGAATAGATGCAAAAACAAGACCATATATATGCTGTCTACAAGAAACCCACTTCAGACGTAGGGACACATACAGACTGAAAGTGAGGGGATGGAAAAAGATATTCCATGCAAATGGAAATCAAAAGAAAGCTGGAGAAGCAATTCTCATAGACAAAATAGACTTTAAAATAAAGACTATTATAAGAGACAAAGAGGTCACTACACAATGATCAACGGATCAATCCAGGAAGAAGATATAACAATTGTAAATATTTATGCACCCAACATAGGAGCACCTCAATACATAAGAAAAATGCTAACAACCATAAAAGGGGAAATCAACAGTAATGTAATCATAGTAGGAGACTTTAACATCCCACTTACACCAATTGACAGATCATCCAAAATGAAAATAAATAAGGAAACACAAGCTTTAAATGATACATTAAACAAGATGGACTTAATTGATATTTATAGGACATTCCATCCAAAAACAACAGAATACACTTTCTTATCAAGTGATCATGGAACATTCTCCAGGATAGATCATATCTTGGGTCACAACACAAGCCTCAGTAAATTTAAGAAAACTAAAATCATATCAAGTATCCTTTCTGACCACAATGCTATGAGACTAGATATCAATTACAGGAAAAAAAACTGTAAAAAATACAAAGATGTGGAGGCTAAAAAATATGCTACTAAATAACCAAGAGATCACTGAGGAAATCATAATATACCTAGAAACAAATGACAGTGAAAACACGATGGCCTAAAACCTATGGGATGGAGCAAAAGCAGTTCTAAGAGGGAAGTTTATAGCAATACAATCCTACCTCAAGAAACAACAAACATCTCAAATAGACAACCTAACCTTACACCTAAAGCAATTAGAGAAAGAAGAACAAAAAAAAACCCCGAAGATAGTAGAAGGAAAGAAATCATGAAGATCATATCAGAAATAAATGAAAAAGAAATGAAGGAATGATAACAAATATCAATAAAACTGAAAGCTGGTACTTTGAGAAGATAAACACAATTGATAAACCATTAGCCAGACTCATCAAGAAAAAAAGGGAGAAGACTCAGGTCAACAGAATTAGAAATGAAAAAGGAGAAGTAAGAAATCACACGCAGAAATACAAAGGATCATGAGAGATTACTACAAGCAATTCTATGCCAATAAAATGGACAACCTGGAAGAAATGGACAAATTCTTAGAAAAGCACTACCTCCAGAGACTGAACCAGGACGAAATAGAAAATATAAACAGACCAATCACAAGCACTGAAATTGAAGCTGTGATAAAAAATCTTCCAACAAACAAAAGCCTAGGACCAGATGGCTTCACAGGCGAATTCTATCAAACATTTAGAGAAGAGTTAACACCTATCCTTCTCAAACTCTTCCAAAATATAGCAGAGGGAGGAACACTCCCAAACACATTCTAAGAGGCCACCATCACCCTGATACTAACATCAGAAAAGATGTCACAAAAAAAGAAAACTACAGGCCAATATCACTAATGAACATAGATGCAAATATCCTCAACAAAATACTAGCAAACAGAATCCAACAACACATTAAAAGGATCATACACCATGATCAAGTGGGATTTATCCCAGGGATGTAAGGTTTCTTCAATATACACAAATCAATCAATGTGATACACCATATTAACAAATTGAAGGATAAAAAGCATATGATAATCTCAATAGATGCTGAAAAGCTTTTGACAAATTCAACACCCATTTATGATAAAAACTCTCCAGAAAGTAGGCATAGAGGGAACTTATCTCAACATAATAAAGGCCATACGTGACAAACCCACTGCCAACATCATTCTCAATAGTGAAAAAATGAAATCATTTCCTCTAACATGAGGAACAAGACAAGGTTGCCCACTCTCACTACTATTATTCAACACAGTTTTGGAAGTTTTAGTCACAGGAATCAGAGAAGAAAGAGAAATAAAAGGAATCCAAATTGGGAAAGAAGAAGTAAAACTGTCACTGTTTGCAGATGACATGATACTATACATACAGAATCCTAAAAATGCCACCAGAAAACTACTAGAGCTAATCAATAAACTTGGTAAAGTAGCAGGATACAAAATTAATGCACAGAAATTTCTTGCATTCCTATACACTAACAACAAAAGATAAGAAAGGGAAATTAAGGAAAAAATACCATTCACCATTGCAACAAAATAATAAAATACCTAGGAACAAACCTACCTAAGGAGGTAAAAGACCTGTACGCAGAAAACTATAAGACACTGATGAAAGAAATCAAAGATAACAGATAGAGAGATACACCATGTTCTTGGATTGGAATAATCGATATTGTGAAAATGACTACCCAAAGCAATCTACAGAATCAATGCAATTCCCATCAAATTACCAACAATGGAATTTTTTTGCAGAACTAGAACAAAAAAATCTTAAAATTTATATGGAGACACAAAAGACCCCAAATAGCCAAAGCAACCTTGAGAAAGAAAAGTGGAGCTGGAAGAATCAGACTCCCTGACTTCAGACTATACTACAAAGCTACAGTAAACAAGACAATATGGTACTGACACAAAAACAGAAATATAGATCAATGGAACAGGATAGGAAGCCCAGAGATAAACCCACACACATATGGTCACATTATCTTTGATAAAGGAGGCAAGAGTATACAATGGAGAAAAGACAGCCTATTCAATAAGTGCTCCTGGGAAAACTGGACAGTCCCATGTAAAAAATGAAATTAGAACACTTCCTAACACCATACACAAAAATAAACTCAAAATGGAATAAAGACCTAAATGTAAGGCCAGACACTATAAAACTCTTAGAGGAAAACATAGGCAGAACACTCTATGACATAAATCACAGGAAGATCCTTTTTGACCCACTTCCTACCAAAATGGAAATAAAAACAAAAGTAAACAAATGGGACCTAATGAAACTTAAAAGTTTTTGCACAGCAAAGGAAACTATAAACAAGACGAAAAGACAACCCTCAGAATGGGACAAAATATTTGCAAAGGAAGCAACTAACGAAGGATTAATCTCCAAAATATACAGGCAGCGCATGCAGCACAATATTAAAAAAACAAACAACCGAATCCAAAAATGGGCAGAAGACCTAAATAGACATTTCTCCAAAGAAGATATACAGATGGCCAACAAACACCTGAAAGGATGCTCCACATCACTAATCATTAGAGAAATGGAAATCAAAACTACAATAAGGTATCATCTCACACCAGTCAGAATGGCCATCATCAGAAAATCTACAAACAACAAATGCTAGAGAGGGTGTGGAGAAAAGGGAACCCTCTTGCACTGCTGGTGGGAATGTAAATTGATACAGCCACTGTGGAGAACAGTATGGAGGTTCCTTAAAATACTAAAGATAGAATTACTGTATGACCCAGCAATCCCACTAATGGGCATATATCCACAGAAAACCATATGTCAAAAAGAGACATACACCCCAGTGTTCACTGCAGCACTATTCACAATAGCCAGGTCATGGAAGCAACCTAAATGTCCATCGACAGACGAATGGATAAAGAAGGTGTGGTACATATATACAATTGAATATTACTCAGCTATAAAAAGGAACGAAACTGGGTCATTTGTAGAGACGTGGGTGGACTTAGAGACTGTCATATAGAGTGACATAAGTCAGAAAGAGAAAAATAAATATCGTATATTAACATAAATATGTGGAAAATATGTGGAAAAATGGGTACAGATGAACTAGTTTGCAAGGCAGAAATAGAGACACAGATGTAGAGAACAAACGTATGGACACCAAGGGGAGAAAGTGGGGGGAAGTGTGGAGGTGGTGGTGGGATGAATTGGGAGATTGGGATTGACATGTATACACTAATATGTATAAAATAGATAACTAATAAGAACCTGCTGTATTAAAAAATAAAATAAAATAAAGTTTAAAAAAATTTAAAAATAAAAAAACAAAAATATCTTCATTCTTCTTTACAGACAATCTGGGTAACTTATTTACTACCATCTTAACTTATAGGCATTTGTTATGCTATTGATTCTTTGCTTTTTAAATTTCACAATATGTTACTATTACTTTTGTAAAGTTCATTACAGGAATAATTCAGGGATAGTGTGGATGTGGTTCTGGATCAACACAAAAAAGCAAGTATTCCGATTCACATGAATTTTTTGGCTTCCCAGTGCATATGAGTTATATTTATACTATATTGTAGTCTATTAAGTGTGCAACAGCATCGTATCTAAAAATATATATATATACCTTAATTAAAAAATACTGCTAAAAAATGCTAACCATCATCTGAGACTTTAGTGAGTTGCAGTTGTAACATCAAAGATCACTGAGCACAGATCGCCAAAACAAATGTAACAATGAAAACTTTAAAATATTTCAAGAATCACCAAATGTGATACAGAGACATGAAGTGAGGAAACGCTGTTGGAAAAATGGTGTGAACAGACTTGCTCAATGCAGGGTTGCCACAAACCTTCAATTTATAAAAAACACAATATCTGCTAAGCTTAATAGTAAGGCCCAATAAAATAAGGTGTGCCTGTATATTTACTCTTTATTGTTTATTTCTTCTTGTATCTCAAATTTTACATCAGAGACCCTTTCCTTCTTCTGAAGTTTCTCCCTTAGAATTTACTTTAGTGAGGACCTGATGGTAGCAAACTCATTTAGTAACTGATTGTGTGAAAATATTTTAATGTTTTTTAAATACCTTGAAAAATAGAAGATATTTCCTTGTAACACTGAGGATAGTATTCCACTGGCTTTCTAGCTTCCTTTTTGTTGTCAAGAATTTGGCTTTCGTTCTAGCACTAGGGCAGGCAAACTATACCCCACAAACAAATCCAGCCCACACCCTGTTTCCATTAACAAAGCTTTATTGTAATATAGCTAAGACCATTCATTACATATCACCTATGGCTTCCCTCACACTAATGGCAGAGCTGAGTGGTTGTGACAAAACTACATGGCCCTCGAAGTTCCAAACAAGTACTTTTTGGCCCCTTTTAGAGAAATTTTGCTGACCCCTAACCTAGCATCCATTCCCTTTGAAGGTAATTTATTTTCCCTGGCTTCTCTGAAGATTTTTTTTTCTGTAAATTTCTTCATGTTGATTACAATATGTTTTTTTATTTACTCTGCTTGAAAATTTTTAGAAATCTTGAATCTGTTAGTTGATATCGGTTATCAGTGCTTAGAAATTCTGAATGATTATCTCTTAGTTTTCTATGAGTACGTATAAATTCACTAATCACCGGTTTCTAAAAAATACACATTTATGTTTCACAATTTCTGCAGGAGGGAATTCAAGAGTGGCTTAGCTGAGCAGTTCTGGATCAGGGTCATTCATAAGATGGCTTTCACAAATCAGCTGAAGCTGCAGTCAACTAAAGGCTTACTAGAGCTGGCTTACCAAAGTGGTTAATTCACATGTCTAGTAAGTTAGTGCTGGCTGTTGGCAGAAAGCCTCAGTTCTCTTAACATTGGCCTCTACATACAACATAGTTTCCCAGGACATGGTGTCTGACTACCTACATAGTAATCAATCCAGGAGAAAGAGAGTTAGGCAGAAGCTTCTCTTTTAATGACTTCATTTTAAAGTTCCCACAACATTACTTACACCACATTTTACTAATTAAAAGCAACTCACTAAATACAGACAACATGCAAAGAAGAGGTGTATTAAGCTTCATCTAGTAAAGGGAGGAATGTCAAAGAATATGAACATATTTGAAAACCACCATATTATTCCTTATATTTTGCTCACTCCTATTTTCTCTCACTTCATTTTTTTCTGGCACTCCCATTAAATATAGGTTAAGCCTTCTCACTGTATCAGTCTTTTAATTCTCTTCTGTATTTTCTACCTCTTTTTTCTCTTTCTACACTATTGGTAACTTCCTCTGACCGTCTTCTAGTACATTAATTCTTTCATCAGCTATGTCTGATCTGCTATTAACCTCAACCACTTAGTTTTAAATTTCATTTATTTCAATAGCAATTTTTTTTTTTTTTTTTGTGGTACGCGGGCCTCTCACTGTTGTGGCCTCTCCCGTTGTGGTGCATAGGCTCTGGACGTGCAGGCTCAGCAGCCATGGCTCGCGGGCCCAGCTGCTCCACAGCATGTGGGATCTTCCCGGACCGGGGCACAAACCCGTGTCCCCTGCATCGGCAGGCGGACCCTCAACCACTGCGCCACCAGGGAAGCCCTATTTCAATAGCAATTTTTTGCTCAAAAATAAATTGTTTCTAGAGGGAAGTGGCCAAGATGGCATAGGAGGAAGACCCTGAACTCATCTCCTCCCACAGACACATCAAAATTACAACTACTTACAAAGCATCTATCTATGAGAACAAACTGAAGACTAGCAGAAAAGATTTTCCATGATGAAAAACATAAAGAAGGAACCACAATGAGATGAAATCAAAAGAAAGCTGGTTAGCAACACTTATATCAGACAAAATAGACTTTAAAACAAAGACTGTAACAAGAAACACAAAGAACATAACATAATGATAAAGGAATTGATCCAACAAGAAGATATAACAATTATAAATATATATGCACCCAACACAGGAGCACCTAAATATATAAAGAAAATATTAACAAACATAAAGGGAGAAACTGACAGTAACAAAAATAGTAGGGGACTTTAACATCCACTTACATCAATGAACAGAACTTCCAAACAGAAAATCAGTAAGGAAACAGTCACAAGCAGAATACATTTTTTTCAAGCACACATGGAACATTCTGCAGGATAGATCACATGCTGGGCCACAAAAAAAAGTCTCAATAAATTTAAGAAGACTGAAATCATATCAAGCATCTTTTCCAACCACAACAGTACTGGAGTAGAAATCAACACAAGAATGAAACTACAAAAAAAAAAAAAGGAAGCTAAACAACATGCTACTTAAAAACTAATGTCATACTGAAGAAAGCAAAGAAGAAATTTAAAAATACCTAGAGACAAATAAAAACAGAAACACAATGACCTAAAATCTATGGGACAGAGCAAAAGCAGTTCTAAGAAGAAAGTTTATAGCAACACAAGCCTAACTCAGGAAACAAACAAAAAATCTCAAACTAACCTTACACATAAAGGAACTAGAGAAAGAAGAACAAACAAAACCCAAAATTAGTGGAAGGAAAGCAATACTAAAGATCAGAGTAGAAATAAATGAAACAGAGACTTAAAAAGTAATGAAAAATACCAACAAATCTAAAAGCTGTTTCTTTGAAAAGGTAAATATAATTGATAACCCTTTAGCCAGAGTCATCCAGAAAATAAGAGGGCCCAAATAAATAAAATCAGAAAGGAAAGTGGAGAAGTTACAACCAACACCACAGAAATACAGAGAATCATAAGAGATTACTGTGAACAATTAGATGACAATAAAATGGACAACCCAGAAGAAATGGGTGAGTTCCTAGAAATGTACAATCTCCCAAGGCTGAATAGGAAGAAACAGAAAACATAAAGATCAATCACCAGTAATGGAATTGAATCAGTAATTTTAAAATTTCCCCAAAACAGAAATCCAGGACTAGACAGCTTCAGAGGTGAATTCTAACAACCATTTAAAGAAGGGTTAATATATATATCCTTCTCAAACTATTCCAAGGTGTTGAAGAAGAACGAATGCTTCCAATCTCATTCTATGAGGCCATCACCACCCTGATACCAAAAATTAGACAAAGACACCACAAAAAAGGAAAATTACATGTTAATATCCCTGATGAACAATGATGTAATAATCTTCAAAAAAATATTAGTGGACTTCCCTGGTAGCGCAGTGGTTAAGAATCCGCCTGCCAATGCAGGGGACATGGGTTTGAACCCTGGTCTGGGAAGATCCCATGTGCCGCGGAGCAACTAACCCCGTGTGCCACAGCTACTGAAGCCTGCATGCCTAGACCCCGTGCTCCACAACAAGGGAAGCCACCACAACGAGAAGCCCATGCACCACAACAAAGAGTAGCCCCGACCCGATGCAACTAGAGTAAGCCCGCGAGCAGAAACGAAGACCCAAAGCAATCAAAAAACAAATTCAATGATATGTTAAAAGGATCATATACCACGATCAAGTGGGATTTATCCCAGGGTACAAGAATGTTTCAATATCTGCAATTCATTCAATGTGATACACCACATTAACAAATTGCAGAATTAAAAATCATATGATCATCTCAATAGATGTAGAAAAAATCTTCTGACAGAATTCAACATCCATTTATGATAAAAACTCTTCACAAAGTGGCTATAGAGGGAACATATCTCAATATAATAAAGGCCATATATAACAGACATAAAGCCAACATTATCCTCAACAGTGAGAAGCTGAAACCATTTTCTCTATGATCAGGAACAAAACAAGGATTCCCACTCTTACCACTTTTATTCAACATAGTGTTGTTAAGTCCTAGCCTTAGCAATCACAGAAGAAGAAAAATACATCCAATGGGAAAGGAAGAAGTAAACCTGTCACTGTTTTCAGATTACATAATACTATATATAGAAAATCCTAAAGACACCACCAAAAACTACTAGAATAAATGAATTCAGTAAAATGACAGGATACAAAATTAATACACAGAAATGCATTGCCTTTATATATGCTAATAACGAACTATCAGAAAGAGAAATTAAGAAAATAATCATCGAAAAGAATAAAATTCCTAGGAATAAATCTAAATAAAGAGTTAAAAGACCTTTACCTGGAAAACTATAAGACACTGATAAAAGAAATTGAAGATGACACAAACAAATGGAAAGATATGCTATGCTCATGGATTGGAAGAATTAATATTGTTAAAATGACCATACTACTCAAGGCAATTTAGAGATTCAGTGTAACCGTCAACAAAATACCAATGGCATTTTTCACAGAATTAGAACAAATACTTCTAAAATTTGTATGGAAACACAATAAAACCCTGAATAGCCAAAGCAGTCTTGAGAAAGAATAACAAACCTGGAGGTATCACTCTCACTGATTTCAAAGTACAGGCATATTTTGTTTTATTGCACTTCACTTTACCACAGTTCACTGATATTGCATTATTTATAAATTGAAGGTTTGTGGCAATCCTGCATGAAGCAAATCTATTTGTGCCATTTTTCCAACAGCATTTTTTCACTTCATGTCTTTTTCATATTTTGGTAATTCTCACAAAATTTTGAACTTTTTCATTATTATTATATTTGTTATCATATTCTGTGATCAATGATCTTTGATGTTACTGCTACAACTCACCGAAGGTTCAAATGATGGTTAGCATTTTTTAACAATAAAATATTTTTTAGGGAATATAAGGCTATTGCATACTTAATAGACTACAGCATAGTGTAAACATAACTTTTGCATGCACTGGGAAAGCAAAAAAATTGTGTGACTCTCTTTATCATGATATTCACTTTACTGTGGCAGTCTAGAACTGAACCCGCAATATCTCTGAGGTATCTCTGCCTGTACACTATAAATCTATAGTAATCAAAACAGTATCGTACTGACACAAAGACAGACTTACAGATCAACAGAACACAATAGAAAGCCCAGAGGTAAACCCATGCACCTATGGTCGATTAACCTGTGACAAAGCGGCAAGAATATACAAAGGGGAAAAGACAGCCTCTTTAGTAAATGATGTTGGGAAAACTGGACAACTACATGTAAAAGTATCATACTGAACTGCTTTCTCATACCATATACAAAAATAAGCTCAAAATGGATTAACGATCAAATGTAAGACCTGAAACCATAAAATTCCTTGAAGAAAATATGGGCAGTACACTCTTTAACATCAGTCTTAGCAATATTTTTTTGGATCTGTTTCCTCAAACAACAGAAAAAAAAGCAAAACTAAACAAATGGGACCTAATCAAACTAAAACCCTTTTGCACAAGGAAGGAAACTATCAACAAAACAAAAAGGCCACCTACTGAATGCCAGAAGACATTGTAAACTATATATCCAATAACGGGTTAATATACAAAATATACAAAGAACTCATAAAATTCAACATCAAAAAACCAAAACCTCATTAAAAAATGGGCAGAGGACCTGAACAGACATTTTTCCAAAGAAAATGTACAGATGGACAACAGACACTTGAAAAGACGCTCAACAAACTAATCGTTAGGGAACCATAAATCAAAACAATGAGATATCACCTCACACCTGTCAGAACTGCTATCATCAAAAAGACAACACATAAGTGTTGGCAAGGATGTAGAGAAAAAGGAACCCTTGTCCACTATTGGTGGGACTGTAAATTGGTGAAGCCATGGAGGTTCCCCACAAAAATAAATGTACTACTGCCTTATGATCCAGGAATTTCACTTCTGGGTATTGACCCCAAAATAAAAAACACTAATTTGAAAACATACGTGCATACCAATTTTCACTGTAACATGATTTACAGTAGCCAAGATATGAAAGCAACCTTAATGTCTATCAATAGATGAATGGATAAAGAAGATGTGGTATATACATACAATGGAATATTACTAAGATATGAAAAAAATTCTTGCCATTTGCAATAACCCAGATGGATCTAGAGGGCATTACACTATGTTAAATAAGTCAGACAGAGAAAGACAAATACTGTATGGCCTCACTTATATATGCAATCTAAAAAACAAAACATACAAACCAACAAAACAAAAACAGGCTCACCGATACAGAGAACAAACAGGTGGTTGCCAGAGGGGAGGGACATGGGGGCAAAATAGGTGAAGGGGAATAAAGGTATAAACCTCCAGTTACAAAATAAGTAAGTCACGGGGGTGTAATATACAGCATAAGGAATATGGTCAATAATATTGTAATAAGTTTGTATGGGGACACATGGTTACTAGACTTATCATGGTGATTATTTCACAACATATGCAAATATCAAATCACTATGTAGTATATCTGAAACTAACCTAATATTGTATGTCAACAATATTTCAAAAAATAAAGCAGAAAATAACAACAAAGATACATAAATTGTTTCTAGATGTTCTGTTTGGTTCATTTTCAGGTTTACTAAATTACCTCCAACAATCACGTATTCCTTGCAAAGAGCTTAAGTTTTGTACTGTATTTCTTTAAACATAATCAGCAATGTTGTTTTCAGATCTGTCTCTGTTAGCAGCAATATCTGAAGTCTTTGTGGGCTTACTTCTGCTCTCTCTGCTGATTTGTAATCATTGAGCCTAGTCCTCTCATTGTGCCTCGATCTTTGAGTACACTGAACATTGTATTTGAAAAATTGTTTCCCTCTGCCAGGTACCTGGGGACCACCATGCATCCAGGAACATCTCTAAACAAGTTCAAGATTTGAGACTCCTTGGAAGACTTAGAAGATTCAATCCCTGATTGTAACTTCTCAAAAGAGCTTTCCCGGTTCTTGTTCTCTCTCTCACAGTGAGTAGAGCCTTTGGGAGTTGCAGCTGAATATGGTCACAGGATTGGTTAGACTCCCACCTTAAAGGGCCCTGGATTTTTATGCCCACTGTATCCCACAGAGTGACCAAATGACCTCCCTGAGGGAGCTCCCTGAGGGAGCACTTGGTTCAAGTCTTGGTTCTAAGTAAATGTTAGAGCCGAGACTTGAACCAAGGCTTTTGCATTCCCTTTATGCAAAATATCTGATCTCCACAATCAATAACTGTGATGATGACATTATTGTTCTTCCTTTCCCACAGCACAACCTCCAGGGCAACATTTTACTTAGCAATGGTAAGTTATTATACATGACAGCCTAGATATTCTAGAAGAGCAACCCACAAATGCTGAAGGAGAAGCACTGCCTTTTACTATCTGGACTGTCAATGGTCAGAAGCAAAACTTTCAACCTGAGTAACTCAAGAGGTGACAGCTGACAAGTGGGAAAACAACTGTCTACCTCTTGAGTTAGTGTTGCCGCTGTCGAAGAAATTTAATGGCACTGTTTATAAAATAACAGGGCATTTTCTCAGGGCACATGTCAGCAGGGCATCTGATTGATACACTGCATTGTTTTCAATCACAGTTTTATGAGGCCCACATTAAATATTGAAAACTGAGCTATGTATTTAGAACAGTAATTAGTGTGAAGCCGCCTCTGTGCCTTATCCTCTGTTAAGATTTTAAAGTAAACCAAGGATGATGAATATCTAATGTACTGTGTACCTCATTGTCATCTGATAATAAGATTTGTTATAGGGTTATAAAATGTTATGTTAGGTTCTTACGGAACATAATTAATATAAAATATAGCTGAGCTCTCAGGCAGAGCTGCCTGATAATAAAAAAAATAACAATGGAATGATAAGTGATATCAACCATTTCTTCCAAGGGCTTAGACGACAACCAGGCAAGAGATGAGAAGATGCATTTGAGAGCTAGAGGCCCTCATGAAGCACTAAAGAGGAAAGAAGGAAGAAGACAGTGAAAGAAGCAAAAGCAAACAAGGGAAAAGATGGAGGGGGAAAAGGGCAAGGAAATAGGGCAAACAGAAGAGGTAGAGAGTGACTAGGTGTGGGGATTATCCAAGGATCAGATGGAAGTTTGGATGGAAAGAATGCTAAAGGCCTTTCTCACAGGCAGATCCTAGGATCCTGTGTTCGCTCTAAAGGGGATCAGAATATGCAACCTTTAAAACATGCCACTTTGGCACCGGATTATTTTGAGCTAAAGGAAATTGAGAAAAAGCAGACCTGGAAGATCTCGTTGCCTTCCCCTATATCTGCCTAAAAGCAGGACATAAATTTCCCTTGTGAAGATGCCCCCCTTGTCCCATACCAGGAAGAGAAGAACAGCCCTTATCATAGAGACAGAGATGGCACCGAAATGAGACTGCATAAGAAAATCTTACTAAGTAATCCTTTCTGTCATTAGTCTCCCCACACATTTCCTACTCACCTTCTCACAATTTATCACTCCTAAGACCCCAAACCCCCTTTCCTTTGTCTAATCACAGGTCCTTTTGCTAAAATGCTCAATAAGCCCATTAGTCTAACCACTTCTTTGGGTTTTGCTTCCTTTCTGTGAAGCCCCCATGCACAAAAAAAATAAAATATTTACAACAATAAAAAACGTGTATCTCTTTTCTCCTGCTAATCTTTCTTTTGTCAATTTAATTGCAGACTCCAGTCTCAAACCTAAAAGGGTAAAGTTTTTCCTGCCCTATACCTCACGGTCAAAAAGTTCAACAGCCATAGGGATCTCATGAAGCCATTGATTTCATCTTGAGCATTCTCTGAAAGAATCCAGTGGCCCTCCAGAAAAATCTCTGCTGTCCACAGAGTAAACTCTGAAAATAAAATAAGTATCACTTGGGAGCTTCCCTGGTGGCGCAGTGGTTGAGAGTCGGCCTGCCGATGCAGGGGACACGGGGTCATGCCCCGGTCCGGGAGGATCCCACGTGCCGCGGAGCAGCTGGGCCCGTGAGCCATGGCCGCTGAGCCTGCGCGTCCGGAGTCTGTGCTCCGCAATGGTAGGGGTCACAACGGTGAGAGGCCCCAACGGTGAGAAGCCCGCGTACAAAAAAAGTATCACTTGGTAATAGTAAACCAAGACAAGAGTTTAGACACTGTTGTTTATTTATGGTTCATTTTTATCAATCAGAGACACAGGACAAACTGTTAGAAGAGATATCAAAATCTAATTTGTGGTCACAGGTTTCTAAACTGTTAGCATCAGAAGGGACTTTGGCAATCACAAGAGCATATGGTAGATTCCACATATAAGTGGTATCATATGATATTTGTCTTTCTCTGGCTTATTTCACTTAGTATGATAATCTCTAGGTCCATCCATGATACAAATGAACTTGTATACAAAACAGAAATAGACCCATAGACATAGAAAACTAACTTACGGTTACCAAAGGGGAAAGGTGGGGATGGATAAATTAAGAGTGTGGGATTAACACACACACACTACTATATATAAAATAGATAACTAACAAGGACCTACTATACAGCACAGGGAACTATTCTCAATATTTTGTAATAACCTATAAGGGAAAAGAATCTGAAAAGAATAAATATATATGTATGTATCACTCAATCACTTTGTGGTACACCTGAAATTAAGACAACATTGTAAATCAACTATACTTTAAAAAATAAAATAAAATAAAATTAGAAAAAAAAAGTATGGGAAAAAAATTTAAATAAATTTTACGTAATTTCTTTATTAAAAAAAGAGCATATGGTAGTTAGGAGGGTGACCTGGTAAGACAGATGAATTCATATTTGATTTCTACCATGCACTAACTGTGTGACAGTAGACTTTCTGGGCATCACTGTCCTCATCTATACAGCTTGTGGTTAATAATGACTAAAATAATGCAAGTCATGTACTTAGCACAATGACTGCATATTTTAAATATCAACAAATATGAACAAGAATGTTAACAGTTATGAAGGAAGAAGAATAAGAGAAATCATCCAGTTATCTTACCAATAAGACAGTTGTAAGACAGTATCTTACTGTATCAACTGTCTTATTGGTAAGACAGTATCTTACCAATTAGACAGTTGAGGGCCAAGGTGGTGAGATAGATTGTTAGAGACAATACAGCACACTAGTGCTGAAACTGAAGGTACAGCAAATAATCTTTTCCACTTTAAGTACAGCTGACCCTTGCACAATGAGGGGGTTAAGAGCACAATCCCCACACAATTAAAAATCCACAGATAAGTTTACTGTTGGCCCTCCACATGCATGGTTCCACATCTGTGGATTCAACCAACCACAGATCATGTAGTACTAAAGTACATATTTAGGGGGAAAAATCTGTATGTTAGTGGACACTCTCAGTTCAAACCCATGTTGTTCAAAATCAATGGTAATAGTATTGGAGGAGAGCAAAATTTACCACCCCCCCAATTTTTTTTTTTTTTTCTGCAGTACGTGGGCCTCTCACTGTTGTGGCCTCTCCCGCTGCGGAGCACAGGCTCTGGACGCGTAGGCTCAGCGGCCACGGCTCACGGGCCTAGCCGCTCCGCGGCATGTGGGATCTTCCCGGACCGGGGCACGAACCCGTGTCCCCTGCATCGGCAGGTGGACTCTCAACCACTGCGCCACCAGGGAAGCCCTAGGCTAGTTGTTTTTAAGAAACAAAAGGCTCAGGAAGAGCTTTTGCCTCCTTCCCCTTAAATGTCTAAAATAATTTAGATAGGGGGTCTATCCCAGGAAGAGGGCTCCCACCAGAGCTACCTACAAGACTACAAAAATTGGGTGGTAGACTGGGGCAAACTTAGCAAGGCTGGTTTGATCAAAGTCCTCTCTGTGTCCCATTGTCTCTTCATGGCCCACCAAACATTTGCTTTTACCATCTGCTTGCAAATTTTTTCCCTTCCCTTTGAAGTCCCAAGCCCCTAACCGCCTTTCCTTCCCTCAAATGGCATATAAACCTCTGGTGCCTGACTTGTCCTTGGGTCACATTTTTCATAGTAGGCCCTGTGCCTACCTAAATTAAATTTGATTTTCTCCTGTTAAACTGTCTCAGGTCAGTTTAATTCTTAGACTAGTCAGAAGAACCTAGAAGGGCAGAAAAAATGTTTTTCCTTCCCCACAAGTATATAGCACTTATTATGCATCCATTCAAGCATCAGGTGCCTTGGGAATCAATACTGAAAGAAATATAAAACATCATCTTTAACATCAAGGAATAAAATTTATCTATGGAACACTGAGAGATTAATATAAAATTTATGCCATGAATTAGATTTATGTGATAAAAAATATTACAGAAATTAAATATGTCTCCAAAAAGGTTATGAGACTGTGAGGAAAATCTTGTAAAATGGCATAGTAGAAAATAAAATTATATGTACATATATAAAGAGAAAAAGAAACAAGATCACAATAAAATATGTCAAAATAATGACACAATTCAGACAAAACAGACTTTAAAATAAAGACTGTTATAAGAGACAAGGAAGGAAACTACATAATGATCAAGGGATCAATCCAAGAAGAAGATATAACAACTGTAAATATATATGCACCCAACATAGGAGCATCTCAATATATAAGGCAAATGCTAACAGCCATAAAAGGGGAAATTAACAGTAACACAATAATAGTGGGGGATTTAACACCCCACTTACACCAATGAACAGATCATCCAGACAGAAAATTAACAAGGAAACACAAACCTTAAATGACACATTAGACCAGATAGACTTAACTGATATCTATAGGACATTCCATCCAAAAGGAACAGAATACACTTTCTTCTCAAGTGCACATGGAACATCCTCCAGGATAGATCACATCTTGGGTCACAAATCAAGCCTCAGTAAATTTAAGAAAATTGAAATCATATCAAGCAACTTTTTTGACCACAACACTATGAGATTAGAAATCAATTATAGAAAAAAAAACTGTATAAAACACAAACACATGGAGGCTAAACAATATGCTACTAAACAACCAATGGGTCACTGAAGAAATCAAACAGGAAGTCAAAAAATACCTAGAGACAAATGAGAACAAAAACACTGTGATCCAAAACCTATGGGACACAGCAAAAGCAGTTCTAAGAGGAAAGTTTATAGTAATACAATCTTACCTCAAAAAATGAGAAAAATCTCAAATAAACAACCTAAAGTTACACCTAGAGCAACTAGAGAAAGAAGAACAAACAAAACCCAAAGTTAGTAGAAGGAAGAAATCATGAAGATTAGAGCAGAAATAAATGAGATAGAAACAAAGAAAACAATAGCAAAGATCAATGAAACTAAAAGCTGGTTCTCTGAGAAGATAAACAAAATTGATAAACCTTTAGCCAGGCTCATCAAGAAAAAAAGGGAGAGGACTCAAATCAATAAAATTAAAAATGAAAAAGGAGAAGTTACAACAGACACCACAGAAATACAAAGGATGATAAGAGACTACTACAAGCAAATATACACCAATAAAATGGACAACCTGGAAGAAATGGACAAATTCTTAGAAAGGTATAGCCTTCCAAAACTAAACCAGGAAGAAATAGGAAATATGAAGAGACTAATCACAAGTACTGAAATTGAAACTGTGATTAGAAAGCTTCCAACGAAGTCCAGAACCAGATGGCTTCACAGGCAAATTCTATCAAACATTTAGAGAAGAGCTAACACCCATCCTTCTCAAACTACTCCAAAAAATTGCAGAGAGAGGAATACTCCCAAGCTCCTTCTACAAGGCCACCATCACAGTGATACCAAAACCAGACAAAGATATCACAAAAAAAGATTACAGGCCAATATCACTGATGAACATATTCACAAAAATCCTCAACAAAATACTAGCAAACTGAATCCAACAACACATTAAAAGGATCATACAGCATGATTAAGTGGGATTTATCCCAGGGATGCAAGGATTCTTCAGTATATGTAAATCAATAAATGTGATACACCATATTAACAAATTGAAGAATAAAAACCATATGATCATCTCAATAGATGCAGAAAAAGCCTTTGACAAAATTCAACACTCATTTACGATAAAAACTCTTCAGAAAGTGGGCACAGAGGGAACCTACCTCAGCATAATAAAGGCCATATATGACAAACCTACAGCAAACATCAATCTCAATGGTGAAAAACTGAAAGCATTTCCTCTAAGATCAGGAATGAGACAAGGATGTCTACTCTCACCACTTTCATTCAACATAGTTTTGGAAGTCCTAGCCACGGCAGTCAGAGAAGAAAAAGAAATAAAAGGAATCCAAATTGGAAAAGAAGAATTAAACTGTCACTGTTTGCAGATGACATGATACTATACATGTCATCTTATCTATCCTGGAGATACTATAAAGAATATCCTAGCGATACTACCAGAAAACTACTACAGCTAATCAATGAATTTGGTAAAGTAGCAGGGTACAAAATTAATGCACAGAAATCTCTTGCATTCCTATACACTAAAGATGAAAAATCTGAAAGAGAAATTAAGGAAACATTCCCATTTACCATGGCAACAAAAAGAATAAAATGCCTAGAAATAAACCTACCTAGGGAGACAAAAGACCTGTATGCAGAAAACTATAAGACACTGATGAAAGAAATTAAAGATGATACAAACAGATGGAAAGATATACCATGTTCTTGGAATTGAAGAATCAACATTGTGAAAATGACTATACTACCCAAAGTAATCTTCAGATTCAATGCAATCCCTATCAAATTACCAATAGCATTTTTCACAGAACTAGAACAAAAAATTTTACAATTTGTATGGAAACACAAAAGACCCCCAACAGCCAAAGCAATCTTGAGAAAGAAAAACGGAGCTGGAGGAATCAGGCTCCCTGACTTCAAATGATACTACAAAGCTACAGTAATCAAGACAGTATGGTACTGGCACAAAAACAGAAATATAGATCAATGGAACAGAAGAGAAGCCCAGAGATAAACCCACACACCTACAGTCACCTAATCAATGACAAAAGAGGCAAGAATATACAATGGAGAAAAGACAGCCTCTTCAATAAGTGGTGCTGGGAAAACTGGACAGTCACATATAAAAGAATGAAATTAGAACATTCTCTAACATCATGCATGAAAATAAACTCAAAATGGATTAATGACTTAAATGTAAGACTGGACACTATAAAACTCTTAGAGGAAAACATAGGCAGAACACTCTTTGACACATATCATAGCAAGATCTTTTTTGATACATCTCCTAGAGTAATGAAAATTAAAACAAAAATAAACAAAGGGGACCTAATTAAATTAAAAGTTTTTGCACAGCAAAGGAAACCATAGACAAAATGAAGACAACCCACAGAATGGGAGATAATATTTGCAAATGAAGTGACCAACAAGGTATTAATCTCCAAAATATACAAACAGCTCATGCAGCTCAATACCAAAAAAAAAACAAAGAACCCAATCAAAAAATGGGTAGAAGATCTGAATAGACATTTCTCTAAAGAAGATATGCAGATGGCCAAAAAGCACATGAAAACGTGCTTAACATCACTAATTATTAGAGAAATGCAAATCAAAACTACAATGAGGTATCACCTCACACCAGTCAGAATGGCCATCATCAAAAAATCTACAAACAATAAGTGCTAGAGAGGGTGTGGAGACAAGGGAACCCTCCTACACTGTTGGTGGGAATGTAAACTGGTATAGCCACTATGGAGAACAGTATGGAGGTTCCTTAAAAAACTAAAAAATAGCTACCATATGATCCAGCAATCCCACTCCTGGGCACATATCCAGAGAAAACCATAATTCGAAAAGATACATGCACCCCAACATTCATAGCAGCACTATTTACAATAGACAAGCCATAGAAACAAACTAAATGTCCGCCAACAAATGAGTGGATAAAGATGTGGTACATATATACAATGGAATACTCAGCCATAAAAAAGAAAAATTAGTGCCATCTGCAGCAACATGGATGGACCTAGAGACTGTCATACTGAATGAAGTAAATCAGACAGAGAAAGACACATATTATATGATATTGCTTATTTGTGAAATCTAAAAGTATGGTACAAATGAACTTGTTTGAAGAACAGAAATGAAGTTACAGATGTGGAGAACAAACTTGGGGTTACCGGGGGGAAATGGGGAGGGATAGATTGGGATATTGGGATTGATATATACACACAACTATATATAAAATAGATAACCTACTGTATAGCATAGGGAGCTCTACTCAATACCCTGTAATGACCTGTATGGGAAAAGTATCTAAAAAACAATGGATATATGTATATGTATAGCTGATTCACTTTGCTGTACAGGAGAAACTAACACAACATTGTAAACCTACTATACTCCAATAAAAATTAATTAAAAAGAATAATGACAGAGGTTTTTCTCTAAGCAGTGAGATTATACGCAGTTTTCTTCTTCTTCATGCTTTTCCTATACTGTGCAAATTTTCTACGAAGGTACATATTAGTTTTTAGAATTATAAGAAAGATAAACTTTCTCTTGCCATAGAAACATTACATATAGTGGGAAAAGCCTCTATTCACAATAGCAACTACACCATATGTAAAAATACCTAGAAATAAAAATTTAAAAGAGGTTACAAGATGTATATGAGGAAAACCAATTAACCCCTAGTATATTATTATATTGTATTAATCCCAACAGGATTTTTCTATAACTTGGCAAAGCTCTTTGAAATTTTATCTGGAAGAATACAAAAACTATAATAATCAGAAAAAAGTAACTTAAGATTTTAAAAAGAGAGGTAACTTCAGTCTTCTGATTGACCAGGCTGAAATAGATTGACAATACCCAATGTTGGCATTTCTGGTGAACATGTAAATTAATGCTCCCTTTCTGGAAGATAGTTGGGCAATATGCATAAAAATTTCAAAGGGATATGCTCTATGACCTTGTGGTTCTCAATGACAGTAATTTAAGGGGTTAGTCAGACAAGAGTACAAAGAGGTTCAGAGAAATGTTAGTTTGTTCTTATAGAGTGAATTGAAAACCTAGAAACAACCTAAAATATTCACAACACGGTACTTGCTAAACAAATTATAGTTCATCTATACAAAGAAACTACATATAGGTGCTAAAAATGCTATAGTCTAAATTCATGGCATCTTGTTAAGTGAAAGGAGAGATTACAAAATAACACGTGTAATATAACACCACATAAAATTACAGGCACACAGAGAAATATTTAGAGAAGGGGTCATTTGAGGATATTGAGGTTTGGATCTTTCTTTTTAGTTTCTTATTTATATTTTATTCTATTCATTTTAAAAATAAATTTATTTATCTTATTTATTTTTGGCTGCATTGGGTCTTCGTTGCTGTGCGCTGGCTTTCTCTAGTTGTGGTGAGTGGGGGCTACTCTTCATAGAGGTGCACAGGCTTCTCACTGCGGTGGCTTCTCTTGTTGCGGAGAACAGGCGCTAGGTGCGTGGGTTTCAGTAGTTGTGGCTCGCAGGCTCTAGAGCACAGGCTCAGTAGTTGTGGCACACGGGCTTAGTTGCTCCGCGGGACATGGGATCTTCCCAGGCCAAGGATGGAACCCATGTCCCCTGCAATAGCAGGTGGATTCTTAACCACTGTGCCACCAGGGAAGTCGTATTCTATTCTTTTTTTTTTTTTTTTTGCGGTATGCGGGCCTCTCACTGTCGCGGCCTCTCCCGTTGCAGAGCACAGGCTCCGGACGCGCAGGCTCGGCGGCCATGGCTCACGGGCCTAGCCGCTCCACAGCATGTGGGATCTTCCCGGACCGGGGCACGAATCTGTGTCCCCTGCATCATCAGGAGAACTCTCAACCACTGCACCACCAGGGAAGCCCTATTCTATTCATTTTTGACCCCAATAAGCTTGAATCATTTTTATAATCAGGAAAAACTGTGAAGCTCATTTCATGTTAGAAAAAATAAGTGGAGTGAAAGGAAGACAATAGAGTGTGTTAATATAATCCAGGAAGAAAAGATGAATCTAAAATCTTCACTTTAGTGAACTGCTTTAATCTCCTCCCTTATCACAATTTATGTGAGAGTCCAAGGGGTTACAAAGCTGAGTAGTTTACAAATGTTTTTTCCCTCCCCTTGAAACTATAGCAATGATAATGAGCAGGAAAATGACCAAAGAGGAGAACAAATAGGTTCTT
Organism: Stenella coeruleoalba; assembly: GCF_951394435.1. Lineage (NCBI taxonomy): Eukaryota > Metazoa > Chordata > Mammalia > Artiodactyla > Delphinidae > Stenella > Stenella coeruleoalba. The sequence goes on along the minus strand of NC_137148.1, from coordinate 130,758,787 downwards.
CAACTCCAGGGAAGATGTGAGTAACCTCTGTAGAATCCCAAGGAAAAGAAAAGGCAGAGAATATGAATCCAAAGAGAGACATATTTGGGTTTGGTTTAAGAAGGAATACTCCAACAGTAATAGCAAGCTCAGAATTCCTAGAAATCTTTAAGGACATTGGGACCACTCTTTGTCAAACACCGTTCATACGAAAAGGGCTCATAAGAGTAGTCATTGGAATTAAAATATAATAAAGTTGAGAAACACGCACACACGCACACACACACAAACGAGTAGTCATTGGACTAGATGACCTTTAAGTTGCATTCCAATCTAAAATTGACTCTATTTCCCTGTAGCACTTAAAAAGAGACAGTACTCTAGGTACTGACCTGAAATGATGCCCATAGGGGATTCTGAAAAGACAGTGACTTGAAAGCAATTCCTTTACTCTTCATCCCAATTCAAATCTTTCTCTTTTCAATCAAAGCCTAGGGCTTCTGGTAACTGAGTGAAAATCTGTGGGAGTCCTGGGGAAGAGAACCAGTGAGGAGCTTTCTTTCTCATGGACTGGGAAGACATACGGAGACCACTGTCAGAAAGCCTGGAGCAAGGATCCCTCCCCCAAAATGTGTCTCATTTTGAAGAGACCAGTGGATCCAGGGGACAGATCAACAGAGGCCCCAATATGTACCAGACCTCCCAGGTCCCTGTCACGGAGCGGGCAATTCCACCCTTGTCCTTCTTGAGTTCTTTTGGCTGGTCTAATAATTAAACTGACACAAGAGAGATTAACAGGAGAAAAAAAATTTAATTCATGCACACAGAGGTCTCATATAAATAGGACCTAAGAAGTGGCCAAAGCAGGCAGCTTTTATACTTTTGAGACAAAGAATACATGTGTAAGGAATTGACAGGACAAAGAAAATTGGGCTTTGGATGCTTAATTAGTGAAGAATCTCAAAAGCATTTGGGCTTGAAGTAATGAATTAAAGAAGCAGTAAAATTTGTTTATACATTTCTCACCTATCTTTGGTGATAAGGGTGTCCTTCTACCTCTAGGTACAGGGAAGGCACCTTTCACATAGGAAGTTTATTTCCTGAGTCCAGGTAGACAGGAAGGAGGGTCAGCGTGTCCTCTTGCATTGGCCATTTCTTAAGAAATTTAATTCAAAACAATCAATATGGCACTGCAGCATATTTGGGGGGTGGCCCACCCTGAGCCCCCAAACTCCAAACATCTAGAACAAGTTTTTAGAGGTAAATGAAGTAATCCTACCCTTCAGACTAGTAAAGTACAAGAGACAGGGGAGCAGGGATTTTTACTTCAAATAAATAACACCTCAAGGGGCAGAGCAGCCCAAGAGAGGAAAAACAATCAAAACAAAGGGAACACAGAACCAGGCTTTGAGAGATTCTGTTAGAGACAGATAACAATTTGAAGAAAAAGAAAATTAGGAACATCTGTATACACTCTCCCCCACTTTGCACTCACCTTGGCCCAAAGATCTTTACAGAGATAAAAGACACGGTTTCCAAATAAACTGATCAGTAGATGAGTTTAGAGAGACAATGTTCAAGGTCACTGTTTAAACTTGATTTAGTGGCATGAAAAAAAAATCTCAGAGTGTTAAGAAATACATAAACAGATAAAAATCATGAGGGAGAAAACCTGATAATAAACCGGAAGATGTATATGAGAGATTTAACATACATATAAAAGGATCTCCAGAAAAAAGAACAGAGAGAAGAGAGACAAAAATAAAGCAAAAGACAGAAGATCTATAAATTCAATGCATTCCCAGTTGAAATTCCAACAGGCTTCTAGTAGAGATTGAAAAGCTGATTCTAAAATTTACATAGAAATGCAAACACTTTAGAACAAGCAATGCAAATTTTAATAAGATCAAATTTGGAAGATCTACATTATGTAGATCTATTTTATGTGAAACTAAGTGGAGAACACCCAAATGAGAACAAGCAAAGCCTATTTATTGAGCTTGCAAAGGAGTCAGCCACCACAACTTGCATTTGGCAGAAACTCAAACGCAGGCAAGAGTTGTTTTATAGTAGAAAAAAGGGAAGGTTTTAGGTATGCTCTAGCTGGAGATTGTTGGCATGGGGAAGCCGGAAGTGGGTATTTTTTGACAAAACTGCTTAAGGAATTCAATGGGGAAATGATAAACTTTTCAACAACTGATACTGGAACAACTCTATATCTATTTAGAAAAAAAAAAAAAAAAAATCAGCCATTATCTGACACCACACAAAATAATTAACTTGAAATGGATTGTAGACCTAAAGGTAAAGGCTAAAACTGTTCTAAAAATATACACTGAAGAAAACCTGTCCCTTTCAGTAAGGTAAAGTTTTCCTAAATAAAACATAAAATGCACAGTCTATAAAAAGAAAAATTGATATAGTTGGGGCCCAGGACAGGCTGCCCTCAAATACACCTCAGTGGCATATTGATTATTTTGAATTAAAGTTACTTAAGAAACAGCTGATGCAAGAGGGACATTTTGACCCTCCTCTTTGTCTCCCTGAAAGTATGAAATAAATCTCCCATGTGGAAGGTGCCCTTCCTATAAGGTAGAAAGACATCCTTATCACCAGAGGTAGGAAATTCAACTTGTTACTTCTTAGTTACTAATTTACTACCCAAGCCCCAACCGTTTAAATTCCTAAGTTTCTCTGTCCTGTCAATTCCTCACAAATTTATTGTTTCTTTGTGTAAAAAAATATAAAACCTGCTTGCTTTTGGTCACACTCTGAGCATCATTTTATGATCTCCCATTCACATGAAATTAAACTGATTTTTTTCCTGTTAATTTTATGTCATTTTTATTATTAGTTGGGCCACAAGAACTCAAGAGGGGTAGTGGGGGAAATTTCCCCTCCCCAGCAGGGTTTTTTTTTTAATTAGAGCCTTTTTCTCTTTGAAATTCACCATTAAGAAAACAAAACGTCAACCTACAGACTAGAAGAATATATTTTCTACACAGATGTCAAGCAAAGGACTTGTAAGAAGAATACAGAAAGAGCTCTTACATTTTGATAATACAACAAATAACCCAAAAATTTATGGACAAAGATTTGAATCAATTCTTCCAAAAGAATATATACTAAGGCTAAAACACATATGAAAGGAAGCTCAACATCACTGATCATGAAGGAAACGTAAATTAAAATCACAATGAGAAAGAGCCTGACCATACCAAGTGTTGACGAAGATGTGGGACGAACAACACTCTCATAACTGCCAGCAGGGACGGAAAAGGGTACAACCACTAGGGTTATCAGTTTGATAGTATCTTGAACAGTTAAACATAAACCTACTACACAACCCAGCCAGTCTACTTCTAGATATTTACCTAAGAGAAGTGAAAATATGTTCACATAAAACATTGTATATGAATGTTCATAGCCAATTTATTGTAAGGAGACAACCATGGTGTCTTTCAACAGATGAGAAGATAAATAAAACTTGATTTTTCCATCCAATGGAACATTCCTCAACAATAAAAAGTAACAAACAGGTGACACAAGTAACAACATGACTGAACCTCAAATTTATTATTCTACATGAAGGAATCCAGATTAAAAAAAGAGTACATACTCTATCAGTTCATTTATATAAAATTCCATTTATATACAATTCTAGCGACAGAAAACAGATCAGTGGCTGTCTGTGGATGGGAATGGAAAGAAACATGATTCCAAAGGAAGAAAATTTTTGAGAGTGATGGAATTTGCCAGTATCTTGATTGTGGTGGTGATGATATATCTTTAAAAGCTCATGAAATTGTACATTTTAAATATGTACAGTTTATTTTGTGTAACATGTCTAAATAAAGTTTTAAAACATGAAAAACAATGATTTAAGAGATATACAGAGAACCTTACATCCCTTGAGTGGGGAATTAGTATACATCTTAAATGCTATACAATATTTCCGAAAACCAAATTTATGCTTTCCACAAAGAAAACATTTTAAATTCCAAAATAATCTATGTAATTAAATAAAGCTTATAATTACATAGGCTATATGCTTTGATAAATCATTTCAAATATTTATAATATTTGATAAAAATTTCTGGTTAGCCCTTAGACCAGAAGGAAATTATAAACTAAAAAATAAACTTTACACTAAAAGCTAGAGCACAAATTAAAAACTCTACTGGGAAAAAAAATACCTATCTTTAATATTTTTATCATTAAAGAAGAAAGATGAAAAATAGAGGAACTTAGAATTCATCTTTGATAAACTAAAAAAAAAAACAACAAACAAAACCACCACCACCAACAAAATAAAACAGGAAGCTGAAATTCATATGGATGAAAGGATTTGATAAAAATGAAAAAAAGAATTCATAGGAAAAATAAATAAGCTCATCTCAGGAAGAAATAAACACATGCACACATACATAAATGATTAGGAATTAAAAGGGAAACCCAACCAGAGGCAAAGAAGAGATAAAAAGAATTACAACAGAAGAAATATTACAGGCAAATATATGACAATATATTTGAAAACCTAGAGGGAATGGATAATATTGTCACCAATATAAAATACCATGGTTGACTTAAGAAATAATATACATGAGAATGTAATGTATGACAAATTGATATTTCATTTCAGAGGGGAAAGGATGGATTCTTTAAAATCATCTTGACGTAAGGGCCATCCATCAGGAGGAAAACAAAATGGAACCCTATCTTACATAATACTAAGTAAAGATAGTATGGAGTGGGTGGGGGAAAGAAAGAAAAATAGAAATCCCGCAAAAAAAATTAGGTGACTTCATATTATAATTCATAATTATAATTTCATGGTAAAGCAGATTCTCTTATTTATGACTAGAAAATAAGGTGTTTTAAAAACCATAGTTACCCTATAAAAGTTTAAATATTTATAGCAAAATACAACAGTCCAATGCTGTGGATGGAAATTTAGTACCTATAATATAAAAATGCTCTTTTGAATTAACAAGGAGTCTCCTCAAGAGAAAAATAGGTGAGGTTATGAATAGAAATTCACAGAGGACAAATCCGAATAGCCGACATAATACGGAAAAGAGCTTAAAATCACTAGTAGGAAGGAAAATGTGAACAAATTCAACAGTAAGTTATGATTTTATAAACAACAGACTAGCAAAAGTTGAATAACAACTATTGCCAGTGTGGGTGTGGGGAAAACAGGATCATTCTGGCTTGTTGCTGGTAAGATGTAAATTGTTACTGGCTTTGTTGGAATACATTCTGGCAATAATTATTAAATTTAAATATATATATACATAGCAATTCCACTTTGGGAAATTTATTCCATAAAAATAAAAGTCTCAGTATATAAAGATATGTAGCTGTTGATGCCACATGGTTTGAAGTGACCAAAAAACACAACAAGACCAAAAAAAAGAACTACTGGATATAAATAATAATTATTATTTGGAGAAGGTTGAATCAGTTACAATAGTTCACATCATGAAACAGTGTGCCGCCATGATAAATAATCAATTAGAATTTCAATGAGATTTCTTTGAGTGACAAAAACGAAATGCAGAGAAGTGTGTGTATCCGTTTAGCATGTGTTTAACTGTAAAGAAAAGAAAACCTGATGATCATGGATTAAACAGATAGTGGTTTATTTTAGAAATCCGGGGATCAGCCGTTGCTGGCACTAATTCAGCCACTCAAAATGTTATCGGGCACCCAGATTCTTAAGATGCCACCATTAAGATTCTGGCTCTCGTCCTCACACTTGTCGCATCATGGCCCAAAGATGGTATTGTCCTATCAGATATCATTTCCACTTCCCAAGAAGGATGAAGGAAAAAAAAATTAAAGCTAGTAAAACCAAATTTATCCTATTTATCAGGAACTAAAACTCTCCTAGAAACGTTGCAACAAGCTTCTCCTTGGGTATAGCTGATGAGCACGGGCACTCTTGCCTAACCCATCCCCAGCAACAAGGCCATCTGCTGTAATTCAAATTTTAAGCTTTCCAGACTCTATTAGTAGAGAAAGGCTCAGGAAAAGATGTTTTATAATTTGCAACTCTTATAAAAATCTATTTGCATACTTTAATCTTATTTTTGTAAATCTATGACAAAATCTCCATATGAATATGCATATATGCTTTTGTCTATGATATATATGAGCATGAAGGAAAATATATGCATACACATTTAAGCTTTTACGTGGATTTCCTCAAGATGGCTTGTATGGATGGAGAAGGCATAAAAAGAATGAGGCAAACTGAAGAAAACATCATTAACTGTAATGGGATTGTATGCATGCATTTAAATAGAATAATATACAGCAATCATTTTTAATGTTTCTCACATGTCATTATATTAAAAATAGTAATTTTTATCACAGTATACATGATGAGATGCCTTTTTTATTTTTTAGAAAATACATGTGTTTGTATGTGCCTACAAAAATAATGCCCAATGTTCACTGAGCTCTTACTTTGTGCCATACATATATACCAAAGACATATACCTTTAAGTCCTCTCAATAAGGCTGTGAGATGATTAGTTTGTATTATTCCCACTTTACAGATGTGGGAACCAAGGCTTGGAGAGTTCAGTGGCCTTCCCAAGATCACCCAACAGGAAGTGAAAGAACACAGGTCACATTAATAGTGATTATCCCTGGGAGTGCAATAAGGGTGGTGGGGAGAGAGAGGAACAGAGGGCTTACACGGTCCCCTTTATTTACCTCGGAACATTTTCACTCTTTTATGCTAAGACAATATTTTAAACACAAGTTGAGATTTTCTTTTAATTTGACCTACGTTTTGCCATAAAAGTGAAAAAATCTTGCTTTCCTTTTCTCTCCCCTTCCCGTTATTTAAATTTATTTTCCCCATTTATTTCTCTATATCATGTTTCCTTAGTTTTATTTCTGCCTCCTAACACTGTTCAGTCTCCTCAATGTTTCTCTCTCATCTTCAAAGTAAGATAAATTATATCCCCTACCCCCTCACACACATACACACAAATCCCAGGGAAAACAGAAACCAAGCTCTCTAGTCAAGCTTACAGAGGATTACACATGTCACAGAAATGCATTTTGTTGTGAAACAGATCTGAATGCAAACTTCTAGAGAACTGGATCATCAATCATTATTTGAGGAGGGTGATCAGTCAGTTTGCCTGGGGTACCATGAGGCAGAATTTATTGTCAAACACCATAAGAAAGAAAGAGAACCAAGACAGACAATGAGGTTACCTTCAAAGTCCCTGTATTAAACAGGGATTGGAATGCTGCACTCCAGTGTCAAATCTCACAGCAGTATGAGAAAAATTTTGACTCAGAGAGAAAATCTCTTTAGCCTCTTAAATCACTAGAGCCCTGCCTCCGCTTAGCTCCTGACTTTGAGATGTTCCAAGCTCCTGTTGGAAATGGTGATAGGGAGTGGATTAGACACAGTTGGGCTTTTACACTTAAACCTTGAGCATTAATGGTTCAGCAAAGCAAGGTTTTCCCATTAGAGCCACCATACTTTCAAGTCCAACTATTGATAAGCCCCCAAGTTTAACGCATCTGTAAGAAATATGCACGCATGTTGGCCATAATCTAGAGTACACATCTTAAAGCAGAATCAGGAGTCTAGGAAAACAGCCAAGTTGAGACTGTCTTAGCTAGAAAAACAGTATTTCTCACATATTGCTGGGCTTAAAAGAATAAAAGTTTTCTCAACACCGACATCAAATATACCAACAACAGGACATTTAAGGGAAGTGAGAGATATCCTTTAAATGAACCTATTTTTCAAAAAGACTCCGCACACACAAATGTTAATATCCTTTATTGCAGGAGAAAAAATTATTTCTACAAAGCATTCTCAACAAGTCTGATCACTGAACGTGAACTCATTTTTTGTTGTTGTAATAAAACACAGAGATATTCTCCTCCACAGTGGGCTCAGTTTCAAAAATCTTGTTTGTACTTACAACTTGTTCCAAGATTCTGAGTGAGGTTTGACCCTGGGTTGCAACATCTAGTATCCATATTTTTCTTTATAGCTTTTATCTGGAAATTTACCTGAATTCTGAAAAGACCATGGGAAGTGAGACACTGAAAAAGGCAATAGGCTGTGAAGAAATTACTAAAATAATCTAAAATTATGTTTCCCTAGTGTAAAGGGAAATTCACCAGGATTCTCCTAAGTGCTAACATTTCTCCATTGTTACTAAAATACTCCTAGGAATGAGATTCCATAATATTTCCCTCTGGGGACCATTACTATGGGGCAAGGGAAGGGAGGGGCTTGAACACAATGAGAAGACAGTTGAATGCAGTGAGGCAAAGGTAAGTGTAACAAGTACATGCTGAGAATGAGTGAGGAGGAATTTTCTTCTTTTATGGAAGGAAATAACAATAATAGAAATAGATAAAGCACCCACCATGGGCCAGTCACTATGTCGAGTTCTTTCCTTCTAACCCACATATGAAGACTTTTATTCTTTTCACTTTGACGATGAGAACACTGGGCCTTTAAAAAAGTACTTGTCTTTGGTCACACAGCTAGAAAGTGACAGAGGTGAAATGAAATCTTTCTGCTGTCTTATCCTAAAGTCCTTGCTTTTAATCACAGGAGAGAAAGATGCTGCTCAATATTAGATATAAACAGAATAGAAAACTTGTATAAGGTATGCACATGGGTAAGAGAAGAGAGGGGAGAGGGGAGGATGGGGGAGAAGAAGAAAGGGAGAGAGGCGAGAGAGACAAAGAGAGAGAGAGAAAACAGGGCTTACCTGTACAACCACAGGAAGTCACCCAGGTGTGATGGGGACTATGTTGTTTCCAAGCCATTGAAAGATTTCCCTGTTTGCATCCCTCACCTGCCAAACTAATTCAGAATCCCCTTCCTATTGTATACTGTCCTGTACATTATAAATATATGTATTACTCTATTCCCACAGATAATGAAAAATCTTTGCTAATGAAACAAGGAAAAGGAGCCAAGCTGTGAGATTCAAGTTGCAGCACATTCAAAGTTGGATTGATTTTGAGTTGCTGTTAATTAAACTTTACCTGGGATATCTATCTCTGGAACCCAGACCAAACTTTGTAATACAACCATGAACATATATGACTCCATTTCCATTACAACACTCTGTTAATTCTGCCTGAAATAAACAAGGCCCTGAGCCACTATACTTGCCCATTCAATTCTCAGCACCCCAGTGCGAGTGTAACAGAGAAACCATGTCCAGAGGATCATGCAAGATAAAATCTATGGAATCAAGAATTTCTATAATATAGTCTCTATATCAGCTGGGTCTTTGCTTGTGTTATTTTATTAACAAACAACAGAAGTGGCTCTGCCTACCTTGAGAAAAACAGTTTTACTGGGAGTGTATAGGGTCACTTAAAGAATTAAAGAAACTACTAAATTGCCAATCTTAGAAGAAAAAAAGGAAGCAGGGATCCAATCAGCAGGATCTGATCAACAGTCGGGGTGACAACACCACAAAGCAGCGGCTCTGAGCACCTCTTCTTGCTGGAATCACTGAACTCAATATTTAAAGTCCCCAAAATGAGAATCAATCCATTTGCCTTTGTTTGGGTCACTCGCTGACGCTTTGGCTGGGAAGAGGAAGGCAACTTATTGACAGTCCCACCCAGAAGCTATATGAATAAGGAAGAAGAGATGACTACCCAAAAGAAAGCTGGGGAGGGAGTTCACCAAAGTGGGAGAAGTATAAAATGGGTGCTAAGTAGAGGAAAAAATCCACTACAGCATCCCCAGGCTTTGATTTCTCTCAGAGGACTTCCCTTGTTGTTGGTTTGAGCTGTATTTGTTCATTCGTATTCCCTTTCCCTTTCCTTCTCCCTCTCCCTCTCCCTCTCTCTCTCCCTCTAAAAAGGGAGGGAGGGAGAAGAGAAGAAGACAGGAATATTCAGAGAAAAGAATGGCTTTCAACAATACCCAGGGCAACCATTCTGCCTTAAAATAATGAGCTTATGACACAGGCAATTTTTTAAGACTTTTGAAACGTTATAATAACAATAAAAATGTTGGTTTTGGTAAGTTAAAACAGCTATCTTCTAAGAGGATGGATTTTGATGAATGTGGGGCCGTTTGTTGGGCTGACACCTTGATATGCAAAAATCTGGGAGAAGAGACAGAGAGTGGGGCGTGTGTAATAGAAGAGAATTTGGAGTGCAGTGAGAGGAGAATATGGAATGGGAATTCAGAAAGAATATTCAGTTAACTGCAAATCCCACACTGCTCAGGACATGTAAACTGAGGTTGCTGCTTTGGGAAAGACATTTATGGTCTGTGCACCATGACTGAGCTGACAGAGGTGATCAGCAAAGCAAGACTGAAAAGCAAAATGTAGAGTATATGTGTAGAGGGCAGTGTATGTGGAACTAGAGAGGGAATAAGATTAACAGAATATCTGCCTTGGCATCCAGTGGCCTTCCAAGTCCAGTATGTCCCTCCTGAAGGATGGTCAAATCTTTAAGCCTTGGGTTCAAAGACGTACCCCTCACTCCTTATGATAAATTCCTCTCAAATTAAGCCAGATGGATTGGTTTCTGGTTTATTGCTATCAAAATAATTCCACTATAAGACAAATGCCTTTAGTGAAGCTTCGGGATGAAAGTTCATGGCCTGGCCAGGAAGCGCATTGGACGATGCCCACAGAGTGCAGGCTGGATACCAAGATGGAGCACTGGAGGCAAGGAAGGAGAGGCCTGGGAGGGAGGAACCCCTCTATGGAAGCTTCAGCCTCAGAAACCCTGGAGATGGAGATGCGAACATGTTGGCAGACATCATCATGAAGATGTGACAGGGCTTCCCTGATGATGCAGCGGTTAAGAATCTGCCTGCCAATGCAGGGGACCCCAGTTCGAGCCCTGGTTTGGGAAGATCCTACGTGCCCCAGAGCAACTAAGCCCGTGCACCGCAACTACTGAGCCTGCACTCTAGAGCCTGCGAGCCACAACTACTGAAACCTGTGCGCCTAGAGCCCGTGCTCCGCAATAAGAGAAGCCACCACAATGAGAAGCCCGTGCACCGCAACGAAGCGTAGCCACTGCTCGCTGCAACTAGAGAAAGCCTGTGCGCAGCAACAAAGACCCAACACAGCCAATAAATAAATTAATTAATTAATTAATTTAAAAAAAAGAAGAAGAAGATGTGACTGCTGGTTTGACGCACAAGCTGGACCTGGGCATCAGTGGCTCCTCACCCACTACACCCGTTCTTGGCATGTGTGCTTCACTTGCCTTCTCCATGCCAGAAGCTGCCAAGGACACAGCCTGGAGATAGTCATGTGCTGTTGAGATCATCTGGACTTTGTGTGTAACTGAACCCAGTTAAGTCCTCTACGTAAACTTTTAAGATTTGACTGATAGGTGCAGAAAACTACTCATCTTGCAGCCACCCATGACAAGCCTCGTAAATTCATTCCCTTGTTCATTAACCCTGCCACCTACAAACCTGGAGTGGCCTGCCTCTTTCTTTGGTTTCTCCCTGCCCTCCATGTATGGGGGCTGGTTTCAGATTACACTCGGGGGAGCTCCCAGGGAAGTTGTGAACAAACAAGAGCCACGGAGTAGCAGTCCGAACCAATTTGCCAACTCAGGAAAATAGGAATCACAAGCAGAGATCCAAAACTTGCAGTTCTGGTGGGTGTTCCACTGCTAGCCCCACGGTCCCTCTTATGTGAATCCTAACACTCCTAGCAACCTCCCTCAGATGGTGAGCAACCTGAGTGATGAGAACAGTCATCTCTATTTTTCACAGCTCATGAGTGGTGAGCAATTACTGTGGTTAACAAGGACACCGGGTCCAGGTGCATGATGAACTTGCAGCTTTGGACAGTGAGGAATTATGTTGAATAGCTATTCAGAGTGAATAGAAGTTCACTGGGTGAGGCAAAACCTCGGCTGATAGAAGAAAAGTGATGGAGAGGGGCATGCCCACTGCAAGGGGAGTGAATGCTGATACAGAGCCACTAACAGGAGGAGCAGGGGATGAACATCAATTGTCATTAACTTAGTTGCATCCACAATGACCCATAATAAACTGAGCTTCCCTGACAGAAAGAAAGGAGGAGAAAAAGCAATAATTAACAAAAGAGTATGGTCTTGTTTGTGGGGAGGAGGGACTGAAAACTTCTTTATCCTGATTAAATAGGATTAACTTTAAAATATCTCTATTAACTCTTCTCCAGCCAGATACAAGGATGGTTGAGTCTAAGAAATACAGAAATGGCATAGAAAAGACCTAGCATAGTGGTTAAAATCTTGGGCTCTGGGGTCACATACATTAAGGTTAATTATGTTCTTCTACTTACCAGCAGTGACCTGGTCAAGTTTACTCTAAGTAACGAAGTAACGCTTACCACTGAGTTGCTGAAGGTTTCAATGAGAAAATGCACAGAAAGTTTAGAAATGTGACCAGCACCCCATACTCAGGAAATATCAATAACAACAAAGTGATTTAAAAGCATTCTGTCACTGCAATTTCAAGGGATTAACCTACATATATATGTGCCCCTGTGAAGTCTCTACCATTTGCGCATATTTAACAAATTTATAGTTGATATGATACTGGGGAAAATCAATGAAATCAATGACAGAGTTGAGATTCCAAATGTTCTCAAGTAGCTGAGATGATAATCCAACTCTGACATAACGAAATAGAATTCTATGACTTATTCTATGTCAGGTACCATACTGATCACTGGGCATATAAACATGATTAAGAAGTGGTCTCTGCTCTCAATAAGCTCAAAGTATAGTTGGAAAGAGAAGCATACACCAACAAATGTGATCTCCTGTATAAGCATAGTTGCAGGGCCAACTATGGAAAGGGTGTATCCAAAGGAAGGGTGTGTAATCCTCCAAAGAATGGGAGGGAGGAGGAAATTGAGGGAGTCTCATCTTAGCTCAATTCCAGGAAGAGGAAACACAACATGCAAAGGAATGAAACAGTAAATGGCATGGCATATTTGAGAAACTATATTTAAAAAGAAAGATTAGAGGCTTCCGAGAAGATGGTGGAAGATTAAGACGCGGACATCACCTTCCTCCCCACAGATACACCAGAAATACATCTACACGTGGAATAACTCCTACAGAACACCTACTGAACGCTGGCAGAAGACCTCAGACCTCCCAAAAGGCAAGAAACCCCCCACGTACCTGGGTGGGGCAAAAGAAAAAAGAATAAACAGAGACAAAAGGATAGGGACAGGACCTGCACCAGTGGGAGGGAGCTGTGAAGAAGGAAAGGTCTCCATACACTAGAAGCCCCTTCGCGGGCGGAGACTGCGGGTGGTGGAGGGGGAAAGCTTCGGAGCCGCGGAGTAGAGCACAGCCACAGGGGTGCTGAGGTCAAAGCGGAGAGATTCCCGCACAGAAGATCGGTGCCAACCGGCACTCACCAGCCTGAGAGGATGGTCTGCTCACCCGCCGGGGCGGGCGGGGCTGGGAGCTGAGGCTCGGGCTTCGGTCTGAGCGCCGGGAGAGGACTGGGGTTGGCGGTGTGAACACAGCCTGCAGGGGGTTAGTGCACCACAGCTAGCCGGGAGGGAGTCTGGGGAAAAGTCTGGACCTGCCGAAGAGGCAAGAGACTTTTTCTTACCTCTTTGTTTCCTGGTTCGCGAGGAGAGGGGATTAAGAGCGCTGCTTAAATGAGCTCCAGAGACGGGCGCGAGCCGCAGCTAAAAGCGCGGACCCCAGAGACGGGCATGAGACGCTAAGGCTGCTGCTGCCGCCACCAAGAAGCCTGTGTGCGAGCACAGGTCACTGTCCACACACCCTTCCGGGGAGCCTGTGCAGCCCGCCACTGCCAGGTTCCCGGGATCCAGGGTCAACTCCTCCGAGAGAACGCACGGTGCGCCTCACGCTGGTACAACGTCACGCCGGCCGCTTACGCCGCAGGCTCGCCCCTCCCCCCGGCCTGAGTGAGCCAGAGCCCCTGAATCAGCGGCTCCTTTAACCCCATCCTGCATGAGCGAAGAACAGACGCCCTCCGGCGACCTACACGCAGAGGCGGGGCCAAATCCAAAGCTGAGCCCCTGGGAGCTCTGAGAACAATGAAGAGAAAGGGATATCTCTCCCAGTAGCCTCAGAAGCAGCAGATTCAAAGCGCCACAATCAACTTGATGTACCCTGCTGCATCTGTGGAATACATGAATAGACAACGAATCATCCCAAATTAAGGAGGTGGACTTTGAGAGCAAGATTTATTATTTTTTTCCCTTTTCCTCTTTTTGTGAGTGTGTATGTGTATGCTTCTGGGTGAGATTTTGTCTGTATACCTTTGCTTCCACCATTTGTCCTAGGGTTCTATCCGTCCGTTTTTTTGTTTTTTTCTCTTTTTAATTTTTTTCTCTTAATAATTATTTTAATAACTTTATTATATTTTATCTTACTTTATTTTATTTTACTTTCTCTCCTTTCTTTTTTTCCTTCCTTCCTTCCTCCCTCCCACCCTCCCTCCTTTCTTTCTTTCTCTCTTTCTACTTCTACTAATTCTTTCTTTCTACTTTTTCTCCCTTTTATTCTGAGCCGTGTGGATGAAAGGATCGTGGTGCAGCATCCAGGAGTCAGTGCTGTGCCTCTGAGGAGGGAGAGCCAACTTCAGGACACTGGTCCACAAGAGACCTCCCAGCTCCACATAATATCGAACGGTGAAAATCTACCAGAGGTCTCCATCTCAACACCAGCACCCAGCTTCACTCAACGACCAGCAAGCTACAGTGCTGGACATCCTATGCCAAACAACTAGCAAGACAAGAACACAACCCCACCCATTAGCAGAGAGGCTGCCTAAAATCATAATAAGTCTACGGACACCCCAAAACACACCACCAGACATGGACCTGCCCACCAGAAAGACAAGATCCAGCCTCATCCACCAGAACACAGGCACTAGTCCCCTCCACCAGGAAGCATACACAACCCACTGAACCAACCTTAGCCACTGGAGGCAGACACCAGAAACAACGGGAACTATGAACCTCCTGCAGCCTGCAAAAAGGAGACCCCAAACACAGTAAGAAAAGCAAAATGAGAAGACAGAAAAACACACAGCAGATGAAGGAGCAAGATAAAAACCCACCAGACCTAACAAATGAAGAGGAAATAGGCAGTCTACCTGAAAAAGAATTCAGAATAATGATAGTAAAGATGATCCAAAATCTTGGAAAAGGAATAGAGAAAATGCAAGAAACATTTAACAAGGACCTAGAAGAACTAAAGGTGAAACAAACAACGATGAACAACACAATAAATGAAATTAAAAATACTCTAGATGGGATCAATAGCAGAATAACTGAGGCAGAAGAACGGATAAGTGACCTGGAAGATAAAATAGTGGAAATAACTACTGCAGAGCAGAATAAAGAAAAAAGAATGAAAAGAACTGAGGACAGTCTCAGAGACCTCTGGGAAAACATCAAACGCACCAACAATCGAATTATAGGGGTTCCAGAAGAAGAAGGGAAAAAGAAAGGAACTGAGAAAATATTTGAAGAGATTATAGTTGAAAACTTCCCTAATATGGGAAAGGAGATAGTTAATCAAGTCCAGGAAGCACAGAGAGTCCCATACAGGATAAATCCAAGAAGAAATACACCAAGACACATATTAATCAAACTGTCAAAAATTAAATACAAAGAAAACATATTAAAAGCAGCAAGGGGAAAACAACAAATAACACACAAGGGAATCCCCATAAGTTTAAAAGCTGATCTTTCAGCAGAAACTCTGCAAGCCAGAAGGGACTGGCAGGACATATTTAAAGTGATGAAGGAGAAAACACTACAACCCAGATTACTCTACCCAGCAAGGATCTCATTCAGATTTGATGGAGAAATTAAAACCTTTACAGAAAAGCAAAAGCTGAGAGAGTTCAGCACCACCAAACCAGCTTTACAACAACTGCTAAAGGAACTTATCTAGGCAAGAAACACCAGAGAAGGATAAGACCTACAATAACGAACCCAAAACAATTAAGAAAATGGGAATAGGAACATACATATCGATAATTACCTTAAAGGTAAATGGACTAAATGCTCCCACCAAAAGACACAGATTGGCTGAATGGATACAAAAACAAGACCCATATATTTGCTGTCTACAAGAGACCCACTTCAGACCTAGAGACACATACAGACTGAAAGTGAGGGGATGTAAAAAGATATTTCATGCAAATGGAAACCAAAAGAAAGCTGGAGTAGCAATTCTCATACCAGACAAAATAGACTTTAAAATAAAGACTATTACAAGAGACAAAGAAGGACACTACATAATGATCAAGGGATCGATCCAAGAAGAAGATATAACAATTGTAAATATTTATGCACCCAACATAAGAGCACCTCAATACATCAGGCAAATACTAACAGCCATAAAAGGGGACATCGACAGTAACACATTCATAGTAGGGGACTTTATCACCCCACTTTCACCAATGGACAGATCATCCAAAATGAAAATAAATAAGGAGACACAAGGTTTAAATGATACGTTAAACAAGATGGACTTAATTGATATTTATAGGACATTCCCTCCAAAAACAACAGAATACACATTTTTCTCAAGTGCTCATGGAACATTCTCCAGGATAGATCATATCTTGGGTCACAAATCAAGCCCTGGTAAATTTAAGAAAATTGAAATTGTATCAAGTATCTTTTCCGACCACAACGCTATGAGACTAGATATCAATTACAGGAAAAGATCTGTAAAAAATACAAACACATGGAGGCTAAACAATACACTACTTAATAACGAAGTGATCACTGAAAAAATCAAAGAGGAAATAAAAAAATACCTAGAAAGAAGTGACAATGGAGACACAACGACCCAAAATCTATGAGATGCAGCAAAAGCAGTTCTAAGAGGGAAGTTTATAGCAATACAATCCTACCTTATGAAACAGGAAACATCTCAAATAAACAACCTAACCTTGCACCTAAAGCAATTAGAGACAGAACAACAAAGAACCCCAAAGTTAGCAGAAGGAAAGAAATCATAAAAATCAGATCAGAAATAAATGAAAAAGAAATAAAGGAAATAGCAAAGATCAATAAAACTAAAAGCTGGTTCTTTAAGAAGATAAAATTGATAAACCATTAGCCAGACTCATCAAGAAAAAAAGGGAGAAGACTCAAATCAATAGAATTAGAAATGAAAAAGGAGAAGTAACAACTGACACTGCAGAAATACAAAAGATCATGAGAGATTACTACAAGCAACTCTATGCCAATAAAATGGACAACCTGGAAGAAATGGACAAATTCTTAGAAATGCACAACCTACCAAGACTGAATCAGGAAGAAATACAAAATATGAACAGACCAATCACAAGCACTGAAATTGAAACTGTGATAAAAATCTTGCAACAAACAAAAGCCCAGGACCAGATGGCTTCACAGGCGAATTCTATCAAACATATAGAGAAGAGCTAACACCTATCCTTCTCAAACTCTTCCAAAATACAGCAGAGGGAGGAACACTCCCAAACTCATTCTACGAGGCCACCATCACCCTGATACCAAAACCAGACAAGGATGTCACAAAGAAAGAAAACTACAGGCCAATATCACTGATGAACATAGATGCAAAAATCCTCAACAAAATACCAGCAAACAGAATCCAACAGCACATTGAAAGGATCATACACCATGATCAAGTGGGGTTTATTCCAGGAATGCAAGGATTCTTCAATATACACAAATCAATCAACGTGATACACCATATTAACAAATTGAAGGAGAAAAACCATATGATCATCTCAATAGATGCAGAGAAAGCTTTCGACAAAATTCAAGACCTATTTATGATAAAAACCCTGCAGAAAGTAGGCATAGAGGGAACTTACCGCAACATAATAAAGGCCATATATGACACACCCACAGCCAACATCATCCTCAATGGTGAAAAACTGAAAGCATTTCCACTAAGATCAGGAACAAGACAAGGTTGCCCACTCTCACCACTATTATTCAACATAGTTTTGGAAGTTTTAGCCACAGCAATCAGAGAAGAAAAGGAAATAAAAGGAATCCAAATTGGAAAAGAAGAAGTAAAGCTGTCACTGTTTGCAGATGACATGATACTATACATAGAGAATCCTAAAGATGCTACCAGAAAACTACTAGAGCTAATCAATGAATTTGGTAAAGTAGCAGGATACAAAATTAATGCACAGAAATCTCTGGCATTCCTATACACTAATCATGAAAAATCTGAAAGTGAAATCAAGAAAACACTCCCATTTACCACTGCAACAAAAAGAATAAAGTATCTAGGAATAAACCTACCTAAGGAGACAAAAGACCTATATGCAGAAAATTATAAGACACTGATGAAGGAAATTAAAGATGATACAAATAGATGGAGAGATATACCATGTTCTTGGAATGGAAGAATCAATATTGTGAAAATGACTCTATTACCCAAAGCAATCTACAGATTCAATGAAATCCCTATCAAACTACCACTGGCATTTTTCACAGAACTACAACAAAAAATTTCACAATTTGTATAGACACACAAAAGACCCCGAATAGCCAAAGCAATCTCAAGAACGAAAAACAGAGCTGGAGGAATCAGGCTCCCTGACTTCAGACTATACTACAAAGCTACAGTAATCAATACAGTATGGTACTGGCACAAAAACAGAAAGATAGGTCAATGGAACAGGATAGAAAGCCCAGAGATAAACCCACGCACATATGGTCACTTTATCTTTGATAAAGGAGGCAGGAATGTACAGTGGAGAAAGGACAGCCTCTTCAATAAGTCATGCTGGGAAAACTGGACAGCTACATCTAAAAGTATGAGATTAGATCACTCCCTAACACCATACACAAAAATAAGCTCAAAATGGATTAAAGACCTAAATGTAAGGCCAGAAACTATCAAACTCTTAGAGGAAAACATAGGCAGAACACTCTATGACATAAATCACAGCAAGATCCTTTTTGACTCACCTCCTAGAGAAATGGAAATAAAAACAAAAATAAACAAATGGGACATAATGAAACTTCAAAGCTTTTGCACAGCAAAGGAAACCATAAACAAGACCAAAAGACAACCCTTATAATGGGAGAAAATATTTGCAAATGAAGCAACTGACAAAGGATTAATCTCCAAAATTTATAAGCAGCTCATGCAGATCAATAACAAAAAAATAAACAACCCAATCCAAAAATGGGCAGAAAACCTAAATAGACATTTCTCCAAAGAAGATATACAGACTGCCAACAAACACATGAAAGAATGCTCAACATCATTAATCATTAGAGAAATGCAAATCAAAACTACAATGAGATATCATCTCACACCAGTCAGAATGGGCATCATCAAAAAATCTAGAAACAATAAATGCTGGAGAGGGTGTGGAGAAAAGGGAACCCTCTTGCACTGCTGGTGGGAATGTAAATTGATACAGCCACTGTGGAGAACAGTATGGAGGTTCCTTAAAAAACTAAAAATAGAACTACCATATGACCCAGCAATCCCACTACTGGGCATATACCCTGAGAAAACCATAATTCAAAAAGAATCATGTACCAAATGTTCATTGCAGCTCTATTTACAATAGCCCGGAGATGGAAACAACCTAAGTGTCCATCATCGGATGAATGAATAAAGAAGATGTGGCACATATATACAATGGAATATTACTCAGCCACAAAAAGAAACGAAATTGAGCTATTTGTAATGAGGTGGATAGACCTAGAGTCTGTCATACAGAGTGAAGCATATCAGAAAGAGAGAGACAAATTCCGTATGCTAACATATATATATGGAATTTAAGGGAAAAAAATGTCATGAAGAACCTAAGGGTAAGACAGGAACAAAGACACAGACCTACTAGAGAATGGACTTGAGGATATGCGGAGGGGGAAGGGTAAGCTGTGACAAAGCGAGAGAGAGGCATGGACATTTATACACTACCAAACGTAAGGTAGATAGCTAGTTGGAAGCAGCCGCATAGCACAGGGAGATCAGCTCGGTGCTTTGTGACCCCCTGGAGGGGTGGGATAGGGAGGGTGTGAGGGAGGGAGACGCAAGAGGGAAGAGATATGGGAACATATGTATATGTATAACTGATTCACTTTGTTATAAAGCAGAAACTAACACACCATTGTAAAGCAATTATACTCCAATAAAGATGTAAAAAAAAAAAGACTAGTGAGTGATAGGAGTAAAGAATGGAGAAATATAAGCTGAGCAAGATGTTGAGAGACCTCAAGTGTCATGTGAAACAGCTTGGAGTTTGTTTTGAGGGGAGCAAGGGACAAGTTACTAGCTTATTAAAGAAATAATATGTACCAGACATTGTCCTAGCCACTTAGAATATAGCTGGTAGCAGACAAGAGTTCCTGCCTTCCTAGGGCTTATATTTTAATGGGAAAAGGGAATAGACTACAAGCACATAAATTAATAAAACGTTTTTCTTTTCAGGCAGTATTAAGTGCTATCAAACTACAAAGAAAATGTAACAGGGTAAAAGAATAGTGATGCAGATGGAGATACAATTGGAGCCAGTGTGCTCCGTGATTGCTTCTCTGAAAAAGTGACATTCAAGCTGACACCTCAAAAACAAGGCAAATTTGGTAGCACAACTGCCCAAGATGTAGAAAATATAAATTCAACTACTTATTTTAAGAGAGAGAAAGAACGCGATGAGTTTGGAGCATGTGAGCAGGGGAGGACTGGTAGGAGACAGAACTAGAGAAGATAGGACCCAGATGTCATTGGGCAAGGGCTCTCTGAGGGAACCGTGGAGCTAGCCAACCCTTTGGGCAGTTCTGGAACTCTGTTGGCATGTTTTTTGTTAGTGACAATGACAGAAACTCCCTCCTGACATCGAGAAGCTGGAATCCAGGACTGCTGGGCTTTCTGTTTCACACAAGATGGTCCACACACCAAAGAGCTGCCATTCATCCTACATGACTTTCTAATGTCTCAGTAGACATTCATTTAGATAAAATGCTGCTATAATTTTCTGAGCCTAGAACCTAAATCCATTTTTGCATCATAACACAATATTTTTAAATGAAGTTTTAATAACTCCTAAATTTCCCAGAAATACAAATACCTTATAAACTGAAGGAAGCATGTACTTTTTTATCCTGAACATACCAACAACATTTCAGGATATAATGTCACCAGTAGCAATGCTGCTTGAGTATTTGAGTCTCTTCTCAAAGCACAAATGTGTATAAATCTGCATTTGTCATTCACATATTCCTGGCAATTCCCCTTATAGATGCAAGCATTTACTTTCTTATGTCTTCTAGTATAATTATGCCTATGGATGTACATACTGAAATACATATTCCATTATTAAAAAATCACTTTCTGACTTCACTGGTGAATTTTACCAAATATTTACAAAGAATTATCACCAATTCTCCTCAAACTCTTTCAAAAAAGTCAAAGAAGAGGGAACACTCAAAATTCTTTTATGAGGCCAGCATCATCCTAATACCAAAACCAGGGGGGGGGGCGGTGGCGGGGCGAAAAAAACACTACTAGAAACTAAAACTACAGGCCAATATCCCTGATGAATAAAGATGCCAAAATTCTCAATAAAACACTAGACAACCAAAGTCAGCAGCACATTAAAAGGATCATTCACCACAACTAAGTGGGATTTATCCCTGGGATGTAAGGATGGTTCAACATATATAAATCAATCAACATGAAAAGACACATTAATAGAATGATAGAAAAGAATCATATGAGGCTTCCCTGGTGGCGCAGTGGCTGGGAGTCTGCCTGCCGATGCAGGGGACACGGGTTCGTGCCCCGGTCCGGGAAGATCCCACATGCCGCGGAGCGGCTGGGCCCGTGAGCCATGGCCACTGGGCCTGCACATCCGGAGCCTGTGCTCCACAGCGGGAGAGGCCACAACAGTGAGAGGCCCGCGTACCACAAAAAAAAAAAAAATCATATGATATTCTCAATAGATACAGAAAAGCATTTGACAAAATTCAACATTCATTCATGATAGAAACCTTTAACAAATTAGGCATAGAAGGAATATACCTCTACATAATAAAGGCGATATATAACAAGCTCACAGCTAACATCATACTCAGGAGTGAAAGGTAGAAAGCTTTTCCTCTAAGATCAGGACAAAGATAAGGATGCCCATTTTCACCTCTCCTATTCAACACAGTACTAAAAGTCCTAGATACAGCAATCAGGCAAGATAAAGAAATAAAAGTTATCAGAATTGAGAAGAAAAAAGTGAAATTGTCTCTATTTGCAGATGACATGATTTTATATATAGAAAAGTGTAAAGACTCAACCAAAAAACCATTAGATCTAATAAACAATTTCAGTAAAGTTGCAGGATACAAAACCAACACACAAAACTCAGTAGCATTTCTATATAATGATAATAAATTTTCTGAGAAAGAAATAAGGAAATCAATCTCATTTACAATAGCATGAAAAACAATAAAATGTATAGGAATAACTTTAGCCCAAGAGGTGAAAGATCGCCACTCTGAAAACTATAAGACATTGATGAAAAAAATCAAAAAAGACACTAATAAATGGAAAGGTATACCATCTTCATGGCATGGAGGAATTAATATGGTTAAAATGTCAATACTACTGAAAGCCATCTATTGAGTCAATGCAATCCCTTTCAAAATTCCAATGGCATTTTTTACAGAAGTAGGAAAAAACAGTGCTAAAATGTATATGGAACCACAAAAGATTCTGAATAGCCTAATAAATCCCGAGAGAGAAAAACAAGGCATCACACTTCCTGATTTCAAGCTATCCTATAAAGTTATAGTCATCAAAACATAAAAACAGACTGGCATAAAAGCAGATAAATAAACCAATGGAACAGAATCAAGGGCCCAGAAATAAACCTAAGCATATAAGGTCAACTAATATTTGACAAGGGAGCCAAGAATAGTCAATGAAGAAAAGACAGTCTCTTCAATAAATTGTACTAGCATAATGGGATATTTGCATATAAAATAATGAAAGTGGACCCCTAACTTACACTACTCACAAATACTAATTCAAAATAGATTAAAGATTTAAATATAAGAACCAAAATCATGAAAATCCTAGAAGAAAAGATAGGAATAAAGCACCCTGAGATGGATCTTGGTTATGATTTTTTGGATATGACCTAAAGCACAAGCAAAAAAAAAAAAAAAAAGTAAACAAGTTGGACTACATCATACTACAAATCTCCTATACAGCAAAAGAAACCATCAACAAAGTGAAAAGACAACCTACAGAATGGTAAAAAATATTTGCAAACCATATATCTGATAATAGGTTAACATCCAAAAGTACATAAAGAACTTATACAACTCAATAGCAAAAAATCAAATAAGCCAATGGAAAAAAAATGGACAAAGGACCTGAATAGACACTTTTCCAAAGAAGATATACAAAAAGCCAACAGGTACATGAAAAGAAGCTCAACAGCACTAGTCATTAAGGAAACGCAAATCAAAACCACAATGAGATATCACCTCATGCCTGTTAGAATTGCCATTATCAAAAAAAGATAAAACATGCTGGCATGGATGTGGAGAAAAGGGAACCCTTGCACACTGTTACTGGGATTGTAAATTTGTGTAGCCACTATGGAAAACAGTATGGAGGATCCTTAAAAAATTAAAAATAGAACTAACACATGATCTAGCAATTCCACTTCAGGAAAATATCCAAAGGAAATAAAAACACTAACTCAAAAAGATATCTGCACCTGCATATTCACAGCAGCATTATTTACAATAGCCAAGTCATGGAAACAACCTAAGTGTTCTCTGATGCATGAATGGATAAAGAAGTTGTGATACACGTACACACACACACACACTGAAATATTATTTAGCCATAAAAACTAGGAAATCCTCCCACTTGTGACAACATAGATGGACCTTGAAGGTATTATGCTAAGTGAAATAAGTCAGACAAAGACAAATACTGTATGACCTCCCTTATATGTGGAATTAAACAAATAAATAAAACTCAGGGGCTTCCCTGGTGGCGCAGTGGTTGAGAGTCCGCCTGACGATGCAGGGGACACAGGTTCGTGCCCCGGTCCGGGAGGATCCCACATGCCGCGGAGTGGCTGGGCCCGTGAGCCATGGCCACTGAGCCTGCGCGTCCGGAGCCTGCGCTCCGCAACGGGAGAGGCCACAGCAGTGAGAGGCCCGCGTACCGCCAAAAAAATAAAAAATAAAACTCAGACTCTGAAAAAAGAGACCAGACTGGTGATTACCAGAGACAGAGAGTGATGGGAGTTAGAGGAAGGTGGTCAAAAGGTAACAACTTCCAGTTACAAGCTAAATAAGTACTAGGAATGTAATATACGACATGATGATGATACCTAACACTGCTGTATGATAAATAGGAAAGCTATTAAAAAAGTGAACCCTAAGAGCTCTCATCACAAGGAGATATTTCCTTTTTTCTTTTCTTCTTTCTCTTTTTATTGTATCTATATGAGATGACGGATGTTATCTGAACCTATCGTGGTAATCATTTCACAAAATATGCAAATCAAATCATAATGCTGTGCACCTTAAACTTACACAGTGATATATGCCAATTATTTCTCAATAAAACTGAAAATAACTGCATTTATGTTGTTATTACAGAAAATAATTCTATTTTTAAAAGTTACGGATCAGGTAGATTATATTACCTGTAAAATTCATTACAAGAGAGTAAAGGGGGTGATTTAAAATATTTGTTTATGATATGGAATCTCTGGGTCTCACAGAGGTGGGGACCACCATAGGATATGGGGGAAAATGTGGACTTTATTCTAAGTTCAACGAGAAGTTTGAAGTGTAGTAAACAAGGGATTGTGGTGATCTGACTTGCAGTTTTAATAGCTTACATCTGCATTTGTTGAAACCTGGTTGAAGGAGGCAGAAGGAAATCACAGAGACCAGTGAGACACCTGATACAGGGGTCAACGCAAGCAACGATGGAGGCCCACACTAAGGTGCTAAGAATAGAGTTGATCGAAATTCATCTCCTGACTATTTATAACACCCTTGAAGTATGTGAAGGCTGTCATCCTATCATCCCACATTATTGGGTGGACCAAAAGGTTCGTTCGGTTTTTTCTGTAAGATGGCTCTAGTAGCATTTAGTTGTCTTTAACTTCATTTGAAACAATTTTGTTAGATTGTATGTGACAGCCATCATATCAGCATGCATTTTTAAAAAAGACATCAAAATTGGTGAGTTTTTGTGTAGCCATTTTAATATTGAAGATGCAAGAAAATAGCAACATTTTTGGCCTATTATGTTTTATTATTTCAAGAAAGGTTAAAAACACAACTGAAATGTACAAAAATGTTCATGCAGTGTATGGAGAAGGTGATGTGACTGATCGAACGTGTCAAAAGTGGTTTGCGAAGTTTCGTGCTGGAGATATCTCTCTGGACGATGCTCCACAGTGGGGTAGACCAGTTGAAGTTGATAGTCATCAAATCGAAACAATAATTGCAAACAATCAATGTTATACCACGCGGGAGATAACCGACATACTCAAAATATCCAAATTAAGCATTGAAAATCATTGCACCAGCTTGGTTATGTTAATCTCTTTGATGTTTGGGTTCCACATAAGTTAGGTGAAAAGAAACCTTTTTGACCATATTTCTGCATGCGATTCTTTACTGAAATATAATGAAAACATTCCGTTTTTAAAACAAATTGTGACAGGTGATGAAAAGTGGATACTGTGCAACAATGTAGAATGGAAGAGATCGTGGGGCAAGTGAAATGAACCACCACCACACCAAAGGCCAGTCTTCATCCAAAGAAGGTGATGTTGTGTATATGGTGGGATTAGAAGGGAGTCCTCTATTACGAGCTCCTTTTGGAAAACCAAATGATTAATTCCAGAAAATACTGCTCCCAATTAGACCAACTGAAAGCAGCACTCTACGAAAAGTGTACAGAATTAGTCAACAGAAAATGCATAATCTTCCATCAGGATAACGCAAGACTGCATGTTTCTTTTATGACCAGGCAAAAACTGTTACAGCTTGGCTGGGAAGTTCTGACTCATTCACCGTATTCACCAGACATTGCACCTTCAGATTTCCATTGATTTCAGTCTTTACAAAGTTCTCTTTTTTTTTTTTTTTTTTTTTGCGGTACGCGGGCCTCTCCCTGTTGTGGCCTCTCCCGTTGCGGAGCACAGGCTCCAGACGCGCAGGCTCAGCGGCCATGGCTCAGGGGCCCAGCCGCTCCGCGGCATGTGGGATCCTCCCGGACCGGGGCATGAACCCGTGTCCCCTGCACTGGCAGGCGGACTCTCAACCACTGTGCCACCAGGGAAGCCCCTACAAAGTTCTCTTAATGGAAAAAATTTCAATTCCCTGGAAGACTAAAAAAGTTACCTGGAACAGTTCTTTGCTCAAAAAGATAAAATGTTTTGGGAAGATGGAATTATGAAGTTCTCTGAAAACTGGCAGAAGGTAGTGGAACAAAAGGGTGAATATGTTGTTCAATAAAGTTCTTGGTGAAAATGAAAAATGTGTCTTTTATTTTTACTTAAAAAACTGAAGGCACATTTTGGCCCACCCAATATTTTCCTCTTTTTGTTAAACATGTCCAGACTCTTCCATTATATTCTACATGACACAGTTTCTAGACTTCTCTCCACCTTGTGAACAAAGATATCTTTGTTGACATCTTCTGAAAAATGTCTAGGCTATCACTATCCATCTTAAATAGAATTCCCAGAATTGAAGGCAATTCCTCAAATGGGATTTGATGTATCTTCGGAACAGTAAATCACCTGGCACTTGCGACCTCTCTACCCTATCTACTGCAGAATGAAGTAGCATTTTCTGCACCTGCATTGCACTGTTTATTTACATTCAGCTTGTGATGAAATATGACTTCTCTTCCTGCCTCAGACATTCTTTGAGCCTACACACCAGTCTTTACATTTCTAAGAACATTACCCTGATTCGTTTTGAGTTCTTCCTATCCTTTACCACTGGAATGAAATATCACATCATGAATTACACATTACAAAAAGCCTTTGAAAAAAAGAAGGCAGCAGCATATGTGTGACAAATTCCAGCTGTGTAGTCCAAGCAGCAGGTGTCATAGTATTTGCTGTTTTTTTCATAAGCACCAACTTGTATAGGTGGAGTCTCTTCTTGAAGTCACTTTCTCTCAGGCATATGTGTTTGTTCTGTCACCAACCATCTCTATCTAGCAGGAGAAACACCTTTCTTTCAGTGCATCCAGTGTACTGCAAGAGAGGTTGCTTCATGAAGTTATGAGTTCCTTATCATTGAAAGTAGGTAAGCAAAAATAAATGATCTCTGCTTGAAGATGTTAAACAGAAAATTTAGATTAATAGCAACTGCAAGGCCGTAAATCACTAGATGACAGGATCCTTATAATTCTTAAATTCGAATGATGCCTAGATTCTTGTCATCTTTTTTCAACTGGGCTTGCAGTTACCCTGCTTCTCTTACTTGGCACTTATGGGATAACTCCATGAAAACCACTGTTCCAGCTATCTATTGCTATATAACAAACAATCCAAAAATGTAGTGACAGAAAGCAACAACCATTTTATTATCCTCACGGATCCTGTAGGTTAGGATTTTGGACAGGGAACAATAGGGCTGGCTTGTCTCTCTCCCTCGATGTCTGAGCCTCTGTTTGGAAGACATGCGTGGCTGCGGTGACTCAGATGTCTGGATATGACTTAAACAACTGGGGACTGGAACCATCTGGGTTTTCTCACTCACAACACATTTGACACCCGGGCTGGGATGACACAGAAGCTAGTTTCAGCTGAAACTATTGACTGGAGCATCGGGAGGCTGTTCCTTGGGGCTTAGGTTTCCTCACAGTACGGAGGCTTAAGCGTAGTCAACGTTCTTACATAGAGGCTTAGGACTCCAAGGGCAAGTGTTCCAAGAGCTAACATTCCAAGAGCAAGGCGGAAACTTCATGGTATTTTATGACCTAGCCTCAGAAGTCATCTAGCACCACTTTTTATAGGTTCAATCTATCAAAGACCTTCCCAGATTTAAGGAGAGGTGACATAGACCCCATCTCTCCACGGGAGAGATGTCAAAGAATATGCAGCTGCATTTTAAAGTTGCCACATTCTTTATAGCGCATATTTTTAAATTTCAGATAACAACAACCAAGGAGTCTTTTTTTCTTCTTCTTCTAAATTTCCAGACTTTAATTGAAGGTATGTACCCATGTAGCTTATAAGCAGACTCGGGCTTCTAAGCACAGCAGGGGAGAAAAGAGTGAACCAAAGCTTCCAGTGGACAAAATGGAGATTTCTCTGGAGCCGAGAACACGTACGTATTTGGAGTGAAACGAAGACTGATATTCTGGACACCCGCTGCTTCCTTTACAGACCCTAGGAGATCCAAGATTAAGCTCTGCAGCACTCCAAACCCTGGGAGAAAAAGCCTTGCTCAGACTCAATTTATTGGACACTGACCTTTAACCCACTGAAATTTGTATGTGTTCCACAAGTCTCTCAACGTTCTGTTTTGGCTAATTTGTTACCCAGACATGTCTCATTCTCACCTGGAGACTATAAACATGCCTGGGCCTGGGAGAAGAGGTGCAGAGAAAGAGATGACTATGCTTCCCACAGAGCCCCATCAGGTTCAACTGAGCAACAATGGAAAGGAAGGAAAGCTATCTCAGCAAGGGAATTGAAATGCTAAAAGAACTCCCCTCCTGGCTGAGTGTACTGCCATTCTCTGTACCAGCCACCACCTAATTATTCTTCACTGCAGATGAGTAAAGGCTGATGTGATAAAAATCATAAATCAGCCCTGTGTTTCTGTGGAGCTGGGTGTGTTCATTAAGGGTGCAACATTATCAAAAATGAAGGCTTTGGTCAAGTCATGGAACTTCTCTATGTTTAGCTCAAGATACCAGCATTCTGGGTTTGGAGATATTGAGCTTTCAGTTCAAACTCCAGATCTTCGAAATTGAAGGCAGATTCCAAGTCAGAATCCCTATTTTTCACAGGAGGCCCTGCAACCCTGGGCAAGTGGAAGAAATGAGATTGTTATATGGTGATTGATCAGTCTTTTATAATGGTAGTTAAAGAGAGTTAACTAATTTAACTAAGCACTTACCATGCAAGTGCCACACTGTTTAACACGTATCATCTGATTTCATTCTTGTAACAATCCCATTTTACACATACAGAAACTGAGACCCAGAGCAGGGACGTGAACTACCCCAAATTACACTGTTTGGAAGTGATGGAGCCAGAATTTGAGATAAGACAGTCTACCTGTATCCATACCCAGGACTTTAACCACTAGGAAGTACTGCCTCTGCTCAGGAGCATATGGGAGAACCCTTCTAGGCACTCCCTGGGCATTCAGGAAGGTCTGGAGAAAGTGATGCCTGACCTGAGTCTTCAGGGTAAGGAGAAACCAGCTAGGCTGAGAAAGGGTAAAGGGTGGTACAGGGAGACCATTGCTGGTACCAGTGTGGGTAAGGGCCTGAAGGCTGTTGAGAGCCAGGATAAAAGCTCCTCAAAGTCAGGAATCGCATTTTCTTGCTCACCATGGAAGCATCTGCTACCTGGCATGTGCCCAGCACATGATAGCCACATGAAAAGCCAAAGGAGTACAGGAGTCACAAGCATGGGCTCTGGGGTCAGACTGCCAGTGTTGAGCTATGAGACTTCAAACGACTGGCTTCACCTCTGTGAGCTTTGGTTTTTCTATCTGTAAAAACAAGAGGTGAGAATAGAACCTGCCTCCTAGAGTTGTTGTGAGGGAGGACCAAATGAGATCGTGTGGGTAAAATGCATACGTAGTCTAGTGCCAGCCACAGAGTCAGAGCTCAAAAAAAGGTAATGGTAGTTTTTTATTGTTAGTCCCCCAATAAGTCTTTGGCAAGGGAATGTATGATTGATGTGGGCATGATTATTAGAGGGCGTGACTTATTAGAAGGATTTCAGTATGAATCGAGAAGGTGAGAGACAAGTGGTACAAGGGAAAGCTGAGGCCAAATTGGACATCCCCACTTTGCCTGCTGTCTTCTCCTAATATTTTGTGATCTTAATGGTGATAGTGATGAGGAGGGAAAGAGAGGTGCCCTCTTGCATTTATACTGCAATGTGCACCTCACAACATACTTCCGTAGTCATTATTTTATCCAATCTTCCAAACAAATACATGACAAATATATGATGTGTGTGACTTGTTCCCATTCTGCATAAATCTAAGAAGCCCAGCGAGTATAAGTACCCATAAAAAGTCAACAGGCTGATAATAGAAAAACAAAGCCCAATTATTCTGACTCCTGGCTTTTTATCCCTCCACATGAATAACAGAGCCAGTGGAGACACTCTCAGGAAATTTCCTTAACACCAGAGAATCTGTTTGACACCCTTGCTGGCTATTCACCAAACCTCGCTTCTTTTCCTCCTGGAACATGTCTTTACTACATTCACTACATGTTTAAAAGTATCTTAGAGTGTTTGTTTTTGTCAGAATGGCTGACAATTTACTGTATTGTAGTTTATTATAATGATAATAATATTCCTCCCTTAAAAAAAACCATTCAAACTGTCTCAATCCTTGAGGCAATTTTTTTAACTAAAAAATACCAGCCTGAACTTTTCAAAGAAGAAAATTATTAAAATTCCTTTAGCTTGATAAATAGAAATCATCTCTTCTTGTTCTGCATAAATGTACTTCGTATGTACATTTACTACATCACTATATCTTTCTTGCAGTTAAGTGTGACCATGTACCTTACCTCTGGTCAATGGATCATGGGCAGAAGCAATTTG
The DNA here is from genome assembly GCF_951394435.1 of Stenella coeruleoalba. Classification (NCBI taxonomy): domain Eukaryota; kingdom Metazoa; phylum Chordata; class Mammalia; order Artiodactyla; family Delphinidae; genus Stenella; species Stenella coeruleoalba. The sequence goes on along the minus strand of NC_137148.1, from coordinate 130,727,979 downwards.
TGGCACTTTCAGGTCTGATACATGAGATCTTTCTTTCCCCTAGAGCAGCAACGTTAGAATTTGAAGACAGCACATCTACAAGACTAGAGGAGCCTAGATCCCTAAATCTTCGCTTTGGATGAAACTGCCTACTGCTCCAGAACACCGATTTTGGGAATTACATGAGCAAGAAATACATTTCTATTATGCTAAGTCACTGAGGCTTATCTGTTTCAGCAACTAGCATCACCTTAACTAACAGAAGCATGGAAAAAGAAATATTACAAACCCAGACACTCACTAAGACCATCTTCAGAATTCCCAGGACCTATATTTCCATGACCCTTTGCTTCTTTATTAGAATTACATTATGTCCCCTTCTTGAAAGCAGCTGGTAATAGATAAAAATTGCAAGACTGTAAATTCGTTTTGGGCAAGAGTCCTAACTACCTTCATGTCCTCAGCACCTCACACAATACCAGGCACAGAGTAGATGTTCAATAAAGGATGACAGAAATAACCATCCTTACGACCATCATCCGAGGAGACAACATTTGAATGGGATTTGGATAATCAGGTTTTCCAAATGGAAAAGGGTAATTTCCTTTAGGAGGTGATACCGAGCAGGACCCTGTGGGACTCCTGGGCACAAAAGCCTTTCTGTGTCCCCCATTTCTTGATTACAGGAAATAGGCTTCATTCAGCCTCCATGATCTTCCCTGAGTTCCAACGGGCAGGTTCAAACAGATGTTAATTAGGGAAGGGAGGGGATGTTGAGACAAGGGGGGCAATGTCGAAAGAAACAATAGTTCAGCCTTGGGTCAGGGTCCTGGTTCCCCCTCAAAGGATACACACAATGATATCTTTGAGCTGTTTTGCAGATACTGAAACTCCCACCAGGTGGAAGAAGTTCTGTATGGTGCCCACAAGCACGTAGATCCCAGACCGGTTGGAACCAGAAGGTTGGTAATGCTGGCTTCCACTTACCTCACCACCAACCAATCAGAACAATGTCCATGAGCTGATTTCGCCCTCTTTGAACCATTACTAGAAAACTCCTCACTACCCCCTCCAGGTCGGGACACACAGTTTTGAGGGCATTAGCCATCTGTGGCCCCCTTTGCCTGGCAAAGCAATAAAGCTATTCTTTTTTACTTCACCTAAAACTCTGTCTCCAAGATTTAATTTGGTGTCAGGCAACAGAGGCCAGATTCGGCTTCAAAGGCACTGTACAAAGCAGGAGATCTGCCACAACTTGGTAACAGGGTAGTAAGAGACTCTTCACATATCCATTCTTCTCTTCAAAGCTATTTATTGCGTACCTGTTATATGTCTGTCACTATTCCAGGAGATAAGGGCGTAACAAAAATAAAACAAAGAAGATCTCTGTGTTCGTGACTTTTACATCTGAAGGGGAGCAGAACATGCCACCCCACAATGTGCCTCTTTAGCATGTTAAAGAGGCAACCACACGTCCAAAATGGTGTCACTTGCGCTAAAGCCCATGATACAAATCCTAGATTTAACATCTGACTTAATTACACTTTCAGCCCTCACTAGGAATGTAATCTTAATCTGCCAGTTTGGAATTTTCTGGTCAGCACCAAGGAGGCAACCTGTCACATGGGTCCTCTTCATCCCTCCCCCCAACCCCCAGGACCAGTCAAAGAAAGAAGAGGTAATCTGCATGATAGACCTTGCCCTCCCACAAAAAAGATGACTGAAAGGTGACCTGGCCTGAAACAATTCTTTCTTTTCTTTGGCTAAAAGCTTCCTTGCCCCACCCTCCTCCTGCCTATAAAACTCTCCCACTGTATAGAACCCCTCTGAGTGCTCTTCTGTTTACTAGATAGGTTGCTGCCTGATTCATGAATAGAGCCAATTAGGTCTTCAACTTTACTCGGTTGAATTTTGTTTTTAACAAGGATAAAGGTTATTTTGAGCTGATTATTTTTGAGAAACAGCCTACATAGGAGAAGCTCTGCAGAGTAGAAGTTACTCTTCAGTAAGGAAAACTTACATTTCTAAAAGAAATCTCCATTAGTAAGGGTATTTCTCTCTGTGTACCAGGATGAGAAGAATGAAGCCTAAATCACAAGAAAATATTAATGGAGAAGGCACTGATTTAATCTGAATAGCAAAGCTAACCCCTGTTAACTGTGTTTTCCTGGTAATTCCCCTTAACTGTCTTCCCAAGCCCCAACATCTGTTTTTCTTTTTTTTTTTGGTCTTTAGCTAAAGATGGTATTTAAGGTGGTGGCTTGGGCCATCTCTGGGAGTTACTCAGTTTTCTGGGGCAGCATATGTTAATACACTTCCTTTTGTTTTTCTCTTATTAATCTTTTATTACATGGAACTCAGCCAGGAAGTCAGAAGGATAGAGGGACAATTATTCTTCCTCCCTTATGCGTTTTACTGTGTTTCCACACATCTGCGAAACACTTGCACAAAAACCTGGGTCAGGCTGAGCTAGGCACTCAATCGTCTGGGTACATATTATAGCAATGAGTGTGTGATGAGAGAAACATCATGATAATAGTCCATTCTCTTAAAGCATAAGAACTCTTGCTCCAAAATTGTGAAGACAGGAAATCTGAGAACAAACTAACCAGATACACACTTAAGAAGTTGAACCATGTAGGAATAAAAAAATCACTGCACTGTACCAAAAGTGGGCAGTAAAGATAATACTCTGTGGCTGGTCATTTAGTAGATGAAAGTATCAATCCATTCTGTTTCTAAGCTCTTGTTTTAAAAGAGTTAATCATATAATTTGGCTACGGGAACACCAGCGATGGCAGATGTGCTGTCCAACTGACCAGGTTAAGAAAAATAAAGGCAGATGGTTTTAGATTAAAGTCTGGATGGCAATGCTGCCATTAGAGAATTGATGTTCTGTTACCAGGCCAAGGTTCTTCCATTCTATTTACTTTACTCTCTAAATTACCTGCCACCTGGTGGTCCAGGGAATCATTTAGAAGTTTAATCATAGGCAGTTGATAAAACCTCTCTAATTTGAATTCAGTGATTCAGGCAAGAAATATTTATTGAGAGCCTACTGTGTGTAAAACAACACTCTAGGTGCTGGGGAATACAACTACCAAGTCAGCAAGCAAATTAAATTCTGTTAAGTGCTATTAAGAGAATAAAATACAATAATGGGGGCATTACAGTGGTCAGGGAAGGCTTCTTGGAAGAAGTGACATGAGCTGAGACAGGAAAGATGATGTACTAGTTTTCTACTGCCGCATAACTAATTGCCACAAGTTTACTGTCTCAGAGTTTCTGTGAGTCAGGAGTCCAAGTACAGATAAGCTGAGTACTTCGCTCAGGGTCCTACAAGCTGAAACCAAGGTTGGCAGGGGTTGTGATCTTATCTGAGGCTTGGGATTCTCTTCCAGGCTCAATCCTCAGCAGGATTTATTTTCTTGTGGCTGTACGACTGTGGTCCCCACTTTCTGCTAGCTGTTGTCTGGGGACCACTCTCAGCACCTAGATACCACCCTCTGGTCCTTGCTGTGCAGCCCCCTCCTCTTACAACATGCTTTCTATTAGGCCAACAGGAAAGCATCTCTCTGACACTTCACCATCTTTTAAAGAGCTCACTTGATTAAGTCAGGCCCACCTATGAATCTCTCTTTTGAGTAACTCAAAGTCAACTCATTAATAACATCATCACAGGAGTGATATAACACATTCATTGTTTCCACTCACAATCAAGAGGAGGGGATTACACAGAGCATGGACACTAGAGGGTGGGAATCTTGGGGACCCTCTAAAAAGTCTACCTACCAAAGATGAGAACCAGCCATTCAAAATCAGGAGAAAGCCTTTTCTGGCAGGGTCACCAAAACGTGCAAAGAACAAATTTGATATTTTCAGGAAAGGGAAAGATGTTTGGTCCACTGAAGCTTAATGGATGAGGCAAAGGGCAGAAAGAGAAATCCCCAGGAATCATTTGAATTGAAACCTAGGCGTTGGTGGCCATGTTGAGTTTGGATTTCATTTTACGTGTAAATAGGAGCTGACTAATATTAACTGAGCCCTCCCCCCTTCCCTCCACCATGATAAAAGACTCATCAATGGCATAAAGAATAATGGATCCAATGTCAAGAGAAATGGGAGGTTTTTATGAGTTGTAACTACCTCTCATTTTGAGAAATTAGGGCCTGTGCTAAAGGTTCTTTACAGGCCTGAAATTCAATTTTTTCTAGGTCCTATTAAAAAGACTATTCAGGTGAAAGTAAAAATAATATAAATGTAATCATTTTCTAGTGTTGGCTGACCTAATTATTATAGAAAGGAATCTGGTCTTCTGCTTGTTCCAGGCATCTTCCAATGCCCATGAATGTACCCTTGGGTCACCTTCATAAATTCTATAAGTAATTATAATAACATTAATAAAATCAAGGCATTTCCAGGAGCAGTATACAATTTGTCCTTTGGTCAGGGGAGAATTCATAATTAGTGTTTTTAGAAATTTCTAGCAATGCAGTTTTCTTAGATAATACTGAAGCAAGAGTTTATTGCTTAGAAATGCTAGCTCATCACAGTCATTACTTTTCTTAACCTTCCTAAGCTGAGGCTGAAAGGGAGATCCAACTCTGAATTAAACAACCTATAGAAATGTCACTATGTCCTAATCAACCCAGGAGTCAGAGGTGTCACTCCTTTCTTAGTTTCTTTGATTGAAGTATTTAGCAGGATTTACTTGAGGCTTCCCTTTGAGATTCTGATTAGTAGAGGAAAAAAATTTTGAAGAAACGATAGAACTTAGATTCCTAAACTTGAAGATCCAAAGACTGTTGGATAATTCTCCTTTCTTTTTTTTAAGTGCCTACTCACTGGTATAACTTCCCAAACGTCAAATGGACCAGGATTTGGATTATCAATAAAATAAGGCAATATAAGATCCTTCTTTCTCAAATCCCTTCTTGTTTCCATCACTGAAGCCTCATATTGTTACATTATTTTCCTCCTAGGAAGTAAAAGAAATTTATTCAGTGAAGCAATCTAAAAATAACTCATTCGACAGCCAGTGGCTTCCATGGTTACTGAAAGACCCTGTTGATTCTCTGCTCTAACAGGCAACCACAACTGGTGAATCATTTGCATTAAAAACAACACACACCAAAAATAGCAGGAAGGACCCTAGAACAAGACTGTGCAGGCTTCCATTCCATGAAGTGTATTCTTCTTCTTCACAGCCCCATGAAAAGTACATCCCAAGAAGAAAGAAATATATTCCTGAAAAGTAAATGAAACCTGTCTCTGAATCAATTTCTTGGTTCTGGGAATCCCCGCCACGCTGTTATGCTCTGACAAACCTCCAGTGGTTCACAATGTAAATTTCAAAAAAAAAAAAATACTGTCTTCACGAGTAACAACTGATCAGATATTTAATATCTACTAAAGGCATCAAAAGGAAATTAAATTATTTTTTCCTTAAGTAAGATTATATCACAGGACTTTACATCAAAGTTACATATATATTATAACTGTTAGGAAAGGAGTAATGCCTGCATGTGTAAATATATGTTTGAAACATACACACTCATATATTTATGTATTCCTTCGTACATATTAAATCTCCTAAGATTCTGATACTCCATTACAACTTGTTTCCAAATGGAGGGATCTAGAAGAATCTACTTTCGAAAAAAGAATTTCATATTTTCATCACAGATTCTCAGATCCAGTTTACCCAAAACATGTTTCTTAAATATAAGAAAAACATACACCAAAATATATTAAAATTGCCTACACATTAACTAAGCTGTATAGTCAGAGTGCCAAAGATATGTTTAACTAATTTAGTCACCAGTAATCTAGATTAGAGGTGTAGGCAGTCAGATTTGACAAAAATTGGTTCAAAAATTAATTGTTTAATGCCAATTAAATTAGCTTAAATATCTTTTTCATCAAAGGTTCTTCCTTACATTCAGCAAGAACCATCAAGGAGCCGCCACGCGCCAACCAATATTCTAGGATGATGGTATGACTGTGAGCAGGATGGACAAAGGTATCTGTCCTCATGAAGCTTCCATTCTAACAGGAAAGGTAGACAAACCAAGAGAATTCCAAACCATAAATGAGTTTGTAATAACTAAGGAAATTAAAGTGATTTGATAGAGAGTAAGGTAGAAGTAGAGGGAGGCTACTTTAGACAGTGTGGTCAGGAAGCCTTTTCTAAAGAGAATTTGAGCTCTGACTTAGAGTAAATCGGAAGAGCCAGGCATGAAAAGTATCACATGAAGAGCATGTGGGGAGAGAGAACAACAAATGCAAAGACCTGGAGGTAAGAAAGAGCCCGGCTTGACAGAGGAACCGGAAGCAAGCCAGTGTGCTTGGAGCAGAGGAGATAAGCAATACAAAATGAGTTGCAAAAGAAGCCTGAACAGGCCATGGTAAGGAGATTAGATTTCACTCTAAGCGCCTTGGGAAGCCATTAGAAGAATTTAGACAGCAGTAAAAGGATCAGAAATAAGCTTTTAAAAGATGACTCTGGCTGACTGTATGGACACAGGACTGCAATAAACTAAGAGTATGAGCCGGGTGACTACTCAGAAGACCACTGCAAAAATCCAAGTGGGAGACGATGTTAGCTTGCTAAGGGTGGTGGCAGAGAGGTGGAGAAACGCAAATGGTGTTCCTACCTATTTATGTAGGAAAGGATGCAAAATTCAAAGGAAGCCTAAAGGCTTCATTTTCCGGATGCATGGGCATGAGAAAGTAAAGTTGCCTGCCATTTATGAATGGGCTGTGTTCCAAAGCCTTGTTCATCACTTATTTCAAACTCAGGGCACTTTTTCCCACAGATACCTGCTGTTAGTATCTGCTGGGGTTTCATATGAAATGAATCAGTCTAAAATTCATACCAGTAATGGGCAGAACACTCCCAAAGTTCTGTCCTTTTCTCATTATCTAACCTAATCTCAAAGCAGAATGGCTTCAGATGGTCACACATTTGCCTAATGGCTTTTTTGACGTTCTTTTGATTTTTCTCTTGCTCCAACTGTTTGCTTTAGAACATCAACTTTATCTCCTATATCTCTCTAATAGAAAATAATCTTGGTAACATATAATATTTAGGCTCTCCAGAGAGGAGTACTGAACTCCTTAGTGATATCATAAATCTTGGTTTACCAAGGATCCATCCCCAGAGTAGAAGGTGTCAGAACCTTTTTTCAGAACAATGGTAGCATCTGAGAAAAAATTAAGAAAAGAAAAGGTATTTGGAGTCATAAAATCTTAGGGGATGATTCCTTGGATAGGGTAAGGTGGACACAATGAGGCTGGTGAAGTCTTTTAAGACAATATTTCTCAAACTTGTATGTACAGGAACTTCCACTTTGGGTCATGGTGGCATAAAGGGACTGGATTTACTCTCCTGCCTTAAACAACGACAAATATGGACAAACTATATGAAACAACAATATTAAGACACTGGACGATAGGCAGCACAGTGATCCCTACAGGAAGAAAAACAAACCAGGTGAGTCGTGTGATCATCCTGGCAATTATATCTGGAAAGAGTTTTGATGACACAGTGCAGGAAGCGGGAATTCAAACAGAGCCCCGCTGAGGCAACAGAGTTGAGAATGTGGGAGGCCAAGGTGGCTAGACTTTGCAGAGCAGAGTACTGGAGAGGAGGGAGCTGCACAGAGAGAGAACTCCAGAGATGTGCAGAGGGTTTCTCTCAAGTCTTCATCTGAGTACTGACTGGTGCGTACAGTAGTCCCCCCTTATCCAGGGGGGATACGTTCCAAGACCCCCAGTGGATGCCTGAAACCACAGAGAGTACCAAATCCTATATATATACTATGGTTTTTCCTATACATACAGACCTATGGTAACATTTAATTTATAAATTAGGCATAGTAAAAAAATATCTGAATTTCCAGCACCACGGTGAGACAGGAGATCCAAAAATCTCAATGAACTCCAAGCTCAGGAAACAGGAATAGACCTACACCAGGGAATTCGTAATCAAATTGCTTAAAATCAGTGATTTTGAAAACAAAAAAAAAATCCTAAAATAGCCATGAAAAAACTTCAGCGTGAATACTAATTACCTGGTTATTTGTTACAATGCAGGTTCTGACTCAGCAGGTTTGGGAGAGGTCTGAGATTCCGCTTTTCTAACAAATTCTAACAAGGTCACCCGAATGCTACTAATTTGATAATCACAGTTTTGAGAAGCAAATTCTTAAGATTCCAACAGCCAACCCGTTTTGATTTTCTAAGTTAACCCAAGATACCAAGAGATTCATAATTGAAAGTGACAGGATAGACCCAGGGAGGCATCATTTTGCCAAGCAGGGTAGACATTTTTCGGCTGTCTAGCAACGATTCCTACGTATTTGGTGATTTTATTCTGATTTCCTTTTGAAATTATATCCCCTTATTTACACCTAGGTTATATGCTTTGAGAGGAGACTCCCTCCAAACCAAGGATGGAAGCTATAACCCAGCCCTAGCTGATCAAGTCATTATATCTCAAAAGAGAGATTGCTCTTCTGCTTGAACCTGGAAGAATGTAGGCTGAAACAGCAGCAGTCAACTTACCTCCTTTGGAGGAGGGAGTAAGAATAGAGTTGTAAGGGAGCAGAATTTGCCACCCCAAAATACATCTCTTTGGCATGTTAATTATCTTAAGCTGATTATTTTCTAAGAAACAGTAGACATGGGGAAAACTCTGAAAACCAAGTACTAGTTACAGCTGTGTAACAGACATTTACATTTGTAGGGAAAATATTCATTTGTAAGGGTATCGCCCTCTCTGTACAGGAAGAGGATAATGACCAAATCTCTAGAAACTCTTGTCAATGGAGAAGACAATCACTTGAATCTGCTTAACAACCTTACCCAGGTTTACTATGCTTTTCCTGGTAACCTCCCATAACGGACTCTCTCCACCCTCAACATCCTCTTTTGCCTTTAACTGAAGATGGTATTTAAGGTGAGGGCTTTGGCCATTTTGGTGAGTTACTCAGTTTTTCTGGGTCTCCCCCATGTATACATGTTATTAAAAGTTTGATTTTCTCTTGTTAATGTCTCATATCGATTTAATTCTGAGATCAGTCAGAAGAACCTAGAAGGGTAGAGGAATATTTCTTTCTCCCCAACAGAGTCCACACAAAAGAAGCAAAGCCAAGGAGAGAGAAAAACTAGGTTCTGATGTTTCATCTTAACCCCTAGATCATGCCATTATTGAAGCGAGACCTATGCCTGGATTCTTCAGATACATAAGCTAAAAACTTTCTTTTTTAAAAAGCAAGTTTGACTTTTTTTTGTATATATATGGAAAGAACACTAACAGAAACCAAAAGCATAAGTTAAATAAGCTTTCATGACCTCGCCCAGGAATCTAATCACAATGTATAACACAATTTCTATTAATGATGATGGGTTTCAAATCTAATCTCGGTATTCTTAGAGAAATCTCTCCCTACTTGCTGTTACAGCATTTGTGGATAGAGGGGAAATTCGACTCTGCCTGAGTCAGGGTAGTTTGCCAAACAATCCCTAAAATTGTGAGCGTCAGTAGGTGTGGCTCTCGGGCTCTAGAGCACAGGCTCAGTAGTTGTGGCGCAAGGGCTTAGCTGCTCCGCCACAGGTGGGATCTTCCCGGACCAGGGCTCAAACCCGTGTGCCCTGCATTGGCAGGTGGATTCTTAACCACTGCAACACCAGGGAAGCCCTCAGAATATTCTTAAAAGTAGATGTCAAAAGAGATCTGGCGAATAAACTGAAAGAGAAGCATAAACACCGCGTACATAATCATCTTGACTTTGAAAGAGGACACTCATTAACCAAGACAATGAGTAGTTGATTTGTGCTTGCTTGCTTTCTCTTGTTAAAAAAAAATTTACACTGAAATAAAATTAGAGTCCCAGATAATTCCCAGAAGATAGTGTAGGGGAACAAAATTTTCCACCCCAAAATATGTCTCATTGGCATGAGGATCAATTTATGCTGATTATTTCTAAGAACCAGAACACTCAGGAATTTTTTCTTTTTACCTCTCTCTCAGCTGCCTAAAGAATTTAGATTAAGGGCCTGTTCCTGGAATACAGCTATCATCAGAGATATCTGCAAGGAACATGACTAGGTGTGCTGGGAGAAACTCAGCACAGCCTAGAGATCAGAGTCCACTCTGTGTCCCACCGCTTCTGCACGGCCCAGCAAACATTTATTTACCAAACATTTGCTTTTCCATCTCCATGCAGATTGCCTTCCTCCCTTTGAAGTCCCAAACCACTACCCAACAACATCCTCTTTTGTCTTTAGCTGAAGATGGTATTGAAGGTGAGGGGTCCAGCCATTTTGGTGAGTTATTCAGTTTCCCTGGGTCTCTCCCATGTGTACATGTTATTAAACTTTTGTTTGATTTTCTCCTGTTAATGTCTCATGTCAATTTCATTCATAAACCAGCCAGAAGAACCTACAAGGGGAGAGGAAAATTTCTACCACCCCAATAATAGAAAATTTTCCATTAAACATCATGTATTTTCATGAACCAGACCATAGCATACATCTGATGGAGGAAGTATTTAGGGAAGTTATTTTCACACTCTCTGGGATTCTCTCAAATTCCATATATTAGAGGGAGTGAGTCAGATGATCTTTTCTTTTACTTCAAAGCTGCTATGATTCTGTTGAGAAATAATAGTGAATTAAGGTTACAATTCTAGTGTCCCCTGAGAAAGAGCTTCAAAGAGAGGAAGATAAAAGTGGGGCTCCTGGCCCATTGGTAACATCCCAAAACAAGGAAAGACAAGACTCCAAGTGGATAGCATCAGAAACCTCTCCACCTGCTTTGTTTATTATATGGGTTCCCATGGAGATAGGAGGAGTGGTCTTGAAGGAGATTGGTGAAAATAATATAGAATCATGACTTAAAAAATAAATTTGTATTTAAGTGTCTCTCCCTGAGTCAGCTTTGTAACTGAATATTGCCCAGTTCCCTGGCATGGTGAACATCATTTTACTCAATAATAAAATAGCTCAAGTCTTTGCTGGTCTCTAACTTCTTTTAAGTAACCTTGGGACATTAAGGCCCAAACTGCCTGGAAAGTGGGTCTTGGTCATTGTAATAATATAGCTGTTTTCACTTAAAATCAACTTTGTGCCTTTTAAATACAATAAATCGTTCATTCTGATTCCCACATATCAATCCTGGAACCCAGTAGGATGATACAGAACTCACAAGCGAAAAGAATTTATTTCCTTCTGTTATCTCTAAAGTAAATAATAGCTCTCCCTGAGAAACACGTTGTAAAGATTCTAAAGAGCCATTGCTGTTCATAGTAACCCTTGTTCATTTCAGACTCCTTTTCTCCGGGTTTCTGGAGTCAGACCCTGGCTTCTCGCTCTCCCTTCACACACGCAATAAGGAGGAGGATGCATTAAGGGCAGTGTGACCACTGTCCTGACAGTTTGACTGTGAAGAGGCAGTGATACCTTCCAGAACTTAAAAAAATTTTTTTCTGCAGAAGGGCAGTAATTTCTCCTCCATGTCCCAAACTCAACTGACAGTAAACTATAGGAGACGGATTAGTAGATCAAACACCTGTCTATAGCGTTCAGCCTTTCTAGAACCATGGGAGGTCATCACAGTGTTACATATTTCTGAGATAAATAAACCTAGCCCCCAGGAGTTTACAATGAGGGCTCTTCCAGAGGAGACCACAAAAATCCAATCTTGCCTCCTCTAACTGAAAAGTACCTAACAAATATCCCACCTTAAGCCTTGAAGGAATATAGATTTATTACTGCTTGAACTCTATGGCCACATCTTTAATCCCTCATCAGATAATTCCAGTTTCACAAATGATGTGGGGCCATTTTGTATACACTCAGAGACTTTGTGGCAGTGGCTCCAACTTCTTCCTGTTAAGGAGGACAGGGTGGTATGTTGTTGAACACTAAAGATGCTGCTTCTTTTCGTGTGTGTGTGTGTGCGTGCGTGTAGTTGAGCTCACTTATTCATTCCACAGATGTTTGGAGACTTACTGTGTGCCAGGTATGTCTGGTACGTGGACATGCACTGGTGACTATGTCAGTTACCTGCTAAAGTCCCTGTACTTGTGGAGCTTACAGATGAAGGTAGAAGAGGCAAGTAAATATTTCAACAGGCAACTCAATAATCAGTGAGGAAAGGAATAGGAAAAGTAAGCCCAAGGAGTCCTGAGGACAAAGAGAGGTACAGCTAACTCAGGTTTAGGAAGGTAAGAAAGGCTTCCCGAAGAAGGTGGCCTCTGAGCAAAAAACTGAAGGATGGGAACAGGAGATGATGGCAGAAAAGAGTTCTACAAAGCGAACAGCATATGCAAAGGCCCGGGGGATGGCAAACTACAAGTAGCTCAGTTTGGGTAGGGCAAGGAATGAGAGACTGGGGTATAGTGAGAAATGTGGCTTGAGAAGCAATAGGACTCAGATCACGATAAGCCTTTGGAGAACATTAAGGATGTGATTTTGTTTTTAGGAAAAAGCCCTTCCCAATCTCCCTTAAGAATGAAGAAAATATATCTGGTTCCATTAATACTGATCTTATCCATCCAGTCAGTAAACGAAGGGCACTGTGCTAAGGATCCGTACAACATCTTTTAGAAACAGAAGCTACAAGGAGAGGACCGGATGGCAGAGTCTTCACATGCTTTTTCCCAAGGGTGAGATGAACCAAGAGTTGGAATCTACTCACTCAGCGCTGTGGTCTTGGCAGAGTGGACACTGCATGTGCCCCACCCTTGGTTCCTCAGTCATGAGCTCCCACCCTCAGCCCACCTCTGCCTCACACAATAAAGGCCATGTGCAAGCAAAATCAACAGGAATAAGGGACCAGGCAGAACGAGGCTCAACTTACTTCATCTCAAGTGAGGCTCTCTCTTTAAGAGTTTGGAAGGAGATTGATGGAGCAGCAGAAAAAGAATGAGATAATAAGTAGAATGGAGCTGAGAATGACCTTCTCACGTTCTGCAGACCTGTGGTCTTTTCTAGTGGTCTCGGCCGTGCCACAGTTCATAAACCAATGTTTCAGCCTCCACACTGCCTCGTCTGTCCTAATGCTTCACGGAAGGGAACCCCAGAGGAATCAGGTGAGCCAGTGTACAATAGGTAACCTGATGGTCTCAGTTTTACAGATGAGGAGACCTGGGCTCAGAGAGATGACTTAACTTGTCCAAGTTATGCAGCTAACAAACAAGTTCTAGAGTCAGGATTCCAACCCCAAGATGTTTGACTGCCAAGTACATGCTCTTAACTATTATGTGGTATCATGGAAAAATTTTTTCCAGGAAACTCAAAACAAAGTACACGTGATGTGTACCAGTGTCACCTCTTTGAGAGCATGCGTAAGCAAGCTGCAGTTGATTACCCTGGAAGCATAGCTCTTACTATGCTAATCGAGATACTGCATAGACCACATCAGATATGCCTCTCTCCTCTACAACCTAGAATAAACTCAGTCCCTACCATAGCCTGCCATATGCTCTGTAGCAGCCGGCCCCACTTTCCTCTTCAGCCTCATCCATGAACCCAGCCACACTAGTCTCCTCCTGGAGCTTTTTAGGGTTTCATACATTCAGGAGAATCTGCCTGGAGAGAATTTTCTGCTCCTCAGCCGGCTCTCTCCTCTCCCCTCCTTCCAGGGCAATGAAAAAAGATCATCCCTCGGAACAGCTTTGGGTAAAAACCCATTCTAAATGGTTCCTGATCCCCATTCCGCGTCTACCATTATTCTTGATCACGTTTCCACTAGCTTCATAATATTCACCACAACTATATATTGCTTTATTCTTGTATTCTTTGTCTGAGTCCCATACCGAAATACAGGCTTCAGAAAGGTAGCATCCATTGTTTTCTATCTATGCCTTGAACAGTGTTTGGAACATATACCAGGCTGAATAAATATTTGTTGAATGGATAAATGAATTTTCAAGTGAAAGGGATTCCTATGATGGTTTTTTCTTAAATCCTCGCATCTTTACATATCTCTTATATAACTGCAAAATCCAGTATCCAAACTTTCCCAGGGTTCTCTTGTCCCCCAAATAGTAACTTCTCTGCACACAGCACAGACTAACCTCTGCTGGAATCACCTGACCTTACTGACCTCGAGCTCAGGGCTGAGTCAGCAAATGTTGCCCAGATTATGCATCTTTATCATGGGGCTGCAGGAAGGCAGGAAACCCCAGTGCTCCCACACCTACTTGCCAATAAACACGATAAAGATGGACTCTCCCAGAGCTCTGGGAGATGAGGTTCTAAACTCCTGCTATTTGTCTTGGCTACAGGTAACCCCATGAAAGAAACTGATGCTGGTATGAGGTCGCTACAGTAAACATTATCCGTGTGCAATGAAGGGAATATTGACAGAAAGGGATGAGTCTTTCGTTGAGAGTGCAATTGAGTCTCTAAGAAATAAACAGTTATTGGCAGAGAGCCTACCAGTTTATTTGAAAAGAATTTTACAAAATTATTTTTAACAAAGAGTTCTACTTTCTTAGGGTGAATGTGACTGAATGTGGTGGCAAATGATAGAAAACCTTAATATGGGTTTAAGCCTAAACCATGACAGGTATTCTCAGTCAAGAAGTAGGTTTAACTTAAGCTTGGGGTCCTCTGTCTCTCTAGAGGTAGGTTAGTCTTTTCAAATATAAAGAGCTTCAAGCTGTAGGCCATAGGTGAGAGGGAACTTGTTGCCACCCCTGGATGCATTGATGGAATTGGGGCATGAAGGCTCAGTACACGAGGAATTCAGTGCAGCCTAAACCACGAGCCCCCAACTCAGGATCTGGAATTCACTTTGCCCCCAAAGTCTGGGACAGGACCTGCAGGTATGAAAGCTAATTCTCTTGAGAACAAGGCCTTCTCCTTAGTCATCCCTTGGGCTAGGGGAGATGCCAGAAAAGTGTGCAATGGGAGGGTGAATAAATGTGATGTATAACTCTAAATCCTGGGGATACAGAGACAGAAAGTCGGTGCTGTTTTTCTTCCTGTGCAAAGGGATTTCCTGGATTTGAAAAAAGTGCCACCAGAACTATGTGCAAGGCACACTATAGAAGGAAAGATAAGGATATCACAGCCTACGGAGCACTTTTAAAGAGCCACTGGGAGGCTAGGACTGAAAAGGCCTCCTGGTTTCCCTTTGAGTTGGATGAATGGGGCAGGTGACAGAGGACAAGGGAGGAGAGCTGTCATTCTCTCCCACTGAGAACCAGTTAGAAGGCTTTCATCTGGAGACGACCACTGGAGAGCCTTAAAAGACGCTTTTCAGTTGAAATTTATAAATAGAAGTAATACTACTTTGTATTCAAAGCACATTTACACATTTCGTTTTCTTTTAAGTTCATAAAGCTATTCCGCATCTGTAAAATGAGATGGGAATTCACACCTTATAGGACAGTGTTGAAGAGAAAGCAGGATAATGTTTGTACAAGACTTGGCATTTCGTGTGGTCTATAGTAAGCATGCAATACACGGTCACTGCTACTATCATGGCTGGTACTATTACTACTGCTCTTCCAGACCGGGTTTTCTGGAACAGAGATTAGCATGCAAGGCCTTTATTGGGGAGCCCTCTCATAATCAACACCTGTGCAAGGGAGGAAAAGGAAGCAGGATGGGTAGAGGGAGAAGTTGACTGACTAGTCCCCCCAAAGGTCTCTCTCAGTCCCACAGAGAGCTCTGGACCACACTGGCTCTTGAGAACTGTCACTCACTGGGGTGAGAAGGCTGGGCCTTTACACCACCACAGTGATGAGTCCTTATTGGAGGCTGCCCTAGAAGGAGGCAGGCTTTAGACAAGCCTGAAGTTTTCCTCAGCTGAGGCCGTCTCCAAAGAGGGCTCCAAGCTGAGGGCATTTTCTAGGAGCACTTCCAGAAGCTGACAGAGTAAATCATTGAGCCCTCAGGGGATATCCGGGTGTGTCACAGAGCTTAGCCCAATCAGTAAATAAGAAGAGTGCTTCAGAGGGCTTCCAACAACTTGTCCAAGGCCACAGCAAGTAAAGAGCAGTGCTAGGAATGAAAGTTAAGTCTTCTGACTCTAATCTGTCCTCTTCAGAGGCTCAGGACCCTTTGGCAACGTTTGGCATTTCTCTCCTTTATCGTGCCAGCAATTGCTCTTCCTCCTCTGAGCCTACACGGATCAAGGAACATCTGCTTAATGTAGTTCCCATGTCTTTTCCTAAGGATCAGGTAGCTAAGTTTACTCAAAAAAAAAAAAAAAAAGGAAAAAAGAATTATGGGAAAGGGAATTTTTTTTCAAATTATGTTTACCCTTATAAGTATCATATTCTCACCCTGCTTCCCCTCATTTGAAACACATGCATGTGCACACACAAAAGAGACCCCCCCCAAAGGGTCTGTTTAAGCAAAGATTTTGGCCACAGATCTACCAAATTAGAATCTCCAGAGACGGAACCCTGAATTCTTTTTCTCAAGCACCTCAGATGAGCTTCAAGCACACTAAAGTCTGCAAACTATCACTATAAATTCAGCATATCACCGGTCCAAAGTTATGCTCACATTTTTTGTTTGTTTGTTTTGTTTTTTGCGGTATGCGGGCCTCTCACTGTTGTGGCCTCTCCCATTGCAGAGCACAGGCTCCGGACGCGCAGGCTCAGCAGCCATGGCTCACGGGCCCAGCCACTCCGCGGCACGTGGGATCTTCCCAGACCGGGGCACGAACCCGCGTCCCCTGCATCGGCAGGCGGTCTCTCAACCACTGTGCCACCAGGGAAGCCCATGCTCACCTTTTTTAGTTTGTGCCTATAAACTGGTTCCAAAAGCAATTCACAGAATCAAAGCATTCTCAGGTTGAAAGGTATCTTGGAGATTATTACGTCTCCATTTTTGAGAAGAAAAAACCAGGGCCTGAGAGGAAGGGTGACTTGCCTAGGGTAAAAGAAGAGGTTAATGAGCAGAGTCAGGCTCCCACTTTTGGGATCAGGCCTTCTTATAACTCTAACAAGCTTCAAAGAGGAGTTTCAATCCAGTTTCCAGCAATGAAAGCAAAAATTAAAAGAAAAAAAGAGTTCCAGGACTATTGTCAACAATATTGTAATGGAAAACATCTCAATCATTCGGGTCTGTTATAAACTCCACCCTCCCCCACCATTTGCTATAACTACTCCCAACTTAAGTATCTTGTGACTAGAGACACGGTCTCTTATTTGAACTTGGTTTACGCAATGGGAAGAGAAGACCCCAAAGCCATCAATGCCAAAAGGAATAGTATTTCCTTCTACAGTTTTATAATTTATTCTTATTCAGAAGTGAGGTTGGGTTTCCAAATCTGTTCCTTAGAGGAGGAGGAGGGGGAACGGGAAGGGCACTGCACTACAGAGTATGATTATATTTCAGATTATTTTTGATGTTTGAAATCTCTCAAGCTTTGATTAATAGCAATTATATTAACAAAAATGATGATGACGACAGAAAATCAACCTACCGTTTCTTCTTTATTAGTCCCCACACTCAGTGACTCAAATAAGCATAAAATGTGAAAGATGTGGCTGCTTCTATCGGCATCTGTGGTTCTCCAGGTCCCCAAATGGCCTGTTGTTAATTTCAGTTATAGCAAATTGGGGACATAAATAAACTTGTAATCTGGGTGCCTATGAAAATATGGCAGGCTGGCATGCCAGCACAGCCAAAAATCTGATCTAACTGGTGTTCCTTTCCATCAATTCCATTAAAAATTGCTAAACTCAGAGCCCAGCTTAGAGTCAGATATAGAGAGGTCCTGAGCCTGTTTAGAGAGGCAATCTGGGATGGTGGGGAACCCCAGCCAAGAAGTCAGGAGGCAAAAGGCTCCACTGCTGGCTTCTACCAACACATCATCTATATTTAGAAAATATTTTTTCCCTCCTAGTTCCTCAAACATTGTATCCTGCTGGGTGATTTTCGTAACTGAGCCTTGTTACCTGGAGTCATTCATAGCATCTAAGGCTAGAGGAATTTCAGAACAGCACATGGACCATAACTCTGTCTCAAGTTTGCCTGACTTCTCATCATCCTGGGGGTGGCGGGGGGAACCCATTTTCTTTTCAATTAAAAAATAAATAAATAAAAAGACCACAGATATAGTCTCAGCAGCGATGTAACTACAGACATGACTTCAGAATACAGAGATCAAGAGATTGGTCATCGCCGACACTCACTAGTCAATTCTTGATCACAAGTCCTAGTTGCTCCCAGGATCAGTCTAGACTAGAGTCAGCTGAATATTGTGACTCAACGTGAAGCGCCTCAATAACAACGCTAATCAGAAATGTCTTCTCTCTTGCCACCAGAAAACTTCCATTGAGAAATACAGTAGAATCAAAACAGAAGCTTCTGGAGAAGCAGGGGATGAGGAGCAGGCATCATACTTCAGGGTAGATTTCAGAGTACCAATTGTATCAGTTAGAGTTCTTTGTGTGCTATATATAGGAATTAACCCTGACTAAACTTAAGGGAAGAAGTGGAATTTGATCAGAGGATCTGCGGTAACTCATAGATTTGAAGGAAGAGCCAACTGAAGAACTCTTGCAGAGGGGCTACTCAAAGTTTCCAATCCCCAGGAGAAAGAATCTGAGTGATCAGTGCTGGCCCATTGGCTGTCCACAACCCACTGCCCACACCTACCCTGGTCCAGGGGCAGGGACCATGTTCAGCAGCCTTGGTAGAGCTGGAAGGAGCTGTGAACATGGTCATTCCCCAAAGGAAAGAATGCTGGACAGGCAGACACAAAATGCCCCCACCCATGCAAGCATCTGCAAATATGTTTGTTTACTCGTGGGGATTCTTCTGACTACAAAAGTCATGCATTTTTAGTATATAAAATTTGCTAGAGAGAGAGATTTCATTTCACTTTGTGGAAGGGAGAGTTAAAGAAGATGCAAGCAGCACATCCAGTAGCAAAGTCCCCTAGAAACAAACAGGAAATTTTCAGACTTTTAGGAAAAGGAGAGGAATGTCTATCCAAGCTACTTATAAATGTCTTTAGCTCTCACAATTACTTCATGACTTGCTTAGAAAATGAAACAGGTATTATTAACTGGACTGTTTCTTGCTAGATGATAAATGACATAATCTAATCAGACATTAGACTTACCAAAGCAAGAGCATCTCTCATATACCAAGGCAAAAAACCTTGAGAAAAGATATAATGCAGATGTTGCGGACCCAGTCGTGAACAGTTAAAGGCGGTCTGTGGAATGTTCGTGGAATGAGCCCCGAAAGCTGTTTGCTTCTCCAACTTTGGGTTATATGCTGTTAATTTTATTCTAGAATTCGGACACTTCATACGAATGTAATCCCGCCGAGAGCGCTGTCACCCAGGCGCACTCCTCGGTGCCCCCTGTGTGTCCACTGATGTGCAGGCCACACGTGACCCCCTGCATGAGCTTCCTCCTGCACTGAGACCAGCCAGCACCGAGCATGAGACCCTGTCACTCAGACAGAGGACTTGAGACGTTCTCAATAAAACCATGTTTCACTACCAAAAAAAAAAAAAAAAAAAAAAAAAGATATAATGCAGATGAAAGAGGTTTTAAAGCTATAAGCCAGGGACTTCTCTGGCAGTCCAGTGGTTAAGACTTCACCTGCCAATGCAGGGGGTGCGGGATCGATCCCTGATTGGGCAGCTAAGATCCCACATGCCTCATGACCAAAAACTAAAACATAAGCAGTATTGTAACAAATTCAATAGAGACTTTAAAAATGGTCCACATCAAGAAAAATCTTAAAAAAAAAAAAGCTGTAAGCCAGTATTACAACTATAAGATCATTTTCTTCTGTAAATTGTTGGGAGTAACGCGAGGAAAGAGTACACAGTAGTTCTCAAAGCAGTAACTGAGAGAATCCACAAACCCTTGGCTATACACACTCTCCTGCTGGTGGGGTACTCATAGACAGTATAGAAGTTAGAGCTCTGAGAGCACTCTTCTGATAACTAATGTGACAAAGAGAGGAGCTATAGCCATCCCACATTTGTATATGAGCATCTAAAAGTATTAGTAGAATGAAACAGAATTGATAGAAAGACTGAAATAAAGACACAAATTACACAACAATTATTTAGTGAGTGCCTACTTTGTTTCAGTAAATAATAGCTCTTTTATTATATTGGGGGGCCTGAGGTTAACTATGAGATATTTTATATGGTCCTTGCTCTAAGGGAAATTTTAATAATATACTTGGAGATCAACCATGAATTCATTAGTCAGGGCAAGACACCACACATTCACTGGTAGATGAAAAAGCATGGTCCTGGTCCACTATACAGTTTACAGTCTGGTGGGGACGATGATGTCAGACTATAGAAGAAACATTAAATAAAGGTGCTGCCATGACACACCGCCATGAAACAGTCCAGTTAGGGGTAAATGCCACCACAAAACTGTAACTAACACAAAGACACAAAAATGTGTTGAAGACAGCACGTTCAAGGTTATCTCTGTAACTCTGCATCCCGATAGGTTTTCTTGAATACAAGAGAAAGGTGCAGACTTATGCAAAGTCCCTGACCAGGAGTCTTGCAAAACTCTAGGTTTTATACACACATAAATAAATAACATTTCATTGTTATTGTATGTGTTTGCTATGTGTGTAAAGCACATTTTGCAAATTATGTCACTTAATCTTACCCTCATGGCAACACCCATAGTTAAGTGGGGTGTTTTTTGTTTGTTTTACCAGATAGAAAAACAGAGCTGGGAGACATTAAGCAATTTGCCTGGGGTTTTATAGCTACTAAGTGGGGCAGTCAAAAGTTGAACCCAGGTCTGCCCAACACCAGAGTGTGCCCTCTGAACCACTCTACCACGTTGCCATGTGAATTTCATCCATCACGTGTAACATGGTGGAAATCAGCAAGAACACCTGCTGTCAGAACTCAGTCACTCCTGAGAAGAAATGCAATGAACCCCATTTGGATATACCCTATTTGACTGTGGACCCCCTTATCTCTGGATCTTGACTAAAGAGTTTCAAGTATACCAGGGGCAGCTGACCTCCTGGGGCATGCTGTCACAGCTGTGAAAAACCAGGGTCCAAAATCCAAGGGACTTCAGCGTCTTCTAGGGAGGGGTAGAGGACTTTCCTGCTGACATGAGTAGAGATCAGCCACAGTGACCATTGGTCCAAAAAGAGTGAATTTCAGGGTGTGTGTAGAATTCATGGAGAAAAGCCTAGCTGAAAAGGTATAGGCCGGAGCTGCTACAGCCATCTCATCACCAGGGGAAAGCTGGTATGAGAACAGAGGCAAGAGAGAACATGGGCTAAGAGACCGGAAGGAGGAATCGTGTCCTGGTCAATTGTTTACGCTCCTGCGTCCAACTAGGCTGAAAGCACATTCTGCCATCAGTACTCAGTTATAGGAGCCAATTACGACCCTTTTCACCTAAAAAAGAGTCAAAATTCTTCATCATTTCTAATCAAAAGAATACTAACTTTCTCAATGTATAAAAGTGATTCCCAAAGAGGCTGAGGGTCTTGCCCAAGGTCATGAAGACTTTCCGGGGATAAGGGGATTCGTGAACAGAGATCCTCCAATTCCCAGCTCAGAGTAGGAATGCATTCCATGCATCTTACCTGATGGCATCAATAAAAAATGTATTTCTCCCTTTCAAACAGGAGGGGTTTAAATACTTTCTGACCTGGAATCTCCTATGCAGTGGCCCAGACCCTAATTCATGGTGTTCTCATCTGCTCAGGACAAGAGAGCCACTGGGCATAATTTCAAAATGTGCAGATTCACAGTGTCTTTAATTATCTCTCTGTCATGCACGAACAGCCCTTGGAGCAAGAGCTATACACCCGACTGTCCTCCTCAGCATGGTTTCCATGGCATGGCCACAGATGGCTTCTAAATTTAAACTCGCACTGCCTTTTAATTGGGTGGTTATGAGTTGTTTCCTGCCCACTCTTGCTACAAGTTAGCCTGAGGCTACTAATTACCAGCAGGAGCGGTCAGTTGTCATGTCTGCACCAACTCCAACTCCATCATTTCTGACATCCTCACACAATGACAGGCTCACCCTTTTCCCTTTAGCAAATCTGGGTTAGCCAGGGTTTGGCTTCATTCTCACGAAAGCAGGACGCCAGTATTCCTAACTGTGACTTCAATTATTTTAGTTGAAGTTTTCTGCAGCTAAAATGCGTCTGTTCACTCAACAAATATTTATTTATTCAGGGTCTTCTCTGTGCCTGACCCTCTGCCAGGCCCTGAGTATACAGAAGAGAGATAAACAGACACGGTCTTTCCCTCCGAGAGCCTATTGTCCAGTAGGAGAGATGGACAATGACCTAGTGAAGACTCAAATAAGGATAAGTTGTGTTCAGGGCCAAAAAAGAAGAAAAAATGCTCTGAAGGAAAACAGGAGAACCTAATTTAGATGGAAGAGAGAAGGCAAGGAACACCCACCTCTCCAAGGAAATGATAGTCAACCTGAGACTTGAAGGAAGAGAAGGTGCCTTTCAGGTAAGGGTGAAGAGTAGGGAATTCCAGACAGAAGGAACAGCAGCAGAGAAGCCCAGAGGCAGGAAGGCTGTTGATGGACTCAAAGGAATGAGAGAAGTCTGGACCATGGCAAGGAAGGGGGAGAGCAAGTTTAAGATGAAGGGTAGGAAGGGCCTTAAAAGCCATCTTAAGGAAGGTGGATTTTACTCTACCTGTGACAGAAGCCATAGAAGAGTGTATTCATACGTTTATTCTGTCAGTCAGTCAGTAGTTGATTGAACATCTACCCCTGGGTCAGGTACCATTGTAGGCACCGAGAATACATCAGCATAAAAAAGCCCCACCAAATCCCCATCTTCCTGGAGCTTACATTCTCGATGACGACTCTAACACAGAGAGGTTTGATTTGTTCCACATTTATAAAAAGAGCACTTCGGTTCTCTATGAAGAATGGAAGAAGGGAGGTGAGGCAGCTCCAACGGTTTCTGCAGGAGAGACAGAGAAGCATGAAAGCTTCCTGTGCTTCACACTGCAGGGCAGGACTCCTGATGTTCCATTAGAAAGGCGTCTTGTGCCACTCTCTGGCTGGAGTGGTAATGACTTTGCGTGGCTCCGTTATTTCATCTCCCCAGGGGTCAAAAGCAATATTTTTAAGAGGGCTGGGTAAAGCTGAATTGCAGTCTATGGCCCAGAAATGACCAGAGCTGGGCAGCACCTTTGAGACTCACTGAAGCAAGAAGCCATGCACACCTAGGCTGCATGGTGAATACAGCTCTTGGGCTAAAAGAAAAAATATATGGCTGATTCCTCAGTCTACCCCAGTAAGACATTCCTGTCTCCTGATGACCTAATTATCTTTCCATGGCTTTCCTTCTTTTTCCATCCCTTCTCCTTAGGCACACACATACACACACAGTCTTTTAAGGCAAAATGAATGCAAATTTGGCCCAAAAGAGAATGAATTCAGAACAATGACCACATAACCAGGACAAGCCAATCCAGCTTTCCTGCAGGTATAATCCAGTGAGCACCTGTATCTGTATCAGGAGCATTGAAGAGTAAACACATGTCTACATTTCTCTGTCTCTAACTCCTCCCCCTGCTCCAGGACCTTCAGAATCTAAATCTCCAGGGAGTGAAGCCCAGGAATCCTCATTTTTTCACATATTATCTAGGGATTTTTTTTTTTTGCTTCAATTTTCTCACCATTAGAATTAACTTATTCAACTAAAGGCAAACCAGACAATTTAATTGTCTGTTCTTCTCTCCACGATTAGGGTAATGTTACAGGATCTCTAAAAGTCCTTCCTTCACTGAGATACAATGAGATGCAGGATGTCATAGAGGTTGAGAGGGGAGCCAGATCTAGGTTCACACGCTAGCTCCAGTAATAACTACTTATGTAACCAAGACAAGTTATGTAATCTCTTTAAACCTTAGTTTTCCTCACCTGGAAAATGGAGATGATATCACATCATATATTTATTGTGAGGATTCAATGAGGCAACAAGGTGAAACCCTCAGGTTAGATCTGGTACATACTACATCCTTCATATATAGCGATGATGACTGTTCTCTAATTTTCTTCTTCTTTTTCACCTTTGCTATTAGGACCTGGAGAGGGTATGAGAGCAGTAAAAGATGGAAGGAGAATATAGAGAACAGATACTTGTTCTTCCTTTTCTAAAAGAGAATTTTTTATTCCCCTTAATCAGCATTCTAGGAACAATTCTTCAGCTGAGGACACACAGCATGGCAGCCTGAATCCCTTGTGTAAATATAGAAATAGTTATTCCCACAAGGAACAGAAGCAAAACTCCCACACCCTAGCTCTCCCAGGCTTGCTCAAGGCTGCAAAAGCTGGGCTTGTCAGAAAACACCTCCTTGATCCATCCCTAGAGATTTTTCTAACCTAAAGTGAATCTGATGGCACTGGGGAAGGGACAAAAGGGAGGGCTGGCGCACCAAAATTTAGTTCTGTTTTTAACTTGAAACATAAAAAGGCAAAATGTCATCCAGAGACAACATTCCCAAATGGCGGGAAGAAGGGAAACCTGAGGCTTAGAGAAGTTAAATATACTTTTCAGGATTAGTAGCGATGATAAACCAAAAGACGACTCTCTCACAACGTCTCCCTATTCTAATGCCTGCTTTCTTGCGTTAACCCATCTTTATCCTCTTTGGATATGATCCTCCTAACTAAGTTTTAGTTATTCTGAGTTTGGAAACCAGAGGGGTTCAATAACATGTGGACTGTCTGGATGAAGGAAGGGAAGAAAAGACATGGAAATGAAGATGCGCTTCCCAAACAGGCCCTCAATCCATGAAGGCAAAAATGATGCACATAGAAACATTAAAAACGTCAACATGAACATCTGTTAATGAATGACACCATTTCCAGTAGAGAATAATGACACATGATAGGGCTTTTCTTTTGAATTCTTGAGCATGCTGAGATCTGGGGAGATGATGTTTCTGGTCGTGGTGGCTGCTGTCTTTGCCCAGGACTTCCATTCCACTTCCCCTCACACCATCTTGTTCTAGCAAGGGACCCTAAAACTCTGATGGAATATAATCCTGATGATACCTATCATTATACTGCAATGCCTTGGCCAGTCTTTGGTCCAGGGTTAGATATGTGACCCTAGCCAATATCAGGGCACTTTCCAGGAATCATCTAAAGGGGCCGGCCAAGAAAAATCTCTTTTCCTCTCTATTCATGAGGCTGCCAGGATATGGCCCTGGAGCTGCAAAGTGCCATATCCCTCAACATAGAAGATCATGAGGAAATGAAGCTTGGAGAGAGTTTGAGAAGACTTGGAGATGCCTTGGAGAAAATTTGAGAAGCTACGGGAGAGTGAATCTAAATGCCATCATGTCCAGGTTCTGATCTGCAGCTCTTCCTTTTGTTCAGTGAGGTATCGTCTTTCTCTTAATCTGAAGGAACTTGGGTCACTATCACTTGGAATCCCATGAATCCTAAGAGTTATGCTGGGGCCTGAAATTACAAGACCCAGTAGAGCAGGTTATGTGCTAATTAGCCTTCCAAGCTCATGGAAAATATAGATGTCTCTTCTTTAAAACTTTACTCAGTAAAAAACAATACCATTTACAATAGTAGCAAAAGAATGCTAACTACTTAGGGATAAATTTGATAAAAGACATGCAACACTTATACACTGAAAAGCTACAAAACCTTGCTAAAAGAAATTTAGAAGACCTAATGAATGGAGAGATATACAGTGTTTATGAATGGAAACACTCAGTATTATTAAGGTAGCATTATGGTATCGATTTTTTCCATTTGCTACCTATAGATTTAACTCAATCTCAAACAAAACCTCAGCAGGACTTTTAGGGAAACTAATAAGCTGATTCCATAATTTACATGCAGATGCAAAGGTCCTAAAGTAGCCCAATCAACTTGGGTTGAATAATTCTTTTGTTGTAGGGGGGCTATTCTGTGTATGTTGAGCAATATTCCTGACTTCTACCAATTATACACAAACAGTATCCCACCCCCGTTATGACAAGCAACAGTGTTTCCAGACATTGCCAAATGACTCTGGGGAACAAAATCACCCCAAATTCAAAGCCACTGAGCTATAATAATCAAATGATGTATTTGCATAGGGATAGACAAACCAGTGGAACAGAGCAGAGAGTAAAGAAATAGACCCATGTATATATGGTCTACTGATTTTTGACAAAGGTTCAAAGACAATTCAACTGAATAAAAGTAATTTTTTCAACAAATGGCATTGGAACAATTAAATATCAATAAGCAAAAAGAAGAAATGAGAAGGAAACTCAATTTATACCTCACAACACATAAAAATTAATTCAAAATGAATTCATACTCAAATGTAACCTAAAAACTCAACTTCTAGGTTCTAGAAAACATCTGGAAGAAAATTTAGGCAAAAGTGTTTGTGACCTTGGTTTAGGAAAAGATTTTTAGTTAAGGCACTAAAGGCAGGACCTAAACATGAACAAACTGATAACTTTGATGTAATCAAAATCAAAAACCTCTGTTCTTCAAATGCTATGAAAAGATAAGAAACAAAAAGAAAATATTTTGAAATCACATATCTGATAAAGGACTTGCATGCAGAAAATAAAAAGAGCTCTCAAAGGCAATGGTATGAAAACAGCCCAATTACAATTGGTAACGGATTTGAACAAATATTTTATCAAAGAAGATATATAGATAGCAATAAGCTCATGAAAAAAATTCTCAACATCATTAGTTATTAGGGAAATGCAAATTAAAACCCCAATTAAATATCACTATATACCTATTAGAATGGCTAAACTTAGAGAAACTGACCATACCAAGTGTTGGTGAGCACATGGAAGAATTAGAATTCTTAAACACTGCTGCTGGGAATATAAAATGGTATAGTCACTTTGAAACACAATTGGGCAGTTCCTTAACAATTTAAACAAACATACTGTATTAGATTGTTATGGTTGCCATAACAAAGTACCCCAAATTGGGTATCTTAAAGAACAGAAATTTATTGTCTCATAATTTTGGATAGAAGTTCAAGATCAAGGTGGTGGCAGTGTTGGTTTCTTCTGAGGGCTGTGAGGGAGAATCTGCCCCATGCCTTTCTCCTAGCTTCTGGTGGTTTGCTGGCAGTCTTTGGCATTCCTTGGCTTGCAGAAGCATCACCCCTACCTTTGCCTTCATCTTTACATGGCATCCTTCCTTTGTGCATATCTCTATGCCCAAATTTTCCCATTTTTATAAGGACAACAGTTATATTAGATGAAGGCCCCCCCTAATGACCTCATTTTAACTCAATTACGTGTATAAAGACTCTATCTCCAAGTAGGGTCACATTCTGAGGTACAGGGGTTAGAACATCAACATATCTTTTTCAGGGGACATAATTCAACCCATAACACCTACCGTATGATCCAGACATTCCATTCCTAGGTGCTTATCCAAAATAAACGAAAGCATATATATGTATGTTCACAGCAGCTTTATTCATAATACCCCAAAACTAGAAACAAACGAAATCTTAATCAACAAATGAATGGCTAAACAAATTGTGGTATATCTATAAAATATAATACTACCCAGCAATAAAATGAATTAACTATGGACTTACACAATTATACAAATGAACCCCAAAATAATGATGCTGAGTGATGTAAGACAAAGGAATACATCTTTTGTGATTTCATTTATATAAAGTCAAGAAAATGCATAATAATTATAGGAATGACAGGAAGCAGATCAGTCATTGCCTAGTGATGGGGAAAGGGGTAGGGAGAGATTATAAAGGGAACAAGGAAATTTGGGGGGTGAGTGATTTATTCACTATCTTGATTGTGATGATAGTCTCACAGTTTTATACGTATATACATGTCAAAACTTATTAAATTGTAGGCTTTATATATCTGCAGATTATTGTACGTCAATTATACCTCAACAAAACTGTTAAGAACAAAACAAAACAGAGCTTGTGCATAAAGCAGGGCACCTGGTAATATTGAAGAAGGTGTCATGCTAAACTAGTGATGATTGTATAAGACAGTTGGGACATCTTTAAGAAATGGCACTCCATTTAAAGTCTCATAACACCATCTAAGACGCCATAATAAGAAATGTTACCATCTAAAAGAGGTATGGTGCTTTAGGCTGGAGGAAGACTACTTACAAACACTGACTATCCAACATAACTGAAATGGAAATGAGAAATGCTGTCGAAAGAGAAAGGGCTATCAGCCCGATTTGTCCTGCCAATGCCAAATCAACTGATTTATTCAACACAGATTTACTAAGCTCAAACAAGGGCATCAAGCTGTGCATGCAGTGATGAACTGGACGTGCCCCTTGTCCAGTCTGCTGGGACAAAGGCAGAGGCTGCACATTATCAGCTCACCAGAACGCTGCTTGCTTAGGGCTCTGTGAATGTGCTTCCTAAGTTCTAGGGGAGCTGAAGGGGGCGGGGGATGGGTCCACAAGTCTAACCGATTCTCTACAACTCACCAGGGCATAAATCCATCACAAGTATATAAACTGCCAGTCTAGGTCAGACTTAGACCCCCAGATCAACATTCTGTATCTGGCAGTGATTTGTACCAAGTGTATGGGGAAGAAACACAACTATCTTCCTTGGTGCTAGCATGAAAGTTTGGGGCTATTCCTAGGGTCCTTATATTCTATGTCTGAAATGTTACATTTTAGTTAAGTTACTGCAATTCTAGAATACAGTGTGAGAAAGGATATAATCAGAGTCTACAGAATCAAATGCAGTCTGGATAAGATGAATTTGAACTTGATATATCAATTCAGTGAAATCTATCAGTCCAACCAGTGTTTGACAACTGGCAGGCAAAGCAACCAATTGATTTGCCGTCATTTTCTTTCTACAGTTGGCTGCTGCTTGATGTAGTACAGGGGAAGAAGATCTGCATATTTAACCAAAATGCCTAAGAGGCAGCAAGGAGTAAATGAAAGGCAAGGTCAAACTGTGTGACCTTAAGTTAATGAACCTCTCTGAAACTTAAATCCTGCCTTGACAAAAAGGTGGATAGTAAGAATACCTACATTAAAGAGTTGATCTGAGGATTTAATAAACCAGGTGTGTGTGGTTCCTGGTTCATGGTATTTTAATAATAATAATAATAAGTAGTAGTAGTAGTATTGATAGTAATAGTAGTAGCAGTATTGCCACTGTCGTAATTTATGTTCTAAATCTGTTACTTGTTTTCTAGGTATGTCTCCACTGATAGGACCTTTCACTCTTTTTGATTTTTCATTCACTTAATCTGTAAGACAGCAGTTATGAGAGCTGCCTTACATAACCCACAAATTAATTCAAGAAGTAGTTCTACTTGATAGGTGTATGCCAGTCACTAAAGCTATAGAGATGAGCAAGACATGATTCTTGCCCTCAAGGAGTTTCAGTCTAGTGAGGAAGGTAGACAAGCAAACAGACAGTGGTAAAATAGGATGAAGACTCCATAATAGGCAATATACAGGCTGAGTGTGGATGTCCACAGAAGGACCAGCAGGGTTCAGGGCAGGCTTCCTGAATGGGAGTTAGCCACAAAAGCGTTTTTGGCAGAGGGAATAGATATCCAAAGGTTGAAAAGGCAAGAAACAGGTGGTGATTTGGCAAATAATAGTTTAGTTTGGTGAGAAGACAGAATCCAAGGAAAAGAGAGATTAAATAAATTCTGGGAAGGTGCATAAGGGCCAGACCAGGAGAGCCTCTTAAACCATATGAAGGAGTCTGGCCACTACCTTGAAGTATCCTGAATACAAAGCTGGTATTAGAAACAAATGTTAAAATTTAAGTACTCTTTAATTCTACAATTCTATTCAAATATTGTCACTATCATCAGGTACACATGGATTCAATGTCAGCTGTTGTGCACAAGGATACTGCTATGAACTGCAGGTTTGTGTGTCCCAAAATTCATGTGTTGAAATCTTAACCTCCAATGTGATGGTTTTTGGAGGAGGGGTCTTTGGGAGGTGATTAAGTCATGAGGATGGAACCCTCATATGGGATTAGTGCCCTTATTAAAGAGACCCCAGAGAGCTCCCTTGCCCTTTCTACCATGTAAGGACACAGACAGAAGACGGGCCACCTATAAACCAAGAAGCGAGCTCTCACCAGATACCAAATCTGCCAATGCCTTGATCTTGGAATTCCCAGCCTCCAGAACTGTGAGAAATAAATTTCTGTTGTTTATAAGCCAACAAGTCTATAGTATTCTGTCACAGCAGCCTGAACAGACTAAGACTGGAGTTCATCTCATTTTCTCCACCTCTGTAACACACACACACACACACACACACACACACACACACCACAAAGAAAAAAATAATAAACTATCACACGACTGCTTGCAATTGTAAGTGTGAAGTCCTATGCCTGCTCACTGCCTGCAAGAAACTCAGGAGGTCAATGACATGAACTATCATTGCTTTGTGGCAATAGCTGCTGCCCATGGTTCTACTCTTACTAATTTTATGTCATCAGAATGCAAGAGCTCCCAGAGAGGCTGGTCTCCTGTCTCCAGGTTTGCTTTCCCTTGCAGTGAAGCAGGGTTGCCCAGAGAACTGAATGTGAGGAAATGGAACCACTGAAGCTCCTAGACGAAAATTAATGGTGCCATTTTTTTTCAATGTAAGCCTAACCTTAGAGCTTTTGCTGTCAACCATTCATAAATGCTGCTGTAAAATGGGCATGCAGCCTCAAAGCCCTAGTGAGGCACCAACTAATGGTTTATATTGCCACTAATATATTACACAAGGCTTGAACATTTAGTTAAAAGTAAAAATGGAGAATTTGGGGGAGGTGCCAGAGAGGTAAATTCGGAAGAAGTCCATGGCAGAAGAAAGGAGTCTTTGATGCATGCTGGGGTACAATATATGTGTACCACTTTTAATTGTTCTTTGGGTTGAAAATTGCAGTTTCTGCATCTGAGCCCTTTCCGAAGAATTAATCAGAGGAAATCTGTAAAGTTTTCCCATACCTAATAAAACATGCCTCCACAAAGCTTCACAGAGGAAATTATTATAAGATGGTCAGCCTGTATGTGAGATCACACCTGTGCTTTCCGTTCTGGAGAAAGAGCTGGAGAACTTGCCTAGTTAATCTTGGAAAAGAGACTGATTTTGTCTTCTGAAACCTTTTCTCTTGTAAGTTAGTTCTCTAGACTTTTATAATCACAGTTACTTGGCTGATTTATTTGAAAATGCCGATATTCCTGGTGTTCCTAAGGCTATATAATAGTATAAATTAATGACAATTTTTACAAATTTATTGAAACTAATTTTTAGTTTTTAGACTCATTGGAATAATTTACTGAAATTATACCAGGTACTATAAATAAGACAAGCAAATAACAAATCTGAGACTATAAAAATCAAACTGAAATATGCTACATCATATTCTGGAAACATACCACACATTCACAGGAACACAAGTCTAAGAAAACTAGATGTAAATACATGAATTCTTATAGAAAAGTGCTTCCAGTTAAAAAGGGTAGTCTTAAGAGAATGGCAGGGTAGTGGTAAGGGGTTTTTAGAGAAATCTCCCTGCCAAAAACTCCTACCAAATGCCTTGGCATTATTTCAAATTATTGAGTTTCTGCCTTAGAAACCTTAATGTCTGATTTATAAATCCTTTCTATAGAATCTTTTCAGGAGTATGAAAACATTCACTGGTTGATACAAAGCTAGGTTTAAAGACCTATTCAGTGCATCATTTTGCTCACATTGGTCACATATGTACAAGCTAAACAGATTTGTAAGAGGAGAGATAAAATGAATAAACTTATTCCAATAAGTTAGGGAAAAGGACCTGCAAGTATTCAGCCAAATGCAATATTGGAATAGCTGCTTCAGAGTGAATCCTGGAAGATGGAATAAACAAAGGCGTTATACCAAATTCCAACTGTCAAAGTAAAGCTGACTGCACTATACTGACATGACACACATAGTAGTTCAAGTGGTCAAATTAGAGCAACACAACAAGTTTCTATTCATTACCAGGCAGATGACAAGTCCTGAACTAAATGTGAAAAATAAAACCTTACAAGACATGGTGCTGTCCTTAAGATTTCTATCTCCCTGGTGAAATAAGATTTAAATACAAAACCTAAGTCAAATTAACATAATCTAGCACATAATGAAGGAAAAAATTTTCATCAATCATTAATTTATTCTACTTTTGTTGAATGCTTATGGGACAAGCAATATACGAGCCACTGAGTATAAACAATGAATCACACTTAATCTCTGCCCTCAAGAAACTCACAGTAAGAAGTATTATTTTCCAAATTGTTTTCCATGGACAGTGAAATTTCTCAAACCACTTTGACAATGGAAGACTTTTTTTCCAGAGTCTGAAGAGTATTCTTCACGGCTATGTAGGAAATGTTGGTTTCAATCCAGGAATGGTATAAAAATTTAAGTAAGGAAAAATCTCTAGGTTATACTTTGAGAAATCCTTATGGATTTTAACCAAAGCACTGGATGATGGATAGACCTTGGACTGGTAGGTAGATTTAAGGCAAGGAGAGCTCATAATATGTGCAACGTACACAGTAGATGATACTTAAAATGACTGAACCACCTAAAAATGGTAGACAATACTTAAAATGACTAGACCACTTAAAATGACTGGACCACTCCTCCTTTTCTGGTAAGCGGCCTGAGGTGACCTCTAAAAATGGTTCGCTATTCACATGACCCAGAAAACCCCACAAAATCATGCAAGTCAAGAGGTTCAAATCTTCGCGTTCACTTTAAGAACACTCATGAAACTGCCCAGGCCATTAAGGGTATGCATATCCGAAAAGCCACCAAGCATCTGAAGGATGTCACTTTAAAGAAGCAATGTGTGCCATTCCATCGTTACAATGGTGGAGTTGGTAGGTGTGCCCAAGCCAAACAGTGGGGCTGGACACAGGGTCGGTGGCCCAAAAAGAGTGCTGAATTTTTACTGCACATGCTCAAAAATGCAGAGAGTAATGCTGAACTTAAGGGCTTAGATGTAGATTCTCTGGTCATTGAGCATATCCAGGTGAACAAAGCCCCCAAGATGTGGCACAGGACTTACAGAGCTCATGGTCAGATCAACTCATACATGAGCTCTCCCTGACACATTGAGATGATCCTTACTGAAAGAGAACTGATTGTTCCTAAACCAGAAGAGGAGGTTGCCCAGAAGGAAAAGATATCCCAGAAGAAACTGAAGAAACAAAGATTTATGGTCTGGGAATAAATGCTTCAAAAAATAAATGCAAATAAAAGTAAAAAAAAAAAAAAAAGACTGGATCATCACAGGTCCTCAAGCAGAGTAGTGAGAAATAAAATTTGATAGGTGAATTGAGACCAAGAGTGGAGGATCTAAAAACCCGAACTGAAAACTTCATTCTTTATTAAGAAAGTGACATGGAAAAAGTCCTATTTTTAAGAAGCAACCTAGCCATGATAGTTCAGTGTAACCTGCACGTAAAGAAAAAAGTCTGGAATAAACTCAGAAGATAACAGGACCCAAACTCTCCCTGAAGAATGGATCAACATGACTCTAATGACAAAAAATGATACTTTACGTAAGAAAACATGCTAAAATTAGATAGAAATAAGGCAAAAGATGTAGAAAATTTTAATTTGCTTTTCAACAGCAGAATCAGTCTGGGGCACTGGAAAGGAGACCATCAATCATAAGGGCCAGAAAGCATTGGACTTTAACCTTTGAGGTCCATTGAAGGCAACATGATATAGCTACAAAACTTCTTGAGCTGTACACTTGTGCTGACTGGGTTCAACCGCATCACTGTCATTTACTACTGTTTTATTCCTATCTAAAATATTTCTTTTGGTTATATACGATCACTTATATTCAAGAAGGTTCTACAATGCATGAGCTTTAAGAAATTTTATATCTTCATTTTTTACACTGTATTTAGTCTTTCAACAGATATTTTCTAAGTATCGATTATACATCAAGGACTGAGCTAGGCACTGGAGGTTCAGCACGGAACAAGACAGACATGACTGCTGCCCTGGTGGAGCTCACATTAACTACACAAAAACTTTTTTTATTAATGTACAGAAAACTAAGAATACATCCCTTGCACCATTTTCATAGAACAGCTCACCATGGCAGATCTAATGTCTTCCATGGTGCGATGCACAGATGTCAGAAACGAGAAGGCTGCATTAATTTACTGTAGATAATAACTAGACTTTTAAAAGAAAGTATGAAATCATTGATCTATAGTAAAACCAGCCACTGACTTTTCTTGCTATTCAGAGGACGTGATACTCATCACTAGCACTTAGAAACAGAATGCCAGAGTTGGAAAGGTTCAGAAAGATCAAATCATTCTACTTTGCATTTTTACCGATACAGGAACTAAATCCAAAAGAGCATAAATGATTTGTCTAAGGCTCCATAGCTATTCAGAAACAGAGAAGGAACCAGAATCAAGATGCCCTTTACATCAGCCCAATGCTCTTTCCAATACACTAGAAAGGACACCATTTCTTAAAACAGTGAGAAAGTTGGAGATTTTAGAGTAGATCTGTGATATTCATCTGCATCATCCTTCCATTTGGAGAATTACACCTCCCTTTTCATTGTCTTCTAACTCAGCTCACATGATCTGGCTGAGGCTCATCCAGACTCTCCAGCCTTCCAAGTCACAGGGAGGTCACATTCCACAGGCCTTGCCAATAAGAATGCTTCATCTCCTCTAGACACACTAATGGGTTCAGGGATGGGTACATGCCCCAAGCTAGGTCAGGTGATGTCCTCCTTGGGATTTCTGCCCCATTATCAGGAAAGCTATTTCCCTTCCTCTAGAACCATAAACCATATGGATTCCGAAAGTCTGGAACTCTTGGAGCAATGTTCTCTGCCACAGGGATAGAGCCTGCTAGGAAAAAAAAGCAAGTAAAGCGGAACCAAGAGATGAAAGGATCAAGCAAGAAATGTCACGAGTAAGTCACCTGGATCCAGCCTGGCCTGAAACAAGACCTCCCCCAGACTTTTCTGTAAAATGAGCCACTCGATTCCATTTCTTAATCTAGTTTAAATTTTTTCACTTATAACTTTTTTAGAAAGGCCCCCAAAATACATGTACTAAACATCTACTTTCAGAATACACTCAGTGCTATGATCTCCAACTTCAAATGTCTTTGTAGCACTATCAAAAAGGCCCATAAATTTGATGGCCAAACCAAGAGTTTCTAAGATGCCTAACAGGAAGTGTTAAGGATGATTTATTAGTAGTTACTTTTTGCTCATTAATAATTTTTATATTTATTATATGTTGAAAAGATCAGTTTGGATATATTGGTTTAAACAAAATACCTTATTAAAATTATTTTATTATTTCCTTTTTACTTATTTTAATGTGGCTTCCAAAAAGGTTAAATTATATATGTGGTTTAATTAGATTTACATTGGACACTAGTAAGCATAGGTACATACACTATGCCACAACTAGGGTGAACTTCCCCTCACCCAAAGGCTCCCAGATTTCTCCCTTCCAGTGTTCTGAGTCTGCAATCCTCTTGTAAAATGGACAGGTCCTGTCTCCCCAGTCTGACCCCATTTCCTATTTCTCCGTTTTTTTTTTTTAAATGGGTATACCATAATTCTTTTACTTTCAAGTTTAAATTTTCATCAAAATTAGATTTGGACGTAATTTACAGAGTCACACAATTCTTTGAGACTTATTACGAAAAAACAGCATTCTCCTGTACTCTCATCTCTTTCTCAAAAGCAACCATTCTCAATTATTTTAGCTGTTTCTTTTGTCACTCACCTCCATATATCTAAATAACATGCTTCTATTTCCTACTTCTTGAATTTTCAGGTTTAGGTATTTATTATCTATAGAAGATGAGAAATTTTGGAGGAAAGTAGCATGCTATGGTGGGTAAGATCATAGCTTTGGAAACATACAGACTTGGGTTACATGTCAAATACTGGTTCTGCCAGTCATGGTCTGTGTGACCTCAGGCATGTTGTTCAATCTCTCTGTTTCTCCTCTCTTGAGGCCTAAATAAGATCATGTATATGGAGTGCCTTGCACAATGCCCACCACATGTGTAAGCACTAAATACATAGCAACTATTACTGTTGATATTACAATTATTTATTGTTGTTAGTGGTAATGGTGGTAGGTACTAACTGCAATCACTGTGCTAATCATTCAGGATGCAAAATGGAATAAGGTACAAATCTTGCCCTTCAAGTTGCTAACAACCACCGTTCAGAATACTGATAGGTGTCAAATAAAGGATACCAGCCACAAACACTGGATTCCAAGGATGAGAGAGAGAACCATGAACTGAAATGGATGGGGAAGATTCTATTGCCTGAAAATTACAGTAAGTAAAATGTATTACTGCTCCTATTTCTGCCAGCAGACATTCATGGTAGCAGATCTAAAAATAGGTAAGAAGTAGAAGAAACCTAAATGATGAGTCAGCCAAATTCCCCATTTTACAGATGGAGAAACTGAAGCCCCTTTAGAGAAGAAACCCAAATCACACAACTAGCCACTCAAAAAGTGAGGGTGAGAAAGCTGTTTGAAGCTTTTGAAGTTTGAGGCTTCTCTGTATCAATTCTGAACAGAGTAGCTAACCCATTTCTGAACATAATTTACTACAGAGTAACCTCCATCTCACCTCCTGTCAGTTTCAGGATTGTATCATTTCCGGTGATCTCTGCTGCTGTCATTAGTCAATTCCTTAAACTGACCTGAATTCAACATCTTCACTGTAGTCATTTATTTTAAAAGTTTCAATTGGCAGTTTGTTGAAAGACATATCATTTTTCTCATGACAGTATCACTCTTGATCTAAATTGTTCTCATAAGAGGGATCAGAAACAGGAAGTGGAATTATTCTCTTCTTTTGACATTGATCTTGCTTCCTTCTGTGGGGATCTGCTCCAGGCATACAAGTCCAGCCCCCTTGGACCTAATATTCCAATTCCTGCTGCCTAGACAGCTCCATGGACTTGAATCAGAATTCCTAGTATTAGATTAGCATCTCTGCCTAGGGGACAGCCATGTTCTCATTTAACTCAACTTTTTTCTGATGTTTTAAAACCCTTTAGTTCTAACATTTTAAATGCTTATGCCACTTATTTCCATAGTTTCCACAGAAGAATAAACATGCAATCTATTACTTTTCTGGCCTCTCAGCCAGGTAAGACTCTATACTCCCAATGCAGTGGGCCTGGGTTTGATCTTGGTCAGGGAAACAGATCCCACATGCATGCCACAACTAAGAGTTTGCATGCCACAACTGAGAGTTTGCATGCCACAACTAAGGAGCCTGAGTGCCAAAACTAAGAAGTCTACGTCCCTCAGTGAAGATCCCGTGTGCCGCAACTAAGAGCTGGAGCAGCCTATATTTTAAAAAAATGAAAAAAAAAAAAAGATATCCCATATCCCCAAGCCAATCCCACTGCACATTTATAAAAATTTGTTCTCAAAAGTCACACTATCCAGCCATGGATTTAAATTTATTCTCTGAGATGTCTGACATTCTCCATTCTCACCGACAAATCACAGGGAATTTTACAGTTCCCCACTCTGATAGCCTCATGGTTCTCTGTTGTTCCATCACCAGTTGGATTATCATCCACGGAACCGTGGTGGGTTCCAAAGAGACAGAAGGCTGTTTTCAATCCATTTGTTATTTTAATGACAAAGAATCACCCCAAAAGCCTTGTTAAAACCTCATGTAATCTGGAAAAAATAGAGGCACCAAGCTTCTTAAGCAGGAGCAAGGTACTATCACCATCCGTCAAACCTGAAATAATGGAGTGGAAGGAGGCCTAGAAAGGCTGTCCTGGGAGGCATGTGGTCATCCCAGAATGACTCAGCAAGAGCTTTTAGCATCAGCTACCACATCGTTTCACCCTCATTTTATCAGGAAGGAAAACCTTGCATACTTATTCTCAAACTTTAGTTAGAAAAATCTTGTGTGCAGTCAAAACACCAGGAAAAATAAAGTAATAGAACAATAACTCATGCACAGATCTTGAAGATCATCTGTTGCACTTTAAAAGTGTGTGAACTAAAACCTGGAGTGCAGAAGGGACCAAGCCTCTCCCCAAGACTCTTTTTAAATGGCCTTAATGTCATCTGAAGTGTGATTTGCCAATACTCATTCTTCTAGTCTTGGCTCTGTCACTTATGAGCTGCATAATACTGGACAATTTGCTGAGCCTCTCCAAGCCTCAGTTCCCTCATCTGTAAAGTAGCTATAACAACACTGCCTACCTTATGATGTTGTTATAAGGATTAATTAATATATGTACATGAAGTGATAATCACATAGTAAATATTTAATAAGTGATAGATATCAATACTATTATCTATGATGTGAAATTTTAGTATGATGCACCTACGGAGAAATGTTGATCTAAATTCCACCCCTTAATCCTCTGTGTCCCAATCTCTTGCTCACTCTCTCTCTTTCACAGATGTGTTCTATAATCACAGAATGTGGAGTCAGGAAATCTGGACTTCAGGGTCAGCTTCGCCATACTATGTGTTGGGTGACCTTGGGAAATCAGTTTACCAATCTAGGCCTTAGTCTCCTCACTTTTAAGATGGGGAAGTGAGATGAGGTGATATCTATGGTCCTAAACATCTACACTATTAAATAAATTCTAGGATCTATACCATTGACTGGCTGCCCAGGTCATTTTCCTAGATTTCCAGTCAAAGGGAAAAGCGTCTAGCAATACTCAGCCCCACCTTGAGAGAGATAATCTCTCTCAAGGACTGGAAGAAGGTGGAGCTCTAAGCTCAACTCCCCATCCTAAAATCACAATCCAGGATTTACTCTGAAAACCACCAAACAACTCCCCATGGGTGATAAAGCCTGGACCTGCTGAAAGACCCCACCTGTCTCAAGAAAGTCCCCATCACTCTCCTCTACCAGCGTGTCATGGACCTTTGCAATTTCCATCACTCTCCCCAACACTATGGCAGCTTCTGTCTTACTTTCAGAGAAGCTTAGTTATTGAGGAAGGGGGCAATGTTGCTGAAGAGGCCCAATGCTGTCCAATCAGAACATTTTCACTTTTAAGGGCCTTGTTTTTCAATAAATGAATGTCACCAAAAGAGACAGAGAGAAGTCTGGGAATAAAGTTCAGAGCAGCCGTCTCTGTAAGATGGTCTCTGAAGCCCTACTTAATTTTATTTTTTGAAAGTGTTTGGAGTGTTTCTTATAAGCTAGGTGTTGTTCTAAGAGCTTCACCTATATCATCTCACTGAATCTTCACCACAATCTTG
Organism: Stenella coeruleoalba; assembly: GCF_951394435.1. Classification (NCBI taxonomy): domain Eukaryota; kingdom Metazoa; phylum Chordata; class Mammalia; order Artiodactyla; family Delphinidae; genus Stenella; species Stenella coeruleoalba. The sequence continues at coordinate 130,688,732 of NC_137148.1, read as the reverse complement.
GGAGGTAGGTACTTTGTTATCACTATGCTATAAACAAGGAAACTGAAGCACAACCCTACCATGATCAAGTATGTAAATTTCCAACATATATTACCTACCTGTCCACTGAAACTAAGATTTATTCTGCTAGTCATATTTATCTTGTGGTTTTTGTTTCTTTTTTTAGATGTTGGGGGTAGGAGTTTATTAATTAATTTATTTATTTTTGCTGTGTTGGGTCTTCGTTTCTGTGCGAGGGCTTTCTCTAGTTGTGGCAAGCGGGGGCCGCTCTTCATCGCGGTGCGCGGGCCTCTCACTATCGCGGCCTCTCTTGTTGCGGAGCACAGGCTCCAGACGCGCAGGCTCGGTAGTTGTGGCTCACGGGGCTAGTTGCTCCGCGGCATGTGGGATCCTCCCAGACCAGGGCTCAAACCCGTGTCCCCTGCATTAGCAGGCAGATTCTCAACCACTGCGCCACCAGGGAAGCCCTATCTTGTGGTTTTGATATAGATTTTTTTTTTTCCCTTTTTAGGCAGTGCTTGCTTACTCTGTTATGGGTTTTAATTGAGCCTCCTTCATGTCTGTGTGGCAGATGTGTAAAATCATTAAGTACTATTGAAAACTCTCAACAGGAATATTGATTTTTTCCTACAGTTCTTTCCTGAGATGATTATTACTGACAATTTAGACTTATGCATGTTAAAATAAATTGACCTGGCATGCGCCACTAAATACAATCCAAGTGATCTTTGGTTGCCCAATTTTAAATCCTCAGATGAAATGATACAGTTTGGGGGGTGAGAAACAGGGAAATACCTGTCATTTTAGCCAACAGCTTGAAACTGTATGAATACAAAGGTTTTTTTCTCTCTTTTTTCTTGAATGCCTTTTAAAAAATAAATTACCCTTTAAATTTAAGCACTTTTGTTCCAGTATCAGTCAGGTTTTCCATAGGAACAAAACTAATAGGAGATATATATATACACACACACACACACACATATATAATTTTATTATATATAAAATATTATACATAATATACAATATTATATTATAATTGTATAATACATATAACTTTATATATTATATATATAATTTTTTTTCCAGTCTGAGTCCAAAGGCCTGAGAACCAGAAATGCTGATGGTGTAATTTCCAGTTCAAGGGTAAGAGAAGACCAACGTTCCAGCTTATGTAGTCAGGAAGAGAGAGCAAATTCTCCCTTCCTCCCCGTTTTTGTTCTTTTCAGCCCTCAACGAACTAGACAAGGTCCACCTGTAATGGGGAAGGCAATCTGCTTTACACAGTCTGTTGACTGAAAAGCTAATCTCATCCAGAAACACCCTCACAGACACACCAGAAATAATGTTTAATCAACTATCTGGGAATCCTATGACCCAGTCAAGTTGACAGGGAAAATTAACCATCACAGTTTCACTGTTCCTCCAAGTTAAATGACACTGTATAGAAGTCAAATTGTACATTAGGAAGTGGTTAAAAAAAAAAACTGGAATTTTTTTCTTTTATATCATTCAGGAAAGATGGACTACCTTTCAGATCACAGAAAGTTCCATACATTTGTCTTTCTTCTAGTCATCAGTAAAACTCCTTAATGCCAGAAATCACATTATGTAAACTTGTGCTCCCCTCAAAACTTCAACGGTTCTTAGAACATAGGAGGCACAGTAAAATGAATGCAGGACAATATGCAGTCATTGAACACGTGAAAGGAATTATGAGATTGGCTCATTTACACTGACATGTAACTCATAAGCAAAAGCACTTTTGAGTAGAGGACCCACTATGTGCAAGATTGGTATTTAATAGCTAAATGATCAACTGGAATGAGTATCACCTTCTCAAAGTTATTCACATGGATCTTCAGCTCTGACCAAATTTATAGAAACTGTGGCCAACATCTTAATTTTTCCCTTGCTAAATTACTATGGAGATGAATTTTAGCAACTTAATCCACCCTGCTTAAACTAATTCTTCATTAAAGCGTAACTTTCTCCCATAGGGAAACTTCTAAAGCCACCAGATATAAGCGTGAACACCTCTGGTTTGTTTTAATTCTTTTTCTTAAGTGAGAAGTTGAGCACATTTTGCCAAGGATTAAATCTCCTCAGGTCTCACAAATTTGGTATTTTCAAACTAAATTCGTGGTCTCACACTGCAACTCTTTTGCAGCTGGAGGAAAACCACTTCATGCTGCTATGGGAAAAGTATTTAAATGACCCAGAAAGATGGCAAAGGGCTTAAGTAAGTCCATACCCCCTAACATTTCTGCTAAATTCAATATTAATATCCTAAAAAGCTGTGGATTACATTTCTCCTTATACTGCTTAATAGGCTTTCAAATGATCAAGAACTTACTTTTTTTAAGTTAAAACACTCAAAAGGATGTGAAGACAAGCCAGACTGGGAGGAAATATTTGCAAAAGCCATTTCTGATAAAAGGCTATTAACCAAAGTATACAAAGAACACTTAAAACTCAACAATAAGGAAATGAACAACCTGATTTTAAAATGGGTCAAAGATCTGAACAGACACCTCATCAAAGAAGATATACAGATGGTAAATAGGCATATAAAAAGATGGAAAGCATCACATATCATTAAAGAATTGAAAATTAGAACATGAGATACCACTATACATCTATTAGAATGGCCCAAATCCAAAACACTGACACCACCAAATGCTGGCTAGGATGTGGAGCAATAAGAACTCTCATTGCTGGTGGGAACACAGAATGGTACAGCCATTTTGAAAGACAGTTCAACAGTTTCTGGCAAAACTAGACACACTCTTACCATATGGTCCAGCAATTATGTTTCTTGCTATTTACCAAAACGAGTTGAAAACTTACGTCTACACAAAAACCTGCACATGATGTTTACAGCAGCTTTACTCAGAATTGCTAAAACTTGGAAGCAACCAACATATTCTTCAGTAGGTGTCTGGATAAATAAGCTGTGGTACATCCAGACAATGGAATATTCAGTGCTAAAAAGAAATGAGCTAGCAAGCCACAAAAAGACATGGAGGAATGTTAATGCACATTACGAAGTGAAAGAAGACAATCTGAAAAGGCTACATACTGTATGATCACAACTACATGACATTCTGAAAAGGCAAATCTATGGAAATAGGAAAAAGATCAAGCATTGCCAGGAGTTAGGGAGGAAGAAGGGATGAATACATAGGTGGGGGACATCTTAGGCACACCCAAAGAGCCAATCCAACAGGAAGGATCTTGTGAATGGTGGCAAGAGAAGTAGAGTCTTCATACGTCTGAGACTCAACATATGCATCCAATCTAAAAAAGCAATCCTTTTCTTCAAAGCTCAGAAACAAGGTTTGGACTGCATTTCCCATTAAATTTCTGAAAAGCCACATCAACTACGTTAGAATGCAGACACTCTGTCTTTTTTTTTTTTTTTTTTTTTAACAGTGTGAAAGATTTCAGCATGATTTGATGAGCACCTGCTTTGAGATTTCAGCTAATGCTATTAGAATCCTTATAGGCAGATGATACTGGGGTAAGGGCAGTTGCTTGGAACCACGCTGTTCCATTATCATCTGGCCACCAATCTAGATTAAATGGCAAAGACAGAATTAGAACAAACTTTGAATATAACTGGAGTCCATCCTAGGCTTATCTTTTCGGATTCTTACATGAGAGCATGCACAAGAATACCATTTATACAAATTCAATTTCTATCAACTCAGAGCATGTACCTAAATATCAAGTGTATCTAGAGCGTGAGCTTTGAAGGAGCCAATCAACTAATGTTGCACTCATTTGATGCCCTTTTACCCTTCAGAAAAAAATAAGTCTGATGTACTTGGACAAAATCAAACTCAGGGGATTCTTTATTTTCTATACAAAACAGTGGTTCTCATTTAGGGGCATTTTGTCACTCATCCCTAGGGGACATTTAACAATGGCTACAGACTTTTTAGTTGTCACAACTGAGGGAAGAGACTGCAACTGGCATCTAGTGGACAGAGACCAGAGAAACGGCTAAACATTCCATAATACACAAGATAGTCCCCCACGACAAAGAATTACCTGATCCAAAATGTCAACAATGCCAAGCTTCAGAAATATTATTAGTATTCCAAGGTAACATTTTTGTAATTTTTCCTTCCACTGTACAAGTAAACTTCTTAGAAGCATTGCACATAGTCTTTACTTTTGCCTCTTCACCTCGCACTAACACCACATCCAACCCCAATCTGGACCCAGCTCCCTTCATTCCAACAAAACGGTTGTCACTGTAGTCATCCATGAGCTCATACCACCAAATCCAGGGTACACTTCTCATCCTGCTTGACCTCTTTATGAAAGATTCTCTCCTCTTGCTTCCAGAACCCTAAATTCTCCTGGTTTTCTTCTTCTCTTTCTTCCCTGTCTCATTAGTAAGTTTCTCTTCTTTATAGCACCATTATGTAATAGAGTTCCACGATTCAGTGTTAGGCCCTCTCTCTCTTTAACTTTTCTCAAGGTAACTGGGTTAGTTTCCTATCGCTGCTGTAATTACCCCAAACTTGGTGGCTTCAAACAGCACCGTTTTATCATCTTACAGTTTTGGAGATCAGAATTCCAAAATGGGTCTCACTGTACTAAAATCCAAGTCTAATCAGAGCTATGTTCCTTTCTGAAGACACTAGGGAAAAATCTATTTCTGGTCTTTTCCAGCTTCTAGGGCTGCCCCTATTCCTTGACTAGAGGCTCCTTCCATTATAAGCTGATTCACTTTGTTATAAAGCAGAAACTAACACACCATCGTAAAGCAATTATACTTCAATAAAGATATTAAAATAAATAAAATGCCAAAAATAAATAAATAAATAAAGTAGTTTGGCAAACTAGTAAATATAACAAATAATTTAAAAATAAAATGTTATTAACAAACCACAAAACAAAACACAAAAAAAGCCAGCAATGACAGGACAAGGCTTTCTCACGTCACATCCCTCTGAAACTGACTCTTCTACTGCTGTCTCCCACATTTAAGGACCCTTGTGATTACACTGGGTCCACCTAGATAATCCAGGATAATCTCTATTGCACAGTCAGCTGAATAACAACCTTAATTCCACATGCTATCTTAATTTCCCTTTGCCATGTAAGATAACGTATTCACAGGCTCTGCAGATTACGACATGGACATCTTGGAGAGGCCGTTATTCTGTCTACCACAGTAATTTACTTTACATTACCACCCATTTGTGCACAGATGACTCCCAATTTCATATTTTGTATCTACAACCTACACTTCTCTTCTCAATGCTAGATCCAAATATTCAAGTGTTCAAGAGAAAACTCCAGACCCAAAACAAACTCATGACCTTCCTCCCTGAATATGGTCCTTTGCCAGCGTTCTCAGGTTCAGTGAATGGCATCATCAGCCATTCAGTTACTAGAAACTTGGGTGTTGGTCATCCTTAACATTTCCTTTTTCTTTACCTCCATTTTCAATCTAGTACCAAGTCCTTTTACTTTCTAATTATCACATGAATTCATCTACGTCTTACCATCTCCATCCCTCTCCCCAACTACTGTCATTCAAGAGACCTTTAGCTCATCTGAACTACTGGAAGACCATCCTAACTAGTCTACCCTTACTAGTTAGCTAGCTTTGACCCCTTCCAACCCCCATTCCTCATATGGCAGAATTATCTTTTTGGAACTCAAATCTGATCAAGTCATCCTTCTGCTCAAATTCTGTAATGGCTTCCTGTTTTTCTAGGTGTAAAAACAAATCCCTGGAATATGGCACAGAAGGCTCTTCCAAGCCTAGCCCCGTATCTCTCTCCAGCTTCACAGGGGAACAGAACACACTGCTTTTCTCCCAGAATGAGATGTACCCACCTCTCGCACCTCACAGGACCTTGGCACACACTGCTCTCTTCCAGGAATATTTCTTCCATTTCTCTCTTGCTGTATTTGACTCAAAACTTAACTATCACACCTCCTCAGGGCAGCCTTCCCTGACGTCCCTTGCTCAATCCTTAAAACACCATGCCTCTCTCTTTTGTAACACTTAACATAATTCCAGTTTGGGGGACTTCCCTGGTGATCCAGTGGTTAAGACTTTGCCTTCCAATGAAGCAGGTGCGGGTTCGATCCCTGATCAGGGAGCTAAGATCCCACATGCCTCGCAGCCAAAAAAAAACAAAACAAAAAAACCCCACAAAACAGAAGCAGGATGGTAACAAATTCAATAAAGACTTTAAAATTAGTCCACATCAAAAAAAAATCTTAAAAAACAATGATAAAAAAAATAGTTGCAGTTTTAAATTTCTCTGTGAGATTATTTAATCAATAGTTCTCTTCCGGGCTTCCCTGGTGGCGCAGTGGTTGAGAGTCCGCCTGCTGATGCAGGGGACACGGGTTCGTGCCCCGGTCCGGGAAGATCCCACATGCCGCGGAGCGGCTGGGCCCGTGAGCCATGGCCGCTGAGCCTGCGCGTCCGGAGCCTGTGCTCCGCAACGGGAGAGGCCACAACAGTGAGAGGCCTGCGTACCACAAGAAACAAAAACAAAATGAAACAAAACAAAAAAAATAGTTCTCTTCCCCATTTGATTGTCCAATGAAAGCAGGACAGTATCTGTGCTCATCACTGAATCCCTAGTGCCTAGCTCAGGATTAGGCACAATGTCGGCACTCAATAACTATTTGTTAAATGGGTAAATAAATGACAATTGTATGTGGAATTTTTTTAAAAAATGATGCAAATGAACTTACTTACAAAACAGAAACACCTCACAGACTTAGAAAAAAAACTTATGGTTACCAAAGAGGAAAGGTGCAGGGGAGAGACAGATTGGGAGTTTGGGATTGGCATGTACACACTACATGTTTAAAATAGATAAACAACAAGGACCTACTGTATAGCACAGGGAATTCTGCTCAATATTCTTTTTTTAAACATCTTTATTGGAGTATAATTGCTTTACAATGTTGTATTAGATTCTGCTGTATAACAAGGTGAATCAGCTATATGTATACATAGATCCCCATATCCCCTCCCTCTTGCCTCTCCATCCCACCCTCCTTATCCCACCTTTCTAGGTGGTAGCAAAGCACGGAGCTGATCTCCCTGTGCTATGCAGCTGCTTCCCACTAGCTATCTATTTTACATTTGGAACTATATATATGTCAATGTTACTCTCTCACTTCGTCCCAGCTTACCCTTCCCCCTCCCTGTGTCCTCAAGTCCATTCTCTACATCTGTGTCTTTATTCCAGTCCTGCCCCTAGGTTCATCAGAACCAGTTTATTTTTAGATTCCATATATATGTGTTAGCATACGGTATTTGTTTTTTGCTTTCTGACTTACTTCACTCTATATGACAGACTCTAGGTCCATCTACCTCACTACAAATAACTCAATTTCGGGTTTTTTTATGGCTGAGTAATATTCCATTGTATATATGTGCCACATCTTCTTTATCATTCATCTGTCGAGGGACACTTAGATTGATTCCATGTCCTGGCTATTGTAAATAGAGATGCAGTGAACATTGTGGTACATCACTCTGTTTGAATTATGTTTTTCTCAGGGTATATGCCCAGTAGTGGGATTGGTGGGTCATATGGTAGTTCTATTTTTAGTTTTTTAAGGAACCTCCATACTGTTCTCCATAGGGGCTGTAACAATTTACACTCCCACCAACAGTGCAAGAAGGTTCCCTTTTCTCCATACCCTCTCCAGCATTTATTGTTTGTAGATATTTTGATGATGGCCATTCTGACTGGTGTGAGGTAATACCTCATTGTAGTTTTGATTTGCATTTCTCTAATGATTAGTGTTGTTGAGCAACCTTTCATGTGTTTGTTGGCAATCTGTATATCTTCTTTGGAGAAATGTCTATTTAGGTCTTCTGCCCATTTTTGGATTGGGTTGTTTGTTTTTTTGATATTGAGCTGCATGAGCTGCTTGTATATTTTGGAGATTAATCCTTTGCCAGTTGCTTCATTTGCAAATATTTTGTCCCATTCTGAGGGCTGCCTTTTCGTCTTGTTTATGGTTTCCTTTGCTGTGCAAAAGCTTTGAAGTTTCATTAGGTCCCATTTGTTTATTTTTGCTTTGATTTCCATTTCTCTAGGAGGTAAGTCAAAAAGGATCTTGCTGTGATTTATGTCACACAGCATCTGCCTATGTTTTCCTCTAAGGGTTTTGTAGTGTCTGGCCTTACATTTAGGTCTTTAATCCATTTTGAGTGTATTTTTGTGTTTGGTGATAGGGAGTGTTCTAATTTCATTCTTTTCCATGTAGCTGTCCAGTTTTCCCAGCACGACTTATTGAAGAAGCTGTGTTTTCTCCACTGTATATTCTTGCCTCCTTTATCAAAGATAAGGTGACCATATATGCATGGGTTTATCTCTGGGCTTTCTATCCTGTTCCATTGATCTATATTTCTGTTTTTGTGCCAGTAAAATACTGTCTTGATTACTGTAACTTTGTAGTATAGTCTGAAGTCTGGGAGCCTGATTCCTCCAGCTCTGTTTTTCTTTCTCAAGATTACTTTGGCTATTCGGGGTCTTTGTGTTCCCATAAAAATTGTGCAATTCTTTGTTCTAGTTCTCTGAAAAATGCCACTGATAGTTTGATAGGGATTGCATTGATCTGTAGATTGCTTTGGGTAGTAGAGTCATTTTCACAATGTTGATTCTTTCAATCCAAGAACAAGGTATATCTCTCCATGTGTTTGTATCATCTTTAATTTCTTTCATCAGTGTCTTACAGTTTTCTGCATATAGGTCTTTTGTCTCCTTAGGTAGGTTTATTCCTAGATATTTTATTTTTGTTGTTGCAATGCTAAATGGGAGTGTTTCCTTAATTTCTCTTTCAGATTTTTCATCATTAGTGTATAGAAATGCAAGAGATTTCTGTGCATTAATTTTGTATCCTGCTACTTTACCAAATTCATCGGTTAGCTCTACCAGGTTTCTGGTAGCAACTTTAGGATTCTCTATGTATAGTATCATGTTATCTGCAAACAGTGACAGTTTTACTTCTTCTTTTCCGATTTGGATTCATTTTACTTCTTTTCCTTCTGATGGCTGTGGCTAAACTTCCAAAACTATATTGAATAATAGTGGTGAGAGTGGGCAAACTTGTCTTGTTCCTGATCTTAGCGGAAATGGTTTCAGTTTTTCACCACTGAGAATGATATATGGCCTTTATTATGTTGGGGTAGGTTCCCTCTATGCCCACTTTCTGGAGAGTTTTTATCATAAATGGGTGTTGAATTTTGTCAAAAGCTTTTCCTGCATCTGTTGAGATTACCACATAGTTTTTCTCCTTCAATTTGTTAATATGGTGTATCACATTGATTGATTTGCGTATACTGAAGAATCCTTGCATTCCTAGGATAAACCCCACTTGATCATGGTGTATGATCCTTTTAATGTGCTGTTGGATTCTGTTTGCTAGTATTTTGTTGAGGATTTTTGCATCTATGATCATCAGAGATATTGGCCTGTAGTTTTCTTTTTTGTGACATCTTTGTCTGGTTTTGGAACCAGGGTGATGGTGGCCTCGTAGAATGAGTTTGTGAGTGTTCCTCCCTCTGCTATATTTTGGAAGAGTTTGAGAAGGATAGGTGTTACCTCTTCTCTAAATGTTTGATAGAATTCCCCTGTGAAGCCGTCTGGTCCTGGGCTTTTGTTTGTTGGAAGATTTTTATTCACAGTTTCAATTTCAGTGTTTTGGTTTGTATGTTTATGTTCTCTATTTCTTCCTGGTTCTGTCTTGGAAGGTAGTGCTTTTCTAAGAATTTGTCCATTTCTTCCAGGATGTCCATTTTATTGGTATATAGTTGCTTGTAGTAATCACTCATGATCCTTTGTATTTCTGCAGTGTCAGTTGTTACTTCTCCTTTTTCATTTCTAATTCTGTTGAGTCTTCTCCCTTTTTTTCTTGATGAGTCTGGCTAATGGTTTATCTATTTTGTTTTTCATCTCAAGGAACAAGTTTTTAGTTTTACTGATCTTTTCTATAGTTTCCTTCAGTTCTTTTTCATTTATTTCTGATCTGATCTCTATGATTTCTTTCCTTCTGCTATCTTTGGGTTTATTTTGTTCTCCTTTCTCTGATTGCTTTAGATGTAAGGTTAGGTTGTTTATTTGAGATGTTTCTTCTTTCCTGAGGTAGGATTGTATTGCTATAAACTTCCCTCTTAGAACTGCTTTTGCTGCACCCCATAGGTTTCGGGTCGTGTTTTCATTGTCATTTGTTTCTCGGTAGTTTTTGATTTCCTCTTTGATTTCTTCAGTGATCTCTTGGTTATGTAGTAACGTATTGTTTAGCCTCCATGTGTTTGTATTTTTTACAGTTTTTTCCTGTAATTGATATCTAGTCTCACAGTGTTGTAGTCAGAAAAGATACTTGATACTATTTCAATTACCTTATATTTACCAAGGCTTGATTTGTGACCCAAGATATAGTCTATCCTGGAGAATGTTCCATGAGCATTTGAGAAGAAAATGTTTTCTGTTGTTTTTGGATGGAATGTCCTATAAATATCAATTAAGTCCATCTTGTTTAATGTATCATTTGAAGCTTATGTTTCCTTATTTATTTTCATTTTGGTTAATCTGTCCATTGGTGAAATTGGGGTGTTAAAGTCCCCTACTATGATTGTGTTACTGTCGATTTCCCCTTTTATGGCTGTTAGCATTTGCCATATGTAGTTGAGGTGCTCCTATTTTGGGTGCATAAATATTTACAATTGTTATATTTTCTTCTTGGATTGATCCCTTGATCATTATGCAGTGTCCTTCTTTGTCTCTTGTAATAGTGTTTATTTTAAAGTCTATTTTGTCTGATATGAGAATTGCTACTCCAGCTTTCTTCTGATTTCCATTTGCATGGAATAACTTTTACCACCCCCTCACTTTCAGTCTGTATGTGTCCCTAGGTCTGAAGTGGGTCTCTTGTAGACAGCCTATGTACAGGTCTTGTTTTTGTAACCATTCAGCCAGTCTATGTCTTTTGGTGGGAGCATTTAATCCATTTAAATTTAAGGTAATTATTGAGATGTATGTTCCTATTACCATTTTCTTAATTGCTTTGGGTTTGTTTTTGTAGGTCTTTTCCTTCTTTTGTGTTTCCTGCCTAGACAAGTTCCTTTAGCATTTATCGTAAAGCTTGTTTGGTGGTGCTGAATTCTCTTAACTTTTGTTTATCTGTAAAGGTTTTAATTTCTCCTTCGAATCTGAATGAGATCCTTGCTGGGTAGAGTAACCTTGGTTGTAGGTTTTTCCTTTTCATCACCTTAAATATGTTTTGGCTTGCAGAGTTTCTATGAAAAATCAGGTCTTAACCTTTTGGGGATTTTTTTGTATGTTATGGGTTGTTTTTCCCTTGCTGCTTTTAATATTTTTTCTTTGTATTTAATTTTTGACAGTTCGATTAATATGTGTCTCGGCATGTTTCTCTTTGGGGTTATCCTGTATGGTACTCTCTGTGCTTCCTGGGCTTGACTATTTCCTTTCCCACGTTAGGGAAGTTTTCGACTATAATCTCTTCAAATATTTTCTCAGACCCTTTCTTTTTTTCTTCTTCTTCTGGAACCCCTATAATTTGAATGTTGGTGCGTTTAATGTTGTCCCAGAGGTCTCTGAGACTGTCCTCAATTCTTTTCATTCTTTTTTCTGTATTCTGCTCCCTGGCAGTTATTTTCACCATTTTATCTTCCAGCTCACTTATCTGTTCTTCTGCCTCAGTTTTTCTGCTACTGATTCCTTTGAGAGTATTTTTAATTTCAGTAATTGTGTTGTTCATCACTGTTTATTTGCTCTTTAGTTCTTCTAGATCCTTGTTAACTGTTTCTTGCATTTTCTCCATTCTGTTTCTGAGCTTTTGGGTCATCTTTACTATCACTATCCTGAATTCCTTTTCAGGTAGGTTGCCTGTTTCGTCTTCATTTATTTGGTCTTGTAGGTTTTTACCATGCTCCTTTGTCTCTAACATATTTTTTTCATTTCTTTTTTTTTTTTTTTTTCCTGATAGATGGTGCTGTATTCCTGTCTTACTGGTTGTTTGGCCTGAGACGTCCATTACTGGAGTTTGCAGGCAGTTGGATAGAGCTGGGTCTTGGTGCTGAGATGAAGACCTCCGGGAGGCCTTGCTCTGATTGATATGCCCTGGAGTCTGAGGTTCTCTGTTAGTCCAGTGGTTTGGATTTGGAGCTCCCACCACAGAAGCTGGGCCTGACCTCTGGCCTGGTAACCAAGATCCCGCAAGCTGCGTGGTGTGGTAAAAAAATAAATAAATAAAAATAAAAGAAAGAAAGAAAAAAAGGAGCAGTACAATATCAAATAATAAAAAACAAAATAAAATTAGAAAGATAAAAAATATATTAGGAAAAATAAAAGTATAATTGAAACAACTGCAACAAGATAAAATAAAACTACAACAGAAAAAAAAAAAGTGGGGTGGGGGGGACAAGCCAGAAGGAGAGAACAATAACAAAGTATAAAGAATAAAATAAAATTAGAAAAATAAAAGATTTATTAGGAAAAATAAAAATATAAAAGAATGAACAACAATGAATCAACAAGGTAAATCAGAACCCCAATCTAAAAGAGGAAAAAAGAAAAGAAAAAAAGCCTTGGTTATGGGGGCGGAGTTTAGGCAGGGACGGAACTTAGGCAGGGGCAGGGTTTAGGGTGGGGCAGGTCTTAGGCAGGTGAGGGCCTAGGCTCAGGACCCACATAGGTGGAAAAGACCCTGGGGGCGGGGCCTAGGCAGGGTGACGTTCAAGCGTGGGGCAGGGCCTCTGCTTGGGACCTGCATGGAAGGGGATAGGCCGCATGTCAGAAGGAGGACCTCTGGAGTGTGGAGTTCCGGAGTTTGGAGGTAGGGCTCTGAATGAGGGTGTGTGGGTGGGGTTTAGGCCCAGCACATCGGAGGGGGTCTCCGAGTGTAGAGGTAGGGCCCTGGGTGGGGGTGTAGGGGCGGGGCTTGGGTTCTGCACTGCAGGAGGGAGGCTCGGAGGGCAGAGGATTAGGCCCGGGAGCCCAACAGGCTCCCCGGTGCCTAAGTGGACAGGGAAAGTACTGGCCGCATTCCCTTCCGTTCCTTTGTGCCCCTCCCCCACCATCTCCCCCAGAGTCTCCCCTGTGGCGCTGGACCCCTAACCATGGCTGAGTCCCACTGGGTGTAGGAACTCCTCCCCTCCCCCAGCCACCCCTCAGGGGTGCAGGTCCCGTCCCAACTCCACTTCTCCCCACCCTTCACTCCCCCCACACCCCACGTCCTTCCCGGTTGCTGGGGGTTCTTCCCCTCTCCTTATGTATTCATGGTCCCCCACCGGTGGCTGATAGGTGCCCTAGTTGTGAGGAGACTCGAATTCCACGTCCTCCTAGTATGCCATCTTGATTCCGCCCTCCCATTATTCTGTAATAACCCAAATGGGAAAAGAATTTGAAGGAGAACAGATATAGGTATATGTACACCTGAATCACTCTGCTGTACACCTGAAACTAACACAACATTGCTAATCAACTAAAGTCCAATATAACATAAAAATTTAAATAAATAAATGACAATCAATAAGTAAGATGTCTATTACTATACATAGTCATACCAATGATTTGCTAGTCATTTTGCTGTTCGTTCACTCAATAATGTTTTACTGAATGTACTTTTTTTCAAATACCAGTAAGCTATCCTATTTTATTTTATTTTATTTGCTAGTTAGAATCGCCAATTGTATGAACACAAGTTTAACAATTGTACTGTAAGATCAAGAGGAAAGAAAAATGCTCTTTTGGCATCCCTTCATTTCTCCTCTTAGGTATCATTGTCTTCCCCTGAGACACATTTGGACCACTCTACAGCAAGTGGCTTGACCCTCTCTCCTCAGTATCACTGGCAACAATTCTCGAAGCTGCTAATGGCAGTTGTGGACACTCATTGGAAATGACAGGAGACTTCAACATGGCATTGACTTGCATGAAGTTTCTCTAATGCTTAAGGAGTTTGGTCATGTGTCAGAGCTGCTCACATTAAATGATCTATTAGGTGCCATGATCTCCAGAAAGTTCATCTGTCACGCAGTAGGCCAGAAGTGTCACCTCTGTTTCATGTGATATGAAGGCAAACTCCCAAACTAACTAGAGAGAAATTGGCATATGGCACTCCTGACGATGAGAAAACTGAGGCTCTCGGTTCACATCCACGATTGTGCAAATGAAAGTTCCCCACTTTAACCAGTACATAAGCTAAATGTTTAACAGTTTAAGAGTCATTGAATTTTAATAGTTACAGTATTATTAGCTTAAAATAATATTATAATGAATATAAAGTAATGCCTATAATGAGTACAGTTATGACTAAGGTGAGTGAAAGCCTTTTTTTTTTTGTGGGGGTGGCTACAAAATGAAACTTTTGTGAGTAGTAAGTGAAAATATTAAACTGAATTTACCGAACAAGAACGATTTTTAACTGTGAAAGAAGTCCAAGATTCATTTTCAGGTATTTGTAATATTTGTGAGGATCTGGGGTGATTCCTAAGTTGGTCAAAGACAACATCATGCATGGCAAGATCTAGCTAAAGAGAAAAATCACAGTATCGATTAAATGGAAATCAAGTTTAGTGAAGTGTCCCTGAAGATAGGGTATATAGACTCTTCAGAAGCACCCCCAAGTGGTTATCACTAGGTTAACATGGACTGGTGATTGTAAGAATTAATTATAAGGGGAAAAAAATACAATTTAAATATTTGTGCTAAAAAGTATGTACGTGCATTATATCTGACATATTTTTGATATCACAAAAGGTATCAATTGGGTTCACTCTCAGCCTTTGTCTCAAGATACATGAAAGTAAAAGAGAAAGTGTGCACTTTAGGCTGACATTTCATCGTTCATTTGTATAATCTGTATATGTTTCCCATTTTGTGTGTTTCCCTTTGTTACAGTCCAGGTAATTTTACCAATAGTCTAGAAGACTGTTAGATGATTCCTACAGCTGAGATGTAAGTTGCATCTCTTAGAGAACTCACAAGTGTGTAAAATTTTTAAATAGACTAGGGCCATGCAGAGACTCAAATCTCCTTCCCCTTTAGACAAGTGCTTGGAAAGATAAAGCAGGTGAGTTATTTCTCCAAAACACAGTTTTGGAGTTGCAGCTAGGGCATGCTGGGACTGCAGTCTGCACACTGTTCTGTGTCTTTCCAACATGTGATGACACCTCCCACAGTACTAAATTTTTTTGGATATGATTAGTCTTTACAGTCTTCCTCAAGCAGCATGACTGCCTCCTTACACTTCAAAGAGACATTAAGAGACCCTAAGAGTGCAAACCATAAAAAGGAATTGATAATGCTATAATTTAGAAGTTTGTCACCAAAAAAAGATACTATAAACAAAAGATAATGTACAAATGAGAAACCATTAGCATTGGACATAACTGAAAAAGGACTAGTCTCCTGAATATATAAAGAGCTCCTTTAACTCAAAAAGAAAATGATAACAGAAAAAAAATGGACAAAGTATGAAGAAGCAATTCATTGACCAAGAAACCCAAATAAAAAATAGATGAATAAAAAGATGCTCAGCCACACTGGAAATTAGGAAGATGTAAATTAAAACAACAATGAGATAGCATGAAATTGACAGAAAAAAAAGTCTGACACTACCAAGTACAAGTAATGTTGCAGAGCTATGGGAACTGTCATATACTGCTGCTAAGAGTTTAAATTGGTGCAATGACTTTGGACAACTACTGACAATATCTAGTAAAGTTTTTAAAAGCTCATATCCTGTAAGTCAGCAACTTTCCCCTAAATCTGTGTTTCTCAACAAGGAGAGGAGTAGTTCACCTATCCAGTGGGTATTTGGCAATGTCTGGAGACATTTTTAGCTGTCACATCTGGGGTTGCAAAGGCAAGGGAGGAGGGAGGGGCTACTACTGCAGTGTAGTGCATAGAGGCTAGAGATACTGTTAAACTTCCTACAAAGCACAGATTATCCTTATGCCCAAAGAATTATCTGGTTCAAAATTTCAGCAGTGCTGAGGTTGGGAATGATGGCCCCCAAAAGACTTGTCTACCTGGAATCTGTGAATGTGACTTTATTTGGGAAAAGGGTCTTTGCATGTGAAGTTAAGGATCTCAAAATGAGATCTTGGATTATCTAGATGGATCCAAAATCCAATGACAAGTGTCCTTATAAGAGGACAAGGCACAGGTCTCTCAGGCCCTATGTGGGGAGTGGGAGGTAATCCGTGGTAATCCACGGCCGGGCGATATCTGGGGACCCTGGGCCTGGATGGAAAGTTCCAGCCGCGCTCTCCGCGCCTTGTCACCATGCCTCGCAAAATTGAGGAAATCAAGGACTTTCTGCTCACAGCCAGGCGAAAGGACGCCAAGTCGGTCAAGATAAAGAAAAATAAGGATAATATGAAGTTTAAAGTTTGATGCAGCAGATACCTTTACACCTCGGTCATCACAGACAAAGAGAAGGCAGAGAAGCTGAAGCAATCCCTGCCCCCAGGTTTGGCAGGGAAGGAGCTGAAATGAATCACGCACACTGACTTGAACAGTATTAAAATTTTTAAAATTCTCAAAAAAAAGAAGAGGAGGCACAGACAGAAGAGGACAGACACAGAGGAGATGGCCACGTAAGGACAGAGGCAGAGATTGGAGTAAGCATCCCCAGGCCGAGTGCCAACAGTCAACAGAAGATGGGACAGGCAAGAAACGAAATCTCCCCTAGAGCTTCTGGAGGAAGTGACTGACACCTTGATATGGGGCTTCTGCCCTGCATAAATGTAAGAGGAAAAAATCTGTTGTTCTAAGCCACCCAGTTTTTAGTAATTTGCTGTGGTAGCCTGGAGACTAGATATACACTCAAGGGAAACACTTGCATATGTTTGGGAGGAGAAAGGTACAAGGTTGTAATTGAAGTTCATTATAGCAAAAAAAAAAAAAAAAAAAAAAAAAAAGAATTGAAACAACCTAAATTTTCTCAAGAGGAAAATTGAAAAATGTTTTGAAGTATATTCACTTAATGTTCTACAGCAGTTAAAGAAAAAAAAAGAACAAATTGGAACTGCATGTATCAGAATGTGTTAATTTCACAATATAATACTGAGAGAGTAAAAGCCAGTTCAGAAGGATATATAAGGTATGATACCATTTATATAAAGTTTTTAAATCTACAAAGCAATATTCTATAATATTTATGGCTATCTAAATCTGTGGCAAAAGTATAATAATGTCGGTGATAAACACTGGTCCCCCAGTAGTGAGTACTCCTGCTATGGATATGGAGGAAAAAGAGAGACAAGGGGTGTACAGGAAGCTCCTCTTTGCATCTGAAATATTTAACATCTGTACTTAAATAGTCTGATGAAGATCTGGCATGATATTAAGATCTGATAAAGCTGGGTTTTGCCATCTTGTACTAGTGTCCATTCTTCTGTATTTTAAATCATTTATGAGAAAATTAACTAGTCAAGGTTTATAAGACATGGAAATGTATGCCATGTAAAATAAATCAGAATGATGCTTACAGGTGTCAGCCTAGTAATGAAGAGACAGTGAAGTGATGAGGAAACAGGATACAGGTGGGGCGTTGGATTCAACACAGAGGTGGAGCCCTAATGAGCTGGGCAATCAGAGCACAGATGCATCCCTTTTGAAAGCTTTCTTCAGGGAGTCGCCTCTTTTCCTCCCCACCTGTCTCTCTTCTGGTTCTTTTATTATTTGATTTCAGTTGAGACCATCCTCCCTAGTTTTTCTTTGGTTCAAAATTACATCTAGGATAGTGGTAAATGAGAGGGGGAAATGAGGATGGAGAGACCTCAGTCCTTGTTGTTTTGATCATCAAGAGCCAACCAGGAGATTTGCATCAGTGAGTTATACTGTCCTAACCATACATTTCAAATTTGGAGGAATTGCAGCTGTGATGTTTTCCAAGGGACTTCTAAGCACAACAGCAGAACTGTCTTATTAGTGCTTCTGGGTCCTGGCTCTGGGGTTCCTCCAGGAAGGCAGGGCCAGCTGAGCAACACAGATGAAATTTGTGAGCCTAGTTGAGCTTGTGAATATGTACAAAGTCCAACTCCAGTTTGTGATTATGAACTTAGTCAAAGTACACCAAATCAAGAGTTAGGGAAGGTATCTGAGAGGAAAAAACTAATAATAAAACACTATGGTGCTGGCATGTGGGGACCACTAGTAGTTTGGAGATGTTTTGGGAAGAAGAAAATATCCTGATTGTTGAACAGTCTAAAATGCCTAGGCTCCTTCCTTTCATGTTGTCCCTCATGACAAAGACTGGATTTTGGTAACAATGACTGGCTTGAAATAATTAGGAAGAAAGCACTATTTCTTTGTACCAAATAAAAAAAAATTATAAACTGAACCGCTTCACTCATGAATTTTTATATTAGATGAGGCACTTCCAAATGCAGGATGGACATACAGTGCTATTCTAAGAAAAAAAAAAACACCCTGTAGTTCCAATTTTGCAGCTCATTATCTTTCTTTGTTCACTACATATATATAATCTGCTCCAAAACTTCAAATTAGGAACTTATTTATAGCATAATTCTTGCTAACCTTGATATTAACCCCAAAGCTTCTGGACAAGTGCTACTTTTGGGCTTTGCATATCATCTGTCCTTTCCCCAAGATGTACTCACTAGGATACAAATATTTATTTATGCAGTTCTCTGTTTACTGTGTTCCCACCTAGCTAGACTGGAAGCTCTATGAGGGGAGAGAGAATGACTGTCTCGTTCAGCACTTCATGTTAGTGCCTATCATAGAGTTTGCCCCATAGTAAGTGCTTATAATGGACTGAATTATGTTCCCCCAAATTCATATGTTGAAACTAACTTCCAATGTGACCGTATTTGGTGATAGGGCATTTAAGGAGGTAAGGTTAGGTTAAGGTTAAGGTTAAGGTTAAATGAAGTCCTGATCTGATAGGACTGGTGTCCTTGTAAGAAGAGGAATAGATATCAGAGCTCACCCTCTGTGTGTTCACAGAATAGAGGCCATGTGAGGACACAGCAAGAAGCCAGGTGCCTATCACTCAGCTCACCAGAAACCAACCCTGATGGCACCTTGATCTTGGGCTTCTAGCCTCCAAAACCGTGAGTAAATAAATTTCTGTTGTTTAAGACACCCAGCCTGTGGTATTCTGACCTAATACATTGTTCAATAAATTCTTATGAAATAAATGGTGTTGTGTTGATGATGATGATTATAAGAAATTACAGGCTGATAGAACATAAATGCTAAGTATGTAAAGGTATAAGCTATTAAACCAATTTTAAATACAGATTTAGTGCTTCCTAAATACACAAAAATAATTCTATCCACAGATCAAAGATGTTTAAATTACATTCCCAAGAATAGATGCAGAAAACCATATTTCATTATTGATTGGGTTATTTTTTTTTTAGTAAGTGGAAGTAGTCATTTCAATTTTTAAAACTTACTTGACCTTCTTAATCCAGTTTGGTAATTTCCATGATTATTAAATAAGAATTCAAAATGCTCATACAATCCTACAAATGTTAAGTAACTATGTCCAAAGTACCTTGATTGACTGAGGCCTTTTTTCACTTGAACGTGGAATTGAAGAGGGATTAATTAATGTTTCTTTAGGACATGAGAAATTTATTCTTTTGCAAATATACATGTCTTTCCCACCCCACCTTCATCAATATTATGTTTCTCTTATCTTCTCCCCAGTGCCCAAATCATTTGCTTCATTGAACTATCACAATTAGAAATTACAGATTTATTTGTGTAATTCTTAATCTGACTCTCACCAAACAGTAAGCTCCATTGGGAAAGAAATTATGTCCAATTTTATCTTAGCACAGTATTCTCTGTAGCAAGCACCATGACCACCATATAGTAGGCCCTTAATAAATATTTGTTTTTAGAGGAATAATTAAATTTTTACCCTTTTCACTGAACTCCAAGGCAAGGTAACTCTTGCCTTCATTTTAACATCTAAAACCAACCCAATTAAGTCAGCTACTTTCAAAGGACCATTTGGAATTATCTGCACACCTCAGAGTTCCGCACTACAACCACAGGCAACACAGAAACATTTTCTCTTGCCAGAGCTGAATGAATCCATCAAAGGAAGTAAATGTTGCCAATGACTTCTAAACACTCTTCTGGGTGATTGGCAAAGGAGAGCATAAAACCGGCTTTGCCAAGTGGACCAGTCATTCTCTCTGAATCAGCACACATCATGATTGACTCAGCACCCAGGAACTGTCCTCCAAAAGTCCAGAAAACAAATACACTTGCTAGATGAATGTGAATGTGAATGTGAATGTGAATGTGAATGTGAATGTGTTTGCTTTTGCAATTTCCTCTGACTCACAGTGACTGATATGTGGTGCTACGGGTCATAATGAAAAAGCACAAAAATCTAACCATTGGTACCTATAATGAGCTTTCCTTAGCTAAGCCCCCTGAAATTGTATCTGAGCAGAGATCTTTCCAACATGCTCTGGTGACCTAGGTCATTATCCAATCATTTATATTTTTGGAAAGGCCTTTGAGCAATAAGCTGAGAGTGTTTCATAGTCTTTAAAATCAAGTCTGTCAGAGAACACATTGCGGAAAAGCAAAAGTTCATGACATAAATCTTAATGTTGGTTTAAAGTTTAATAACTCTTTCTACATTCTCATCTTCTAGTCATTTACTGTGTGTATATAAGGAAGTGCATTATACTCAGGGGGCCTACTAATCAGCAGGGAAGAAATTGGGGAGGTGCATTAAGCCTTTTAGGCCATTAGGATATCATTTAGTTCACTGGAGAAGGTCATTTACTTACAGCAAGGAGCCAAGGTCCTTCCGAAAGATGAGCCATTTAATCCCAGCTCACCCACATGATCCTGCCCAATGTGCATTTTCCTAGTTTAATTTCCTCTGTAGGTTTTCTTTGATTTGTGCTACTTTATTTCCCATTTTACAGTCACGTTGTCCGATTTAAACTTAATTAAAACTTGCAATTAGAAAAAAAAGGATAGTTCTAGATACCTCCCAAGAAACACTTCATTAATGGGAACTACTTAATAAGCAAAATATCTCACTGTGCAGACTAGAGCCAAAGCTAGGGCTTCAAAGATCCGACATGTTTTTTCCAAAGTCTGGGTCGCGATGGCCAGGGATGACTAAATGCCTCAGGGCTAGAGAGTTTGGAGCCTAACCAAGATCAGCATCTTTGGCTTGAGGTATTGTGTTCACCTGATGACTGTGATTGACTCAGGAGTGAAGCATGATCTAAATGGAAGCAAACAAAGCCAAACCAATGAAGGTACTTTTTCTGGAACTATTGGGGAAGATGCTCTATCTTCTCTGTGCTTTTCAAGGCTGATAAATTGTAACTCTGGAACTTCTAGAAGCATGGGATGCCAACAAAGAGGTAAGGAGAGCCTAAAACTCTAAGTGACAGATTATTGGAAATGTAGTTTAAACACTTGATCCAGCTGTGCTTGAAGCAATATTTACTACTGCACTTTCCAAGTACACAGGCATCCCTTCCCCAAAAAAGCCCCTCTCCACATTTTTTCCCTTAGACCTCAGACCTATTGAATCAGAATCCCCATTTCAACAAGATCTCTAGGTGATTTGTATGCCCATTAAAGTATTAGAAGCACTAGCTTTAGCCCTCTTGAGTTGTACTTTTTTTCCTTGCAGCTGAAATATTCTTAATAAATATTGGTAGGCTCTATTATTATTTCTGTTTTTACGAAATAGGATACTAAGAAAAGTTCAGTAGTTCAGGATCACGCACGCAGTAAATGGCGGAACTGGGCTCAAAACTCGGCCTGCCTGTCTCCAAAGCACATGTCCTTACCACACGGGCCAAACCACAAGGACTCTGCTTGACCCTGACTGACTCTGTTTTCAAGTGAATCCACAATGTGATAGGCGAGGTCAGCAGATTGGAGATTCAAGGAAGAGTTGCAGTTCGAGTCCAAAGGTGGTCTGCTGACAGAAATCCTTCTTGCTTGGAGAAGATCAGTCTTTTTAAAGTATTATTATTAATTTTTATTGGAGTATAGTTGCTTTAAAATGTTATGTTAGTGTCTGCTGTACAGCAAAGTGAAGCAGCTGTACATATACATATATCCCCTCTTTTTTGGATTTCCTTCCCACTTAGGTCACCACAGAGCACTGAGTAGAGTTCCCTGTGTTATACAGTAGGTTCTCATTAGTTATCTATTTTATACATAGCAGTGTATATATGTCAACCCCAATCTCCCAATTCATCCCAGCACCCCCCTCCCCTGAGAAGGTCAGTCTTTGCTCTATTAAGGCCTTCAACTGATTGGATAAAGCCCACCCACATTATGAAGAGTTATCTGTTTTACTCAAAGCCCACCAATTTAAATGTTAAACTCATCCAAAGAAACCCAACCAAACAACAAGAACAAAAACAACCACCTTCCCAGAAACATCCAGAACACTGTTTGACCAAATATCTGGACACTGGCACATAAAATTAATTATGGATTGATGGAGGCAATACCTTTGCCTCCTTGTGTGGAACCTGGCAGATTCAACCATCTAAGAAAAGCACGACAATAACTACTAATCTCTAGGATGAACGTAACTCTCTTGCCCTGGCACAAGGTCATTCTCCAAGGAGTTTTATATGCCACTATGGTTAGGCCTGGAAACTCAGCAGAGGCCAGTCTGGCCACAGCTGCTCCTGCTTAGGGGCTTCCCAGGTGGTGGCAGAAGGTTCTTGTCAGTACAGGTAAAGGCTAAAAAGGTCGCTGGTCATCAGAAACATGAACGGCAGCCTAAGAGGACATGGCTGGCCAGGTGGGATTTCTGTCCTGGTTTTCTGTCCTAAAGGAATATAGCCAACCAACCTAAGAAGAAAAGGAATGTCATATAAAGCTGGACTTTCAGAGAATACTTTATCAGAGACTCCTATCCCTTCCTGATTTGCCTTTTTTTAATTGCATTGCTCGTTTTGTGGTTTGGATGTCACATATTTCAAAGAAATGTTTGGGTTTCTCTGGATTAGACTTTAGCTTATTACCTTGGTTTAATGCAAGTGAATATGTCTCCATGCTTTTAGGATAAAAATCCGCCATATTCTTATTTATACTCTCACCTTTAAGCTTTTTGTTTTTCTTTCTACAATATTTTTTTTCCACATTTGCCCTAATAGTTTTTCTATTTCCCTATTAGACACACCTTGGGATACCCATAGGTTACCATATCCATAAGATATAATTCCCTGTGTAGAAGGCACCCCTGACTTACCGGGATGATGGTCGCTCCTGACCTATCACATCCATCTGCTGTTACGTCAGCAGTCATGGGGTTTTAGACCCACTGTCTCTGATATAGAACAGAGCTCAGGCAGCAACATGCCAGAGGGCACAGTGTTATATATAATTGTGTCTTCTAGGCCTTGGATACCATTTAGTCATATCCAATGGGAGCTGCAGGTGTGACCTCTGTAAGGAACCAGAGGGAGCTGCTAAGCCCCCTGAAGGACACTCTGAGGGCACAGTATACAGGCCATGGTCAATTTCAAGTGACACCAAGTGGACAGTAAGTCCACTTATTTGCAAGTTGGCCTAAGTCCTTTCTTCCACATATTCAAAGGGAAATCCAGTTGTGAAGAAGGATCAAGTAGAAACTCTCTAGATCAGGAGCTATCCTAGGGGGAAAAAAGGGGTGGAGGGCAAGGGGGTACTTTACTACAAGGTCAATGTCAGGATCCATGTTAGGCTCCCTGGACTTGGAATGTTAGCACCACAGAGAAGGAGTGATTTACCTCACCTCAAGACCCAGCTAGAATACTCTTGGAAAGCAGAGAAGCAACTGAGTTTCTCCACCCCTGAGTACATCACCAGCGTACAGTCCTCAAGAAGTGACTTTAAACAACCTAAAATGAAAATCTCATCAAGTCATTCCCCTACCTTAAACCCTCAAAGATTTCTAACTGCCCTTACAATTAACAATAAAAATAATAATACCAAAGGTTGGCATTGTTTCCTATTATTTCCACTGTGCCAGGCACTGGCATAAATGCTTTATGTTCACCTACCCTCTTCTCCCACCTCATACTCTGCCTGGCACCCATGCTGAACTTGTCCAATTCCTCAAAATGCCTGGGTCCCCTCCCTCTCCAGGTGTTCCAATATATTGTTTCTTTTGCAAACACTCTTCCACAGCTATGGTCTTGGCAGATTCCTTTCCTATTCAGATCAGCTTAGATAGCATGTCCACAGGGAAGCATCTCTGTTACCCCCTTCAAAGTTACTTCCTCTTTTTTTTTTTTTTTTTGGCCATGCTACGCTGCATGTGGGATCTCAGTTCCCCAACCAGGGGTAGAACCTGCACCCCTTGCAGTGGAAGCTCAGAATCTTAACCACTGGACAGCCAGGGAACTCCCAACTTCCTCTTCTTATATGCTTCCAACATATACTCACTTCCTGTTTTGTAACACTTATCACACATACAATTTCCTGTTCAACGTCTGTCTCCCCCACCTGATCACAAGCCCTACAAGGGCAGAATGACATTTGTTTTTTCACCAATGTACCCCCAGTACATCACCCATAGCTTTGTACACAGTGTGTTCTCAGGAATATTTGATGAATGAATATAAGAAAACACACCCCTCATGACATAGGACATAACATTATTTCTGACATTTTCCCAGTTTGTGCTACAAAATTTGGGGGACCTTTTGTAGGCCTCCCCCAAGAGGAAGTTTCTTTGCCTGTAATACCAACTGTTAATCACCAAGTGAACAAACTGAATGTACTTCCCACTCGACCTCAGGCAGTGACACCTTCCCGTACTCCTGACCGAGGGCCTTAACTCATGCGCCCAGCACTACTCTCCCCAGTGACAATCCTCAAGAAGCCTCCTCATGTGTCTACAAGCTCATCAAACCCAATTTGTCAAAAGCCCTGGTGGTGCTAAATAATATATGAGATACATCTTAGTGCAACACTACCAGCATGACATCACTGGGACCTACTGCGTGCCAATATCATTAATGATATAATGACTATGACAATACTGATAACAGTGACATCACAATTATTTCTTGAGCACCAGCTCATACTAACCCTAGGAGGACATTGCTCTCCTTTTACAGATAAGGAAAATGAGACTCGGAACTTGCCGAAGTTCACTCAGTAAGGGCGGGCAGAGGCAGGATTTTAATCCAATCATCCGTGTGGTTCTAAATGTGGCCAGAGAACCACAAATGTCAGAATTACCTGTGTTTATTTAAAACACAGGCTTCTGATACATAGAAGACCGAAATTAGAATCTCTCACAGCGTGGTCCATTGTTTCCCCTTAATGCACCTTAATACTTGGGAAGGGTCACACCAAACTGCAGTTTTTCCATAAACTGTTTCAAATTCAGTGTCTCAACTTATTAAGTTAAGCTCTCTCCACTTACGATAACCTTAAAAATGGACCCAAGACCACTCTGAAAGGGATCATCTCCCCTCATTTTAGCTCCTAGAACCCATCTGTATCCCCAGTTGGTCTGATAAGGATAATGAACTGGGAAGAATAAAACAAACTGGTGGGTTTTCACATACATGTGTGTGAATACTTATATATTCATAACTAAATATCTTCTTCAACTTTTTACTTTGAAATAATTATAGATTCACAGGAAGTTGGAAAGAAATGTACAGGGAGGATCAGTGGACATTTTACCCAGTCTGCCCCAGTGTTAACATCTTGCATAACTATAGTACTATATCAAAATCAGGTAATTTGGGCTTCCCTTGTGGCGCAGTGGTTGAGAGTCCGCCTGCTGATGCAGCGGACATGGGTTCGTGCCCCGGTCCGGAAAGATCCCACATGCCGCAGAGCGGCTGGGCCCGTGAGCCATGGCCACTGAGCCTGCGCGTCTGGAGCCTGTGCTCCGCAACGGG
Organism: Stenella coeruleoalba; assembly: GCF_951394435.1. Classification (NCBI taxonomy): domain Eukaryota; kingdom Metazoa; phylum Chordata; class Mammalia; order Artiodactyla; family Delphinidae; genus Stenella; species Stenella coeruleoalba. The sequence goes on along the minus strand of NC_137148.1, from coordinate 130,662,808 downwards.
AGACGCCACACCAGTGAGAGGCCCACGTACCGCAAAAAAAAAAAAAAAAAAAATGAGGTAATTGACCTTAATCAGATATAGGAACTCATGTGTGTGTGTGTGTGGCAGGGGGCTGTTGTATGTGTAGTACTATGCAATTTTGTCACACGTGTAACTTCCTGTAACTACCACTACAATCAAGATATAATCACCCCAAAGCTCCCTTGTACTACCTCTTTGTAGCCATATCCCCTCACATCCTTCACTCCTGGAAAGCACTAATTTTTTCTCTGTAATTTTGTTATTTTAAGAGTATTATAGAAATGGAATCATACAGTATGTAGCCTCTTGTAATTGCCTTTTTTCACTCAGCGTAATTCCCTTGAGGTTCATCCAAGGCATGCTGAGTTGTTGGATCTATACATCAGTAGTTCATTTCTGTTTATTTTTGAGTAGTATTTTGTGGCATAGATAAAACGTAGTTTGTTTAACCATTCATTCATTCATTGAAAGACATTTGGGTAGTTTTCAGTTTTTGGCTGAATAAAACTGCTATGAACATTCATGTACAATTTCCTTGTAAACATAGTTTTAAGTTCTTGGGGATAAGTGTTCACAAGTATAATTGCTGAATCATATGGTAAGTCCATTTTTAGTTTTAAAGGATACTGCCAAACTATTTTCTAGAGTGATGGTACCACTTTACATTCCCATCAGCAATGTATGAGTAATCCAGCTTCTCTGCCTCCCTGCCAGGATTCAGTGTTATCACAATTGTGTCATCTCCAAAAAGAGACAGTTTTATTTCTTCCTTTCCAATCTATATGCCTTTTCTTTCTTTTTCTTGCTTTATTTCACTGGGTAGAACTTCCAGTATTACGTTCAAGTAATCCACAGGAAAGTAAGAAAAGAGAAAAAGAGGAATAAGAAAGAGAAAACAAAGTGGCAGACTTAAGCCCTAACATATCAATAATCACTTTATCTATAAATGGTTTGAATACACTAATTGAAAGACAGAGGTTTCTAGAATGAATAAAAAATTAGGACCCAATTAGGCTATCCACAAGAAAGTCACTTCATACATAACAACATAGGTAGGTTAAAAGCAAAAGGACAAGAAAAAGATATATTATGCAAATATTAATTTTTTTAAAAAGCAGGAATGGGTATACCGATATACGACAAAGTAGATCTCAGGGCTCAGAAAATTACGAGAGATAGAGAGGACATTACATAATGATTAAAAGGTTGATCCCGTAAGAATACATAGCAATGCTAGGTGTGGATGTATCAAACAACAGAGTTGCTGTTGGGAGCCAAGAAGTTTTCGCCATTAGAAGATGGCCGACACCCTGCTTCTCTTCCTGATTTATGAGATAGAAGTTCGCGCCTAAAATGAAAGCCCGCGCACGCAGCACCAATGATGATTAGCCAAGTACTTCCCTCATTCTGAATCCCGCCCCCCTTTCTCTGCAGTGTATAAATACAGCTACCGCAGCAACAAAAGTTTGAGGCTTGATCAGGATTCTGTCTTGCCTCCATTCTTTCGCGTCTCCTGCCCTTCCCCCTTTTTTCAACCCCCACAGGTTCCTCCTCGGACTCACAAGGATTTGTCCTGCTGGTCGGGACTCCCGGGGACGCCCGGGGCCGTACACAAGTTGCAAAAAATGTGAAGCAAAAACTGATAGAACTAAAAGGAGAAATAGGTAAAATTTTAATTATTGTTGGAGACTTCTATACCCTACCTTCAGCAATTAATAGAAGTATCAGACAGAAAATCAGCCAGGATATAAAATTTAACAACACCATTACCAAAAGAATCTTATTGACATATACCAAATATTCCTCTTAACAACAGAATATCCACTCTTTTCAAGTGATCATGGAATATTCTCCAAGACAGACCATATCCTAGGTCATAAAACAAATCTTAAATTTAAAAGAATTTAAATCACACAGTGTATGTTCTTTGACCAAAATGGAATCAAACAAGAAATCAATAACAGAAAGACAACAGAAAAATCTTCAAACACATGAAAATTAAGGATCTTTTAAATCCTCCCCTAAAACTCTCTTTTCCCACATCACCTCAATAGGTTGTTGATAATAAAAAATTGTCCTGTCCATTATCTATCCATGTATTTTTCTTTCAAGATCTGAGGAAAAGAAGTAAAATAAATAAAAGTATAGAAAAGTGAAATTACATCTCCAACCTGAAAAACTTCTTACAATCTCATTTTATGGAAAGTGGAGGCCACTGATGAACCCCCAGATCTCTAGCCTCTGCCTGAGCTATGCCTGCAATTCATAAGCAATGTAGGATTTTCTACTTATTCAGCTGAGATTTTAGGCATCAAAGGTAAACCTGCCCTTCTCCTTGGCTGCCTACTTCTTCCTGATGACACACAACCTTAAGACATATAAGCGAGGGAGGAATGGGTCCACTGGGCAGTAGTGTGATGATCTGCAATCAGGTGTGATTTCAGCAGAAAATTGCATTCTGCCCTTTTTCAGAGTCAAGAAGTAATGCATGAATCCAGCAGAAATGGTTGACTCTTACCCCCTGAAGGACTGGGCCTGGTTAGTCAAGACTTCGATCTGTTCTGTTCAAAGAATAGGGCCTCTGAGTGACTTTAATCAAAACACTGATGGACAGCAAAAGAGCCCAGACAGCAATGCCCTTTTCATTCGGGTCTCAGAGCTGAAGGAGAGGAGTCACAGAAAACGAGACTGCGATGTTTACAGAGGTGACACTGACAACTGCAGAGCAGGTGGGGCTTCCCTTGTTTGTTCCTGTACTGAGAGGGTCTAGAGGCAGTCAAAGAAAACACAGTGTACCTGGAAAGGGGAGAGCTCCCACTGTGTTTACAAGCACAGATGGTGCCTCTAACCTTGGCTTCTTTAATCAGGCCTCATGTCCCGTTGGCTCCTGTGTGTAAAACAGTTACCTGGTTCTAGCTAATGGTTATGTTTTGACGGAAAAATAAGTGCTCTTCTGTTGTTTAAACCCCTTCAGTGGCTCCCTGATACCCTTGGAATAAATTTGAAATTATGTACTGTGGCCTGCAGGCAGCCCCTCCTGAACTGCCCCTCTGTACTGTGTACCTTCAGCTTCGACTCTCACCAACCTTCCCCTCTGTTCTACACTCAGAATGAGCCTCTGTCACTTCCTCTACTGCATCGTGTTCTCTCTCATTCCTGGGCCTTTGCATTTTCTGTTCTCTCTACATAACACACACTTCAGCCTCCTCGCCTGGCTGACTCTTATTCATACTTTGAGTCTCATTTAAACGTCATTTCTTTCCTGATTCCAACCTATGCCAAGTAGACACATATGCAGCACCCTGCACTGCCCTTCTTTGAGCCCCTACTCACTTTGCGGTTACTGCTATCTTAATCGTGTCTCCTCCTGGTACACTGGGAGCTCCACGTAGACAGGAACCACGTTTAGCTTGTTCATCATTTAGTCTCTCATACAGCGCCTGGTATGTGATCGGCACTTAATAATTATTTGTCAGATAAACAAGGAAATTAATAATCAAAAGAAGAAAAGCAAGAAAGTGTTATTTTGGGTGGTCAAGTTGCCTCACAAGGCCCACTCAAAGGTACTATCACTAGGCATTAACAATCAGGGCTTGGCCTCTGGCTCCCAACTATGAATTCACATTAGAACCATCTGTAGAACTTTTTCAAGATATCAGTTTTTCCACACACCGGCTAGGTGCCCTTCAGTAAACATCTGATGAATTCATATGTAAACAAGCATCAGAGAAGGATACTTTTCTCTTCCAAAAATCACTGCAGCCTCCTCTCTGCTTATTACTTCATCGCCCGACGATGACTCTTCCCTGCCTTTCCATTTATTTTGATAAGAAACAGAAAAGGAACTGAAACATGAGACGAAGGTTCTGGATTTTAAAAACAACTCCATGATAATAGGCAATAAGGTGCTTGAACCTCAGTTCTTTATCAAATGAAGGTGGTAGACCATGCTCTGTACACCTCAAGATAAAGGAGCGTATGTAAAAATGCTTTTGTAAACCGTAAAGCACAAGAGAAGGTAAATTCATTGTATTGTGCCAAAACTCAAACAGAAGATCACAAATTCATATTCTTCATTTTCTCTGTTATCAACCCAGGAGAGAGTTAGAGAGAAGTTCGGACATGAATATGACTAGAAAGGAACAGATCAAAGACTATTTCATTAAACAGATGCTTAAAATTCCATCCAGAATGCATAATGTTCTGAGAGGTTCCTGTCCTGGATTTCTCCATCATCTAATATCTGTGTTTCTTCCAGTATTCCATAGCAGCGATTGGCAAACTTTTTCTGTAAAAGGTCAGGGAAAAAATATTTTAGATTTTGAGGGCCATGCAGGCTCCGTAGCAACTACCCAACTGTGCCGCTGTAGCAAGAAGGAAGCATAGACAATATGTAAACACATAACTGTGACTGTGTTCTAACAAAACTTTATTTATAAAAACAGGCAGTGAACCACATTATTTCTGTGGGCCAGAATTTGCTGATCCCTGTTCTAGAGAGATCCTGAAGAGCAATCTCCCTGTCATAGGTTGAGTTTCCTAGGAAGTAGACTCAGATAGAAATTAGCAGGTAAGAGGTTTAGTAAGATAAGTTCTTGCGGTCAGCACCTTTGGAACGGTAGGAAGCAAGACTGGACAAAGCAGAAAGCAGAGCATGATGCAGTCCCAATAAAAGTCTCAGTCAATGACTCTTCACAGTTGTACCAGGTTGTGTGTAGGGGGCCAAACCTGGTCATTATCCATATCCCATAGCAACTGGTCATTGGGTAGGGCCTGTCCCAAGAAGGGTACATGACCTTAGGCAAGGAGGGGCTCTTCAACTGGGACAATTCCTGTAAGAACTGGCAGCCTGCAGAGCTCCCAATAGCTGGAGGAGGAAGCTCTTCATTCCTGAAGGAGAATCAGGGCCATGCATCCTATCACCCACCATACTCTCCCTTGAGATTTAACTCTCTGTTCATAAAACTACAATTTGTTTCAGGTCAATGTTTCATCTACATACAATACTTATCTTAAGATAAGTAAGTACCGTAAGATACTTATCTTACGATACTTAAGTAAGTATCTAACATCACTGCGGCCAGATTTAGAAAATCTTAGCACCTTAGCATATTCCCCAACTTTCTCTCTGAAAGAACATGGGAAAAAGTCACATCATTCTGGTTCATTGCTTTCTTACATTCCATCCCAAACTCCAATCTCTGGTGGACAAGAATGGCAATATGGCTAGGGGTCATAAAGGGGTTATACAGTCTTATCTAGAGTTAAATAAATGAACTAAGTAAAGTTTGTGGTCTGTAAAAATTCTATGCTAGCATGCAGATAAAGATGGAATCAAAACTACTTACAGATAAATTATTAAGCCAGAAAATCTGCAATGGTCAAAAAGAAACCATGCTTTGAAGTTACTTACGCCCAGCACCATACTGGCTAAAAGGTTACTAGCCAATATCTAGAAACTCAATACCTCCTGCTTCAAATCATATAGTTAGATCTCTTCATGTCAGTCTGAGGTTTCTAACTGAGCATCAATCAATTTGCATTTCTACAACTGAGACACTGAGATGTCTGTAGGTGTATCAGAGGAAAGAAGCCTGGATAGATTGTATAGATTAGCTCCACTTCTCCACGTAAGGGTCCATGAGGGAATCATCTATGATTGGTAACAGTGCTGCCTGGGATCACCTTAATCATCTCTTGACAAGCAAAAATAAAAATCACCTGAGAAATTAGCTATGTTGAGAAAGAAAAAGAGAAAAGATGAGGGGGGAAAGTATCAGAATACAGCCAGGATGCACATTACAGTCTTCCCTTTATTTTAATTGAATGGTTTGTGTCTTCAGGAAATCTCATTATTCTCCCCAGAGCAGAAGTGCAGAATGAAGGCACAAACCTCATTAACTTTTGAATGTGGAAATCAATAATCTGCAATAAATCTAAGCTGATTTGTTGTCAATAAATCTCCCAAAATACTGTGTTTTGTAGCTGGGGACATTGGAGGGTATGGTAAGAACTTCCATGTCAACATCAAGATGGCATCTGGGGTTTACCTTGTCGGTTTTTACGACCTTTTAACATGAAACGATTTATTGACATTTACATAGAACACGGTTTTCTGTGGGGTTAACTGTCTGTTTTTTCAGTTGAGAACATACTGGGACCTTTTCTCTTTCCATGACTCTTTTAATAAATGATATGAATAAAAAGAAACAGGCAGGCATCCACTTGGCAGTTCTTTCTCATGTACCTGCCCTGAAAAGGAAGAACAGAGCCCATACTGAGGGACTGGGAAAAGGTTCCTTGAGCCTAAAACTGTCTTTACTCATGACTAGCACATGGTAGGCACCTAAAAAAATTTGCTGAAAGAGTAAATGATGGCCATGACCTTTGAAAATCAACCTTTGCTACCTAAGTATATATATTTACTATGTATGTATTGTTACACGTGTTATACCTATGTATGTATATGTGTATACATGTGTATGTGTATACATACATAGATATGTACACTTCTATTACATACACACATACATATATATAAAATGTCTGAGCAAGGGTGGGATACTTGCCTATTTATCTTGCAAAAAAACAAAAAAAGAAGGGGACAATAAAATATTAACCGGTTATGGAGAAATGACTGGGAAACAAGATGACAGGAAACCCAAAGGACCATGAGGCTGTGTTACAATGAAAACTCCATGAGAGCAGCTTCTCTGTGGTGTTCACCACTAAGCCCTAGTGCCTGAAACAGTGCCTAGCATAAGGCAGGTACTCGGCAAGTGTTTGATGGTTGAATGGATGGATGCATGCGTGGGTGGGTAAGCGGGTGAGGAAACATTTATTATTAGTAGGAGAAGTAGGACAGTCATTTGAGATTTCTGTGAATGGTCTACATGGAGAGCAGAGAATATCTGTAGACTAAAGCAACAGGATCACCCCTTGGTATACATAACAAGGGACCAGCACTCAAATTGCTCTGTCCCGTGCTTTTGGATAGGAGAAGATGTTTGTGTTCCAGTGCGGTGCATCAAAACTACAAAATGTGAAAGAGCAGGTCCCTATCATGATGTCTTATCTCACTGACACCTTCTCTGGTAAGTCTAATGGAATCACTCTACATGTAATAGGGAAGAACAAATCTGACTCCATATTGGATCTGTTTTTCTTACCTTTGTATTCTATTGCTTTTTCTATAAGTTAATCACTAAATGAATGTTGCCTATAGCCTGAAATATACAGGATAGCCCATTCTCAAGGCTCTGACCTTTAAAGGTGTAACACTTTTCTATTCATGTAGAGATAAAAAGTTGGAGAACAAAGAATAATATTTGTCTTGTTGGAGGTTTATAGGAACACTATGGCCACACCTACATGGACAGCTGCAAGAACAAAGGATTCTAGCACCAAGAAGTTCACAACAACCAACCACACCCCCTCCCCTTGTAGCATAAAAGAAGCCTGAATTCTAACTCAGGGAAGAGCTCTAGTGTTCTTTGGGCCACTAGTCTACCATATTCTTGGTCTGCTGGCTCTCCACATAAAGACACTGTTCCTTGTCCCAACAACTCATCTCTCGATTTACTGGCCTGTTGTGTAGCAAGCAGTACAAGCTTGGACTCAGTAACATATAGATCTCAGAACACCATTGAGCCTTCTGACAGTCAGACTCAGGACTGAAGTGCTCCCAAGAGGAAAAGCCACCGCATTGCTTTAGCATCAAAGGGAGGGCTAATTTCACCCTCGCATGCAGTGGCTCCAGTTCAGGTTTAGTCGCAATCATTCAACCAGATGCTGCTGACACTGCTGGTTTCCCCCCCACCCACTAGAGGTCCTGTGCACTAGGCTTTGTGACTTAATGAGTTGACATTCTTTCCCTAAGTAAGGGAAGAAGAAAAGGTAAAAGTTATTGTACAAGCGTCACACTTCCACCAAGTGACATGCCATTGCTCAGCTTGATCTATTTAACGAAGACCTTTTAAAAGGACATTTCTCAAAAGTGTCATCCCCAGGCCAGCTGCATCGACGTCATCTGGATGGCAGTTAACAGTTCGGATTCCCAGGCCCTGCTACCAGTGATACAGGTCATAGGTCAGAGATAGGGCCAAGGAGTCTGCATTAACGAGCACCCTAGACAACTTCCAAGCTCCCTGAAGTTAGACACCTGTGATTCAAAAATAAATGTCCGTCCCTCCTCCTCTGTAAGAGTCTCACAAACACCTGGTCCTCACTGATACCGAAGTAGCTGGTAGCATAGTCAAGAAAAAGTTCTGAGTCAGCACGCAAGTGCTGTGCATCTGCTGTGTGACAGGCGGTAGAGGCTGGTGGGTAAGCTGTGTCCCCTGGTGTGAGGCTGCCTGAGTCTGAACTCCAGCTCGGCCACTTACTTGCTGTAAGCAAGTTAATTAGCCTCCTCACAACTTAGTTTCCTATTTGCCAAACGAGGGTGATAACCACAGCTCCTCTCATTTGAGTGTTAAGACAGAACCAGGCCCAAGGTAAGCGCCCACTGAGATTTACTGTTATTCTTCCTATGTCCTAGGAACTGGGGATAATCTGTGAAAAAAGAGACAGATGCCTGCCTTCTTGATGCTTGAAAAGAACAGGAAATGCAGGCATTAAACACAATCTCTTAACAACGTATTAACTAAATACAAGTGTGAGAGTGCTTAGAGGGAGAATCGCTGGGGGTTACTGGCATGTACAAGACCACGAGTCTAACGGTGACCCATCAGGATTGAGCTACCTGAGTTAGGAATTGTTTGGCAAAAGCCATGGGTAGTAAAAACCAGGTTCCGAGAGTCTCAATATTTTACACTCTGATCTTTAAAGATTTGGTAAAATTGCCCTCAGAAAAAATTATGTCTTGTGCATTTTACTGGGAAGTTCTTTTAAATTGTTTTCTATTAAAAAAAAAATTCGTTTACACTCAAAAAAAAAAAAAAAAAAAAAAGAATCCAGTCCCATTCTTGCCTCTAAATGAAAGTACAGGAGTCCAAGGCAAGTTCATCCTCTTTCCGAACCTCATTGCCCAACCTATAAAATAGGGGGCTTGGCTAAGATGACTTCAAAGGTCCTTCCAGCTGTGGCAGAGCAGCAGGACAGACAAGAGGCAAGCTTTGCAGAGACTGGGGCACCAGAGCCAGGCAATGAGAGCCAGAGGCTCCCTCCGGGAAGGGAGGTGAAAAAAAAGGATGGGGGGCGGGGATGGGGGGAGTGGGGAGTGGGAACCAGGGGCCAAAACCAATCTTCCTCTTGCCAAAGTTCTCCTCAGCTTGTCCCTGCAGACATAGTGCTTTGGTCGAAGGCATTCTTCTCAGAAATCGTACTTCTGAAGAAGAGTGACAGTAGAAAATATGGCCATGTGATATGTGGGGGAAATAGTATCCAGCTTATTGTTTGGGTCTGTGGAACAGAGAAATGCATATTTTCACTCGCTGTAAGTTAATGGAAAAGCAGTTTAGAAACAAAGGGAGGGAGGGGAGAGAGGAAGGGGGAAGGAGATCCAAAGACTGAGGGGAGGAGGGGGACAAGCAAGAAGGAGGGAAATACAAGGAGATGAATCAGCTCAAAGTTGGGGCAACGCCTTTAAAAGGCAGAGTTTGCAATTCCATAGCTCACACACAGCTGCTTCTCTCTGCCCCCCTCAACTTAGACTTGGTTCTAACTACATTACAGAACCTTTCAGTGGCTTCATCTCTCCTCATGTATTTCCTAAGTAGCGATAATAGATGAATGACAAGAACTACCAACCTACTCCCAAGGTCAAGATTGGAAACTGCCTTTATGTAAGTGAGAAAAATTTTTAGATTAACCTGTCTGCCTACATGAACTCTTTTTTTCTGTTACAAACATTACCTCGAGCTGGAAAGAGAAGACACAGAGTAGAAAGATGGAATGTTAAAAGCCCGCCTCATTTTGCAGATGGAGAGAAAGGGGCCCCGAAAGAGCTGTGACCTGCCCCGGGTCGCTGAGCAAGGAGGTGGCAGGGCTGAGAGTTCCATACAAGTCACCTGTCAACTAGGCCTAGTGAGACACAGTCACAAGGACACGAAGGAACATTTTGTATTTTCACAGTTACATACGTACTGCAATAGGTATTAGGAAAATTACCACATGGCATCCATGATTTGGGGGACATCATGGCTTAGGGCAAAGCTAAATTATCTATATATAAAATGTGAATCAATTTAAGGGACAATACTGGGTCCAATGGAATTGTTGATACATGGGTAGCCAATAGCTCCTGACCAGGTCTCAGATTATTCAGAGAGACCATGTTTCTAGTCCTTCAGTGAGAGAAAAAAAAAAGAGACTCAAAAATGCATCTAGCCTGCGAACCTCCAGAGCATCCTCTGAAAAGTTTTAACAGCTCACCTTGCAGCGCCTCCTCCCCTTCCTTGAGTAAGCCTGGGAAATGAGATTTGGGTGTTCAAAGGAGTCAGACAAGCATAATATTATATATACACTCTACATCCATCTCCTGTATGAAACCTCACTGTTCTTGCGTAACAAAAAGTAAATATTTACCATGAGCCAGGAGAGGTAGGGAATGATCAGCACTTGGGTCATCAATCACAGTGAGCCATGCTCCCATTTTTTTTTTTTTTTTTTTGCAGTACGCGGGCCTCTCACTGTTGCGGCCTCTCCCGTTGCGGAGCACAGGCTCCGGACACGCAGGCTCAGCGGCCATGGCTCACGGGCCCAGCCGCTCCGCGGCATGTGGGATCTTCGCAGACCGGGGCACGAACCCATGTCCCCTGCATCGGCAGGTGGACTCTCAACCACTGCGCCACCAGGGAAGCCACACGCTCCCATTTTAACAACCCTTGTAAGAGAGGGCAGGCAAGGATGGCGAAGACTGGCCGGGAGATAAGAGTTTGTCAGAGGAGTCAAATGGCTCCAAGTGGAGGAATATAAGGTGAGTTGTTCACGCGTGCCGCCTGTGAAGGGCCCTGAAGATGGGTTTATAAAGTTGAGGCAGAAAGGTGCAGTGGTGAGGAACACGGCCTCTGCAGTTGGACCACCAGCTCCTCCACCTACCAGCTGTAGGAGCTTGGCAAGACAATTCCAGCTACCTCCGTGACGTGGGGATGATAGCACGATCCACTTCATAGGGTTGCTATGAGGATTAGATGAGGCAATACAGGCAAAGTGTTTCTAACAGTAGTGGGGGCAAAGAAAGTGCTCAATAAGTATCTCTAGGAGAGCAGAAGACAATAGCCTCTCTTGGCTGAAAGAAGATGGCTTGAGGGTGGTACTCAATCTGTTAGCTGTCATGCACTCAGCTACCCAAGAACTCAATCAGCTGATTTAGAACTTGTGTAACTATCTAAGCTCACACAGCCAGGAAGAAGCAGAGCTACGATTTAAGCCTAAGCAGTTTGGCTCCAGAGCCCATGGCCTTAAGCTTTATTCCTCTTAAGAGATCACATACACTTATTTTTCTTTTATTCTTTCCCTGCTAGTCAGCTTTCTCTCCAGGTATAGGAATTGACTGATTCTCCATGGCAAAGGTAAAGTGCTCAAGTGAAAATAAAAGCAGGAAACAAGGGTTGCAAAGCTTATATTGTAGGCCCAAATGGAATGGCTGGAGGAATGGAAATGTTTACGCCTAGAGCGGGGAATATTTCAGCAGAGGATAAATCTCTGTGTGTTGAGGAGACCTAAGATGAAGAAGAAAGACCAGCCCATTCCTCAGGGCTCAAAACAGAGACTTAATTCCACCAAGCAAGAGGTTATGAGGAGAGAGATTCCAGTCCAATGTCAGAAGGAACATTCCAGGGGCTATCCCATAGTAGCTGAGAACTTAAATTCAATCAGACAAATCCCAGCTCCACCTCTGACTATTTCTGTGACCCTGGACGAGTTATATGACCTCTCTAACTAAGCCTCCATTTCTTTGTCTATTACTGAGGAGGGCTCAGCAGTACCCATCTTGTAAGACCAATGCAAGGTTTAAATGTGATAAAGCATGTAAAAAGGTTAACATAGCTTATCACAAGCCCTCAGGGCATGTTGGCTGTAAACTGGCCTAGATTATGAATGAATGTAAATATTGTTCTGAGTAGATATTTCTTTATATTTTCTTCTTCTCTAGAGACTTTTAATTTTTGTCCCTTTTTAAAAAATGTATGCATTTTTATTAACCATTTTTATTACATGTATATTTTTATATATAAGTATTTATTATAATATAGTTAATTTACAGTGTTGTGTTGGTTTCAGGTATACAGCAAGGTGATTCAGTTATATATGCGTGTATATATATATATACATATATATATAGTTTTTCAGGTTCTTTTCCATTATAGGTTACTACAAGACATTGAATATAGATCCCTGTGGTCTACAGTCATTTACCTATTTTATACATAGTATTGTGTGTGTGTTAATCCCAAATTCCTGATTTATCTCTCCTCCCCCACTCCCCACTATCCCCTTTGACAACCATAAGTTTGTTTACTATGTCTGTGAGTCTATTTCTGTTTTGTAAATAAGTTCATTTGTATCATTTTTTAAGATTCTACATATAAGTGATATTATATGTTTGTCATTCTCTGTCTGACTTACTTCACTTAGTATGATCATCTCTAGGTCCATCCATGTTGCTGCAAATGGCATTATTTCATTCTTTTTTGTGGCTGAATAATACTCCATTGTATATATGTACCACACCTTCTTTATCCATTCATCTGTCAATGGACACTTAGGTTGTTTCCATGTCCTGGCTACTGCAAATAGTGTTGCTATGAACACTGGGGTGCGTGTATCTTTTTGAGTTAGAGCATTCTCCAGATATATGTCCAGGAGTGGGATTACAAGATCATATGTTAAGTTCTAGAGATTTTATATTTAAAGTGTCTTTGGAAGATCCTTCGTTCATCCTTTCATTTATTTAGCAGATGTTTCCTGAGCACTGACTGGTGTGAAGCTCTGAGGACAGCATGAACAGGAGGGAAACAGTCCACTTAGATTCCAGTGAAGGAGGCAAGTACGGAAGAATGGTCACCCGACAAACTATTAAATTGTAGTTATAGTACGTGCCATGTAGGGTAAGCCTAGAGCTGCCACCAGAACATTCAACAAAGGGGCTTATCTAGACTTAGACAAGGAGGCCACGGGGACCTCCAAAGAAGTGACTTTTGGGCTAAGTCACCTCAAGGTGATGCTGTGATTTGTGGCCAAAGGCCTGTGTGAGCCCTTAGAAGGGAGTTATCAATCTCGTAAGACCCAGGAAAGCTTCACAAACGAGGGCATCTGAAGGAGCATTTCCCCAGGAAGAGAAAGGAAAGAAGAATTTTTGTGGTACAGGACTCTGTAAAGACTTGGAGAAAATCTCACAACAGGAGTTCAGATAATACTACTTTTGTTACAAGTAAAAAGCTATTAGTAAAAATTAAGGGTAAATCTATTCTTTAAAGATTTTCACTGTAGTGTTATTTCTCAAGGGAAACTGGAAATACTCATAACAAATAATTGTCCAATTGTCCAGCTGAGGAATTTTAAGCAAAATTAAGTCCAACAGAACTTTCTACATGATACTACAAGTATAAATATTGCAGCTTTTTGTATATCAATCATACCTCAGTAAAGTTGCTTTTAAAATTCAACTAAAATATACAAAATTGCAGTGAGAAACAAATAAAAATAAATATTAAAAAAATTCATATCAGGTTTTTTCGGGATATAGAAAATTTGGTGGTTTTTTCCCCAACTTGTACATGCTAAGTTTTCTATAAGGAGAATGTGTTACTGATTTTTGTTGATGATAGGAATAAATAGCTTCTCCTTTCTTTCCTTTTAGTTGATTTTCTAATCAACTTTACCCTGCCAATGTCATTTCCTCAGCTGAGGTGAAGCCTGGAAGACACCTATTATTCACTCTTTAACCCTGAAGGATTTCTTTAGAAGGAAAAAATTTACCTTTGAGGGATGACCAGTTAAACCACTCAATCTTGAAATGCTTTGTGATATCAGCTCTACAACAATGGCCCAAACTGAACGACCAGAACAGAGGGCAGGCAGGTTCTGACAGAGAAGAGGAAGAAAGCTCATTTTGGAGAATAGGGGAAAGAAGAAATATGTAAAATGATCCAGGATAATAAACCTCTAGGAAAGAAAGATGACATCAATTAAGAATAAAAGGAGGGCTTCCCTGGTGGCGCAGTGGTTGCGAGTCTGCCTGCCGATGCAGGGGACACGGGTTCGTGCCCCGGTCCGGGAAGATCCCACGTGCCGCGGAGCGGCTGGGCCCGTGAGCCATGGCTGCTGAGCCTGCGCGTCCGGAGCCTGTGCTCCGCAACGGGAGAGGCCACATGGTGAGAGGCCCGCGTACCACAAAAAAAAAAAAAAAGAATAGAAAGAAACACAATATAAAATCCATTAGTTTGACTATCTTGGGTCAGATTCCACAACACTGCATAAATTCTTCAGCTCTTCTAATAGGTCTTCCTATCCATATGTTGGTTTGCCTGTCTCAGTGTCTGTCTCTCTCTGTTTGTGTGTGTGTGTGTGCCCCCTCTTTGTTTTCTCATATATCAAAGGCAAATAGTGATTAAATTTTCTTAGTAAGGAACTGACTTACAAGCAGTAGTGTTTGGAAGCCTTTGTAATCGCAAATGGCTCTGCTAGTCCGGGGTAAGACCAAGGAGGTTATCATGGAAGGCAACTGTCAGGCAAGGTGGGAGGTCGAACAGTCACCAGCACAGATGTGTTGCTCATCACTGACCCTTTGGCCATCTTCTAAGCCAGGGCTCCAAGTTAAGCTCTGACCACAGTGAGGTTGACGGGATATGCTCACAAGCAAGGTCAATGAAATTCACTGGGAGTAAGACACCCCTACTAGGAGAAAGTCACCCCTTGAAAGACATGGACCTTGCCAGACTGATGGTTGGATCACAGGAATCAATCTGACTCTTTGATATTGTTAAAGGATGGCAACCATGCCTTCTGTAATCCACATGTGTATGAGCTTGACAAAGTCAACCTCAGTATTACACACACAACCACCTGCGGGCCGCTCTAGCACCACATATCTCTATGGCCCACCCACCCTCTATTTCAGAATACCTTATATGGTCTGCATAAATGCCTGCTTACCCCTTTAAAGATACATGTGTATGCGAGGCTGCATGGTTGTGTATTTCATTTCAACAAATTAAGTCAGCCAGCACTGCACTAGACATTGTGCAGGGTAAAAAAAAAAAAAAGAAAAAAGAAAAGGAAAAAGAAGGTCTCTAGTCTCAGGGAACACACCATCTATTAGGGAAGACAAATGTATACACCAAAAAAAAAAAAAAAAGGAAAAAAAATCTTTTATAAAAGGTAGCATATGATTGATAATCATTATAAAGAGGTAAGAAGAAGTAATGCATGCTATTTTAAAGGTAGAAGAGCAATGTTTGAGGACCTGGTCCCTTAGAGAAGTACCCTGCTACAGTGCAAATATACTCAGGGTAGGTATGTAGGCAGGGGGTGGCGGGGGAGCAAGAGAAGTAACACATGTAACACTTTCAAGCATAACAGCTTTAATAAACAGGGGACATCTTGTTCAACAGAGCATATGCCACTGAAAGAATTAAATTGAACCCATCGATTACCTACCATGCACAGGACAGGTAAGTTTTGATGAGAAGGCTATAACAGGTGATCCTGTCAAGAGAGGAAGGGCAGATGAGGGCTCTACAAGTGGCAATATGAATGCCATGAGCCCTTAGGGCGAGAGAGAGAAGCATAATGAGAAAGAGTTTCTAGGAAGGTTGCACCAACCCTACTTCAGAGTTAGGAGGTGGTGGCTTAATATTATATCCCAAATATTGGATCAGATAATTTCCTCAGTTCCAGAGCCTATACATCTAAGTGCTTTCTGGACATTTCCCTTTAGATTTCCCAAAAGACCCTCAGAGTCAACATGTCAAAAGTGGAACTTATCTTCCAACCAAATCTCCACCTCCATCCTTTACAACTCTGGGTCCTCTTTTGCGAAAGGCACCATGATTCATCCAGTCACCCAGCCCAGAAACACGGCTATCTTCCACTGCTCCCTCTCTCTCATGCCCCACATCCCCAAAATTCAAGGTTCTGCATATTCATATTTAATCCCTTTCTCTTCACCTCTACCGCTACTCCCAAAGCTCAGGACATCTTAGGTCAGATCTCATCAGTGGTCACCTGATAAGACTCCCAAGGTCCTATCAGTTTTCCACACAGAAGCCAAAATAATATTTCTACAACGCAAATTTCATTGTATCACTCTTTGCTCCTGTTCAAAGCACTGTACTGGGTACCCATTGGGCTCAGGATAACGGGCTAAGCCTACGGTTCACGAAGATTTCATGAATCCTTTCTGCATCTTCTGTGTCATCTCAAAGTCTCCCATCCCCTTACTTTTCCAGCCACCCTGGGCATCTTTCAGATTTTAAATGCACAAAGCTCTCTCACACCTCAGGGTCTCTGCATATGCTGTTTCCTCTGCCTAGAAACTCCTTGCCTATACCTAGATAGGCAAGAATCCCTCTAAAGGAAACCTTTCTCTGACCCCTGAGACCAGGTTAGACTTCCTTAATATGTACTCCCATAGCATCACTCCTGACTGCAAGTGCATGTTTGTCTGTTTCCTTAATAGGCTAAAATTGAGTGCTTTGTTTACTGCTGTATCGTTAACGCATTTAAAAAAAAAAAAAAGCTAGGACAGCACTAAGGAAATATCTGTTGAGTGAATGAACAAATAAAAAGCTGCTTGATGCCACAGGGTATAGGAGAAAGACCACCTACCCACCATCCTACTCAATCCTTCATGAGACTGATGCTGACATTCCCTTATTGTTCCTAGTACCGATGGCCTCATCTGCCTTCTCTTTAATGGCTCTCCCATCATTTCACTAATTTCTTATCACCTCCACTTTCCAGTTTAGAGACCAAGTAATCAAGTTCAAAGCTTTCTGGGACAGCTCATCCTTCAGAAAATTATCATGGTCTAATCCAACTCTGAGTCCTCATCTTCATCCTCTATCCCCTGCTTATATAGGGACTTAACTAGATGAATTGTACTACATTAATGGATTGAAATCTTTTATTTCATTCTCAGGTAATTAAACTTCCAAGCCTGAGCACAAAAACTTTATCAGAAAAACAGCATCACAGGAGAACTTTTCTCCAGCTAGACGGAATAGCAAAGCATATTCTACTCAAAAAATATACTTCCAACTAAGCTTGGCTTCTGGGTTTGGGGAGCACTCTGATGACAGACCAGCTACACCTTGGCCATGGAAAGGCTGGCTTGGAAGGACTCTGGATAGACAAGAACCTCTCCAGGTGTGATCCATGGACCCATCTACAGTGACATCAAAACAGAAACTCAGGATAAGCCCTTAGAAATATTTATAGCAAGTTAACATTGCTGAAATATTTTTATTGTATTTTATAAAAACATCAGTCCATAACAACTGGAAATTAACTTTTTAAAATCTGGTCCTTCACTACAGGCAGTTTGGAAACACTGGGATAGACAACTCTGAGAATGAATTCAGCGCGAATGTCTTCCATTAGTTCTCCTCCCATCCTCTTGATTAATCTGTGTTCCACAGTTAGCTGAGCTCATCAGTAACAGCAGCTCTGTAAGAACCCAATTTGGCCAATTCAAGATAGTTCAAAGAATAAAAACACTGATGGCAAAAGAAGAACCAGTCTCTTTCATAACTGTAATTATCCAAGGCTGCTCTATCTAATGATCTAATGTCATGTGGTAATATCCATGATGGTTAATAGCCATGAAGCACCACTACGTGCCAAGCCATTGAAGTTATTCCTGTGTATTATTTAATCCTCAGAATTCCTTGGAGTAGGTATTATCATAATCATTTTAAGGATGAGAAACTCAGAACTAGATAGTTTAAGTAAATTGCCCAAGGTCACACATCTAGCAATTGGTGACCTCTAGGCTGGAGATTTAATCCCAAATCTTTAATAACAGCCCAGACCCTGAGTCCTTAACCCTGAATCTACACTGCCCCTCTCCCATCTGTATTCCTTATTTTAGTTCCTTTGACTGCGATCTATATAATTGCCCTTTATCTTTCAAAAGAAACACCAAAGCAACTGAAGTATAGTACAACAGAAAGAACAGTGAATTGGGATCAGCATACTTGGACACCAGACCTATACCTTTTACTAAATGACTGTATGATATTAAATAAATGTTATCAAGTATAACGTGGAGATAACCATGATGGTACCATTTACCTACTTCACAGAGTTTTTAAGAGGCTAAAACGGGATACCGAATGGGAAGATTCATTGCAAACTCTCAAGAGCCATTATCTTGTAGATATCACCATTGTTATTAATCTGGAAAACTGAGATTTGACTATGTTTATCCCACAGAAGATTCAGAATTATTGCATTATTACAGTCTTCTTGTGAAACAGACAGTAAACTGAATTATTTAAATTAACAATTCCAACCAATTACCTTTATCAGCCTGGATTTATGCAGTGATGTTTTCAGAGGCATAAAACATATATTCCCTGCCCTCAAAGAGTTTATTGCCTTGTCCAAACAACACTACTTACATACACTGAAAATGTAGAAAGCAACACAAGATCATGCAGGTGACCAAGGAGTGGATGACACCGCACAGACTCAGAAAGAGAAAAAATCACCGAGAGCTGGAATGATTAGGAAGGGCTTCAAGAAGGAGCAAGCCTTGAGCCTGGATAGAATCCTATTGTAACTGAATGCTGAAAGACAGCTTAGAAATCACTCCCACCTTATGCACATAGGGGAAGGGAAGCTCAGGTACAGGAAATGACCTGCCCGAGATCTCACAGCATGTAGGTGGAGGTCGGGACCATGTGACTGCAGTGCTTCCTCTTCATCACCCCTGCAGTTCTGTTTTTCAAGTGAGATGTGTTTACCCACAGCAATGAGGTCCCAACATGGGGACTTTTGGACAGGTTGGCAGATCTGTGGCAGATATATTTCTGGATAAAGAAAGGAAGGCTGGCTTACTTAGCAAGTACCTTCTCCTCCTATGCCAGAAGGCAGCCCTGCCTAAAGAATTGAATAGGTAGGGCTTCCCTGGTGGCGCAGTGGTTGAGAGTCCGCCTGCCGATGCAGGGGACACGGGTTCGTGCCCAGTCCAGGAAGATCCCACATGCCACGGAGCGGCTAGGCCCGTGAGCCATGGCCGCTGAGCCTGCGCGTCCGGAGCCTGTGCTCCCCAATGGGAGAGGCCACAGCAGTGAGAGGCCTGCGTACCGCAAAAAAAAAAAAAAAAAAAGAATTGAATAGGTAGTAATAAGAGTAAGAATAAGAAGTCCACCAGGACTTCCCTAGTGGTGCAGTGGCTAGGACTCCGAGCTCCCAATGCAGGGAGCCCGGGTTCAATCCCTGGTCGGGGAACTAGATCCCACACGCATGCTGCAGCTGTGAGTTGGCACGCCACAACTAAGGAGCCCACCTGCCGCAACTAAGACCTGGGGCAACCAAATAAATTTAAATAAATAAATAAATATAAGAATCCAAACTTGAAATGCCCTACCTGCTGAAACACTATCTTTCTGACAAACTGTGTCCCTTGGCAGTCTGTGGAGGCACAAAATGTCTCCAGGGGATCCTGACAAAGAACACATGATAGGTACTGTAGGGCGCGGTCAGCTAACTGCTACGCGGCAGGAAGCTGAAATAAGCTGAGTCATCCTTCCTGTGGCCACTGCGCTTGCGCTAAGTATACTAATGAGGTTTTAAAGTAGCGACCTATCCGATGCTGGCTCACAAATCGCACCATCGGCGAAAGCCAATCACAGAGCGACACATGTTCTTAATCCCTATATAAGCAGACTGCTATAGGATTGCGGGGTCTTCCTTCCATCTTTCTTCAACCAAGCTGTGCTCCAATAAAGTGTGATACGAGAAGAATCTTGCGTGTGGCGGCTCGTTATTCTGCTGGTCGGAAACGGCTCGCCGCAAGGTACAATTTGCCTCCGCTCCAAACAGCATTCCACCCTCGCCCACCCACCTCCAAGATCCAAATAGCAACTCACTGGAAAAACCAGGCTTTCAGGACAATTCTCTGAACTCTCTGAATCTGGATGTGAGGCCACACTTGCATAAAGAAGCTGGAGAAGTGTGGTCAAGACAAGGGCAGATGGTACCTAGAGATGCCATCACAGGTCACAGGTCTGTATGCTGCTTCTCAAGGTGAAGTTGAGGCTACTTCAAGGCAGACCTGAGACTGCAGAGAGGCAGAAATAGGGTATGTTCTGAACCCCAACGCATACACTTTCCACATTGGTTTTCCAAAAACTGAGCAGTTTAGGAATGGGGAAATAAATGGCTATAGGATGCCCTCCAGCCAGACTGTGGATCCTTGCTCATGGAATGCCCCTTGTTCCTCTGCCCAGGCCATTGGCAGGCAGGAAAGAGTCCAGAGAGGATGCACTCACCTCTACAGGGTGGTCTGGCCAAATGGGCAAAGGGCCATTGATAAGTCAGAACCCTGGCTCTACAGGGCCTTCACCATGTCAGGCACCTGCTGGTTATAAATATGTTCCCTCCAGATACAGCCAAAAGTGACTGTCATGTGGTGACCCTGCTTGTCCTAAAGTGCGGTGTTACTGTATCTAAACGCGACACGCAGGGAGAGAAATAAAAGAGTATAATCATTTTTCAGGGCTTCTGGCCACTGCAGCAAATCTGTGCCTAGTGATGACTGAAAATTTCTCTTTATTCATTTCTCAGTGAAAATGCAAACAAACAAGAAAACTCAAGATGAAGACATAGTTAATTTTTACTAAACACATGAGTGTCTTGGTGGCTTATCTCTGGATGGTTGAGAGCCCTGTCAACTAAGTTCAGAGCCTCCAAGATGACATTTTTGACATCAGTTTCATTTCCTTTGGTTGCACAGTGCAGTACTAGGCTGCCCACTTTGCTGGATCTCCACTGCTACTTCCTTGGATCTAGACCTTATTTATGACTCGGGTCCTAGATGATTAGGTCAGGGAAGCCAATTATATTCCCTTCCTCCTGCAACTTCCAACCAGTGGATATAACTTCCTTGAGTACACTCTGAAATACCCGGTTTCAACAGGAAAGAGTGCTGTGATGGATTAGTGATGGTGTAGGGTACAGGGATGAAGGTACGCATGTGTGGGGAAGGGAAAAGCCTTTCTCCTCTACCCATCTTAGGTTCTCTGGCTGGGGTCCTGTACATTATACTGACAAACAAGAGACAGGTAAACGAAAGGAAAACAAACAGAAGGTTATTAACATGCGCATCACGCTTGCACTAAGGAGCACCCAGTGGTGAATAATTCAAAGGGGTAGGTAGAACTTGGGCTTATGTAACATCTTAAGGAAAGAACAATACATTTTTAAAGATGTGACAAGACAAAGGAAAATAACTTTGAACTTCTAAGGGTGGCAAATCACGGGAAGGCAAATAAATGGGGAAACTAATGATAGTTTAGGGCTAGTTTTAGCAAGGTTGGTTCTATACATTCCTCTGGTGCTGAAACTAGACTGATAAGGGTCTGGAGTTGTCTCCAGTGATTAACTTCTCTCCTTCCTTGTATAGAAGGAAGGGAGGACACCCTTACAAATTTATGTTCTGCTTTTAGGGAAATGCAGGGGGAGAGCAAAGAGCTTTTCTGATATCTGCTTCTTCCCAACTGCCTTCAGCTCAAAATGATCCTTACTCCAAAGTGGCATGTTTTGGGGTGACATATTCTGCTACCCTTCACATGGTATACATCCACCATCCTATGATATAGACCTTCTCTTACCTTTTAGGCTTACTCTCAGAGCAAGGTCACTGTAATGACAAGATTCTAGAACAATTGTTTTCAATACAATAGGGCTATGGTACTTAGGTCTAAGCGTGACTAATACGACTGCATACATATTCACTGGCTGCCATACAGTAAATTCTTAATAAACATTTGAATGAATGAATACGAGAAAACAATGTACACAGACCATATATGGGTCACCAGTCATGGGCAAAGAGAAATAATAGCACTTCAGCATTTCTGTCCAGTTACTGGGTCCTGCCCCTCCCTTCCCAGATGCTTTTCTCCCTCACTGCCTGTGAATATTAGCAGACGTGACAAGAGCAGATTTCTTTCCCCTGCATTTCCTTGTAAACTGTGCCCTTCTCACTTTATCAGTTAGAATGCTTTGACTCCAAAGTAACAGCAAATTTCAAGTAGCCCAAATTAAACAATAAGGATTTTCTTATCCTTATTAATATCCATATTAATATTAATTTAAATAAGAAGTCTGGAGTTAGTTCTAGAGTTGATTAACCGAGCAGCTCATCAGCATCATTAAGGACCCAGATTCTTTCCATCTTAAATAAGGAAACATTATCCAGAACCCTCCAGCAGATGTCCTTTTGTGTCTCATTGGTTGACACAAGCAAGGGGATTGGGGCCATGACTGGCTTGGATGTGGCTTAGGCTCTGAGTTGCTGTAGGGCAAGAGGTTGGGGCTCTTCTAGTAAGGATGAATGGGAAATGGCTGCTGGGTAGGTAATGCCCCTCCTCCTCCCCCCCCCCCAACATTAAGGGCATTCCTTGCTACAGAGAAGGGATAACAGAACAGAAAAACACTCATATCTTTTGGTCCTTAAGTCTTAAAAGCCTAGGCTGGTTATACACAAAATATTTAGAAGAATGAGATACGTAAGAGCAAAAGCTTCCCTACATCCTGAGACTAGATAATGATTACCCAAGTGAAGAGGGAAATGATAAAAGACCCCAAGGGAATTTAGGTATGAGATATCCCAGGCTCCCCACTTTACCTCTGCTTCCTCCCACCCTCTACCTCAGCCCAGGCAGAACCTCAGCAGGAAGGACCACAGGATACAGAAAACAACTGGGGGTTCAGGAACATGGAAGCAGAGTGTTCCACAGCCCCCAGTGGTGTGGAAGGAAATCCCTCCCATCCCAATAAGCACCCAAAAGCCATAAGAACATGGGCCATTGAGTGTGTGACCCTGAAGAAGCTTTGTGACTGGAACAAGGGAGGAACTCAAGATCAAAAGGTGCATAGGGCATCTCAGCAGTGGATAAATGATAATGATGTAGCGCCAATGCCTTACGAATGCCCTGGTGCTCTATGAAGACCTCCTGGCTTAGTATTAACACTATGAAAAGAGGAGAGACCCCAAATCCACTGAGATTAAACTTTATACCTTTTGTCCCCAGTAACACAAAGTAAATTCATTTACCAAAAACTAGAGAA
Source organism: Stenella coeruleoalba (assembly GCF_951394435.1). Lineage (NCBI taxonomy): Eukaryota > Metazoa > Chordata > Mammalia > Artiodactyla > Delphinidae > Stenella > Stenella coeruleoalba. The sequence continues at coordinate 130,639,540 of NC_137148.1, read as the reverse complement.
TGTTATGTCTCTTGAACACATGAGTTGGTTGCCTGAGATGTGTGCCTACATCAGGTACATTTTCTGCGGAGTTTCACAGCCATTCTCCAACTAATTTTTACAATAAGTGTTTACTAGCCTAAGGTTCATAGACTTAGGAAGAGGTAAAGCGAGTCTACCTCTCTAACTCTGCCTGACGACCCAGTCTAAAGTAGAATCCTCTTCCCAGTACTCTCTCGTCAAACCTTGTTTGTTTCTCTATAGCCCTCACACATTTTGGAATGATACGTTTGCCTGCTTGTTTGAGTGTTTATTTTCTGTCTCCTCCACTATGTTGTAAATGCTACAAGGGGCTCTTTTAATCACCAACCAGCAGAGTGCATAACACACAATGGCTGTCAATAAATATTTATTAACTAACTAAATAAATAAGGACTTGACTATAAGATCTGTGTTTGTAGTCACTATGTTGTATCATATTATAGAGTATATAATATAGACTGCAAATTTGATCTTCCAAACAATTCTTTGAGGTTAGAATCATTAAAAACTCCAGTTCACAGGTGAAAAACCTGAGGCCCAGACGGGCCAAGTCTCTTACCCATCTGCATCAGTCATACCAGTAATGACAGTGTCAAGACCTTGACTCAGACCTCTGGACTCCTGATAGTATGTTTTACCCATCGCACTGGAGTTGAGCACCTCCTACCTCTGCCATCACCTAAGACCCAAGAAGTGCAGTTTCACCTGGGACAACCCAGCCAGGGAAGAAGTGAGTGGATTTCTGTTCATAATATCCCAGTTGGTTACACTGCCATGAATTTCCAAACAAGCTGTAGTGCCTTTCTCCAGCATTTCTAGAATGTTCACGTCGCTTGTGATGTTAAGATACACATTCGACAACCAGAACCACAGGTGCACAACAGCCCAGGAGGCACACTGACATTCTATCCCGTACACATTCTATCCTGTGCCTCCTGCTGGGGAAAACTGTTAGTTCCAGGCTAGGTGACTACACTTTGGACTCTGTGGAAAAGACAACAAACTTCTCAAGCTGATAAAAATCAAAGCTGCAGAGAAAGAAGATAATGTGAACTCCTGCTACTCTTGGATTAGAAATGTGTTTTCCTTTCTTAAAAAAAAAAAAAAGAACATCTTGTTCTTTGCAGTTGCTAAAAAGTTCTCCTGTTCAGTTAAAAGGTTAAGTAAAGCCACGTACATGCTCTTAACGTTACTTTTTTTGAAAGAGCGCACTGTTCCTTCAAACTTGGAGAGACATTAATTATTTCATATGTTTCCAGACTGGCCCAAGGTTCTGTATCTTCTTTGTATTATTATTCTTAAGAATTCTTCAAGTTATTATCATTGTCTGGAAAGCCATATTCCAAGTTTGTTATTTGGGGTTTTAGTTTAGTTTAGTTTCTTTAGTTTTTGATTTGCTTCTTAGCAAAAGGACTTGAGGTTTAACACTTTTCTCTTATAGTCTTCATTTAGGGAGCAACTATCTTACCACTGGGATCTATAAAGTGAAATTGCATGTTACATACAGTGCTTCCAATAACTACCCTAACCCCAATTCTAATAGCATCAGAACTACAAATTTTAATTTTTAAAGAAGAAATTGTTAATAATTCCAAATTTTACAAATAAAGCTATAGCAACCGAAGTTTTAAAAAATCTTAAACTGCTACATTTTTAAGAAATATTCCATGGTCTGAAATTGATTTTCTTAAAGCCATCAAGCACATGACTGATTATGTGTTGTTGTGACAAAAAAAAAAAAAGTGATTAATTGGTTTTACCTTGTTAAAAAACAGAACGGAAAACAAACAAAAAACACTTCTTCCTCCTCCTTTCCTAGAGAACCCTGTGTTTTAAAAGGAAGAAGAAAAAACTGTGAGAGTTATGTAAAGGCACAGAGTACTGTGGGGTCATGAAGAACATTCTGCAAAGCTGGTCTATATGGCCATTCATCAGGAGGAGAGTGGTCTACAGAATTCTCAGAAAAATAACACAGTTCTAGAGAGTTAAGTTCACAGGTAGGGAGATGATCCTGAACTTGGAAAAATATTCAAAGAAGGTAAAGGTAACAGTGTGGGAGCTGGTAGCAAGACAAAGGAAAGTAAGATTATAGAGACAAAGAGCAAAGAGGTAGGGATGGCAACAGAAAATATCAGAAATAGTGGTTCAAAGATAAGCAAGTCAAAGAATGTTCCCGTGGAATGTAGGAGCAGGTTCTAAAAGCCAACTAGCATTGCTCTAGCAGGCAGAAGACAAAATGAAGAACCGGATGCTCTAAACACATTTTGAAGAAAGCAGAGCTATCAGAGTCATGGAATTATGCCTTCTCATGGTGAAGGAGATGGCTTTAATGACGAATCAGGTTGGACCAAAAACCAGAAGGTAGACTCTGAGAACTGCACTCATTTCCTCTACCTGGATAATCCATCCCATATTTTCAACCTGGGAAAGTTCTGTCCATCCACCAAAGCCTATCTCAGTTTCCACCCATTCTAAAAGTCTCCCCAGATTCCACTGGTCAAATTGATCTCACCATTTTTCACACCATGTGTTCCTTAGGACTACAGTCTGCCCTATGTTACAGCGGCAGTGGAAACCCTTGGGGAAGTTTCAAGGGAAAGTTCACACAAATTGGTTTATTTATGCTGGTTGCAGTCCTACCGGTGGGAGAGAGGACAAGTAGGGTCCAAATCCAATATTCTGTTGAAAATGAGACTTTCTCTTACATCCAAAACTCAATTCCTGACCTAACATCAGTTACCATACTTTCAGACTCAGTAAGAACATGTGTATGGAAAATAATAATAATAATAATACCACCTATATGTTTTTCCTCATCCTTCGTCAGAACACCACTAAAGGGCATTCAGCTACTGATACCAGAGAACAGTTACCAGCACCTTGCCCTACAATCTCAAGTGGAAGTCCCTGGCATACACTTAATAAACAATGTTCCTGTAGGCTTAAATGTCCTTCCCAGTTCATGGTTTCAGGAACACTTGGTGCTGACATTTCTCTGGGTGATACAAAAAATAAACAAGTCAACCTTGCTGCTTCCACCAACTTAAAAATTTGCATAGAATTAGCATAATACATTATGAGTTTGTTTTAAAATGATTACTGCTGACAGGCTCCCCCATCTAAACTGAGTATCTGTGGCCTTTACCTTCAAGAAGGGCTTTGCTCATACCATGCCTTTTAAAACATAAATCGATAGTCACATTTTAACCTCAAACAAGATGAGAAAAATCAGTTTTCATTTCTAAGAGATACGCAAGAAATCATATGTATCTCTCATGGGGAATTTAAAGTGGATATTATACACTTCCTTGATATAATTAACCTATACTACGGTCCTCTAGTTTTAGCCTCTGGTATCTAGGCTCTGTAATGCCATCAGTATAACTTATAAAACTAATAACATTTTTCTTATCACATTAAATGTGTCATACTATTGTTGACATTTTAGAAAAGCCTTCCGAAGAAAAAAGAAAATAAAAATCACCTATACTCTTACCACACTGAGATCTTCATCCTAATATTTAGATCGTCTTAATGTTTATTTTTCCAGAATTTTTACAAACAGGAAACTTTGGTAATCCTCTTCAAATTACATTTTTAAGCTGGTGGAACAACTTTGGTTGACTTGGCTTGCTAGTATCACTCTGTGAAGGTTCAACTTCCTGATTATTCTCATATGTTTTTTAATAAAGGCTCTTCACACAATGTTTCAGTTCATTATTATTTCATGTTTATGGGGTAGTTATCAATCAAATCAATAGTGTGTTCACAATACATATATTCTGATGAATTCACTGACAGCACCAGATGCGGAGCTTAGGAGACCAGAATCCTTATTCCAACTCTTTGACTATTTGGCTGTGTGACTGGACCAAGTCACTTCTTATACCACCACCATTCCCATCATGTTGAATCTCACCTCCTTTATCTAGAAATTAAAGTGGTCAAATTAAATGGTCTAGGTAACTTTTAGTTCTCTTGGTCTATAATTCAATTGCTCACTGGGCCAATTAACAGCTTACTGAGAGATGGAACTGTTAAGAATGACTCTGGGCAAGCCCATGGCCACAACAGGGAAAAATGGAGGGGTCATACTTATCACTAAGATTCATTCCCTTAAGAATCAGAGAAGGAGAAAGAAAAGTTCTCTGTTCAATATGGTTCTGGCCAAAAGCATCAATAAATAAATAAGCAGGCATACAATGTAAAGTGTGAAATGAACAATAAAACATCATCAAATATAATTTTAGAGAAAAGTATATAAATACCATAAAGCAGGATTTAGGGATAGAAAATAATAATTTGCTAATCATTTAATTGTCCACCTATAACACCTGGGAGAACCAACTATCAGATTTAAGTTTAGCAGTGTATGGATACTTAATATCTAAAATTAATAGCTCTAACAGAAATTTTAATAGAATTTTTAAAATATCCCACTCATAGCAGTGATAATATAAACTATAGGCTACTTATGAATAATCATAATGAGAAAAATAGGGCATACTGAAAGTAGGTAGTGAAGAAAATATGATAAAAAAGTGAATGAAGAGATGGATCATTCAATGGTCAGTAGCTTTGAAATCTATTAGGACATCAGTTCAGGGAAGATGCCAAATTAAAATTTCAGATATATTAAAATGACACAAAGTATTTCTAATCTAGAAAAAATATAGTTATTTATCAAATATATAAAAGGAAAATGACTTTCTAAATAAATTCAATTTATGGAATCACAAAAGAAAATATCTATAGACTTAACAACCATAAAACTTAAACTTGTAGGGCTTCCCTGGTGGCGCAGTGGTTGACAGTCCGCCTGCCGATGCAGGGGACACGTGTTCGTGCCCCAGTCCGGGAGGATCCCACATGCCGCAGAGCGGCTGGGCCCGTGAGCCATGGCCGCTGAGCCTGCACGTCCGGAGACTGTGCTCCGCGGCGGGAGAGGCCACAGCAGTGAGAGGCCCGCGTACCGCAAAAAAAAAAACAAACACCTTAAACTTGTAGATTATGTACATCAAAATTAAAAGGCTGAAAATTCTACTTTAGCCAAAATGAGGGAACAGGGACCAGATTTCCCCTTCCACCCTAAACAACTAGAAAATTGGACCCAACATATGAAAGAACAGTTTTTAGACATCGAACAACAGGCAATGGAGGACTGTGATTTCTGAGATAAAAAACAAGGTGAGCCCTACAATCATAAGCTTACTGCCTGGAAGCAATTTCCAAGCTACAGTACAGGGAAGAGGAAGAAAATCTAACAGGTTTCATTCAGTTGAGAAGATGGAGATCAGACTTAAATTTCAGTGATCAGTGACATAAAGTTCATAATGTTTACTATCCAATTAAAAATCACCAAGCATGCAAAGAAGCATATAATCCATAACCAGGAGAAAAATCAATCCAAAGAAACAGACCCAGAAATGACAGAGGTAATGGAATAGCTAACAAGGAGAATAAAACAGGTACAATAAATGTTGTCCACATGTTCAAGAAGGAAGATGAACGCTTGAACATACGGAAGAAAAGGAACCAGCATTAACAGTGGATTAAACACAGTAGAAAATCAGTTGAACTTTCAGATGTAGCCATATAAAAGCTACCCAAAATGCAGCACAGATTGACATCATTAAGGCACTAGGAAAAAAATTCTGTCAAATTCTTTACCAAATGAAGATATCTTTTTTAAAATCAAGATTGAACACTTAGACATAAGACTGCTGAGAGAATTCATAACCAGTAAACTTGCAGTACAAGAAATAAAAGATTTTTTTGACATTTGAAATTAAATCAATACAGTTCACCATATTAATGATCTTAAGAAGAAAAATGATATGATGCAGAAAAGACAAAATTTAACAACCGTTCGTAATTTTTTTTCAAGCTTTCATAAAACTAGGGATTCCCCCAACCTTTCTCAAACAACCAGATATCTCAAAGAACTAGTACTAGTTATTGATTTCACTGATTTTCTCTGTTTTTCTATTTCACTTTTTTTTTTGGCCACACCACATGGCTTGCCGTATCTTAGTTCCCCCACCAGGAATCAAACCCATGCCCCCTGCAGGGGAAGCATGGAGTCCTAACCACTGGACCTCTAGGAAATTCCCGTCACTCATTTTTTCTCTGCTCTTTATATTTTCTTTCTTCTCCTTATTTGGGACTTTACTTGGTCTTCTTTATCTAGTTAGGTGGGAGCTGAGTGATTTAAGACCTCTTTTCATTTCTAATAAAATCATTTAGTGCTATGAATTTCTAAGTATGCTTCAGCAGCATCCTACACATTCTGACACACAGTGCTTTCATTTTTTTCAGTACAAAATACTTTTTCATCTCCCTTTAGATTTCTTTTTTGACCCATGTGTTGTTTAGAAGTATGTTATATTGTTTCCAAATATTTGGGAATTTTTCAGATTTCTATTATTGGTTTCTAATTTAATTATCCGGTGGTTAAACGCACTTGTACAATTTTAATCCCATTAAATGTATTAAGACTTAATATCACAGAATAAGGGATACTAACTTGGTAAGTGGTCTGTATGTCCCAGGGGAAAAAACATGGATCTTGCTGTTGTTGGGTGAAGCACTCTGTAATTATCAATTAGGTCAAGTAGTTGAGAGTGTTAAGACCTATAGTCTTATTGATTTCTATTTACTTGTTCTACAAAGTATTAAAGTATTTAAGTCTCAAATTATAATTGTGTAGTTTTCTGTCGCTCTTTGCAGTCCTAATAGTTTTTGTTTCATGTATTTTTTAGCTCTGTTATTAGGTGTATAAACCGTTTAGAATGTTATGTCCTCTTGATGAATTAACCCCCTTATCATTAAGAAATTACCTTTCTTTTTTTAGCCCTGGTAATATTCTTTGCTCTGGGTTCTACTTTGATATTAACTTAACCACTCCAGCTTTCTTTCCATTGGCATAGACTAGCATATACTTTTCTATCTTTTTCACATTTAACCTCCTCTTGACTTTATATTTAAAGTAGGCTTCTTGTCAGCAACGTATCCAGTCTTTTAATTGGGATATTTAGACCATTTACATTTGATGGTATATTTTTAGACAACAGATTGTTTTCTATTTATACCATCTGCTCTTTGTTCTCCTTTTCCATCACTCTGGGATCAGCATCTTTCATTATCCCATGTCCAATATCCGGAAAAGCCCTGTTTTATACATTTGTCTATTTTTTGTTTGCTTATTTCAGGGGGGAGGATGAATCCAGTTTCTGTCACTCTATGTTGCCCAGAAGTGGAAGTCCCTGGCATACACTTAATAAACAAAAATTCTTATTATACAAAAGCTGGGGGAAAAAAGCCAATGCCTATTAACTGTTCAACAGATAAACAAATTGTGGTATGGACATACAATCAGCAATAAAAAGAACAAACTTCTGATATATACTAAAATATAGATGAAAGCACCATGCTAACTGAAAGAAACTAGACACAAAAACTACTTAATGTAGGGTTCCATTTACACAAAATTCTAGAAAAGGAAAAATAAAATGACAAAACAGAGACATGGTTGTCAGGTATCAGGGGTAAAGGGAATGGACTGACTGCAAAGGGACACAAGAAAACTTTTGGAATGAGGAAAATGTTCTATATCTTGATTGCATGGTGGTTACAGGACTCAATACCTTTGTCAAAACTCAGTAAATGGTACACTTAAAATTACTGAATATTATTTTAGGTAACTTATACTTCAAAAAGCTACATTTTTAATGTTTTAGAGACCCAACAAAAATGGTGGCAAAGAAGATTTTTCCATAAATGTGACAATAAAAACATTTTATTATATAAAGGATCACATCGATCCGTAAGAAAAACACTAACATTCCATAGAAAAGAGGGCTAAATAAATGAACAGACAGCTCATGGGAGAGGAAGGATGTAAAACACTCAATGCTAGTGAGGGAGGGATGAACCTAACGTTATCAAACGCTTCTCATGGAAATAATGATGTGGCACAACTTCTTGGAAAGCAATTTGGGTGTCTGCAGAAGTCTTAAAGTATTCTTACTCTTTGACCTAATACATGCATACATAGGACTCTCTTGGAAGGAAATATTCAGAGGTATAAACAGATACTTGGAAAAATTAATGTTCACAGCACAATTAATTATTAGAGCCCAAACTAGAAAACTAGAAAAAACTTGATATTTAACATGAGGAAGTATATACTACTTTAATACTTTGTAATTTATCTTTTTAATGGTATTTTTATGATCATCAAAAATTATATTTTCAAACAATGGCAATGAAGTGAAAATGGTCTTGATAGAATATTAAATGAATAATAACTAGGACACAAAGGTATTTATTTTCATTTTTATTATTTGTAATGAAATAAACATTGTGTGTGTGTTTGAAAATCTATAAGGAAATAGACCACAAGGTTTCCAGGTTGCAGAATTATAGGTCATGTTTTTTCTTCTTCTATCATTTTCTGAATTTTTACATCTTCTACATTGATACTGTATTTCTTATGAAAGCAAAATAAGATAAATGTATATATAAACATTTAAGTATTGTTAATCTCAAGTAAGAAAGAGAAAATTAGTCTGAGTTTGATTGTTTTAAGGAAACAAGTGAGAACATGTTCCCACCACCCCCCATAGGAATAGCACTCTTTTTAAAGTATATCAATTTCTTGCAAACCACTATCACTACAGAACAGATTGCAAGTTCCATGTTCTTTTAAAAAAATTTTGTTTACATCTTTCACTAACATTTGCTGATTCACAAGTATATGAATATACAATGTTAGACACTGAGGATCTAGTATCTACAAGACAAAGTTCATTCCCTCAAGGGATCCACAGTCTTCTGAGGAAGGCTAGTCTACAGAGTTCCAAATGGAAAGTTGAGTAGGATATTAGCAGACCACAGCTGCCCTGAGACTAAATAGTAAGAAAGAAAGGAATGTACCCACTTACTTGTCCACTGATTCATTCAAGAAATATTTATTGAATACCTACTAGTTTCAAGGTCTCTTTAATTTCCTGGTTTTACAGTAGTTAACAAAACAGATGTAATTCCTGCCCTGATAGTGATTAGGCAGTTAAAAAATAAAGAAGGAAATATGTGATACAACTTGTACTGTGGAAGAAACAAGCTGAATTCAATGAAAGAGAGTAATGGAAAGAAGGGTGTGAGATCAGTAACAAAATAGAGGAAGGAATCAGGGAAGGCTTCTCTGGGGAGGTGGTATTTGAGCTGAGACTAAAGGATGAAAATGAACCAGCCACGCAAAGTCAGGACAAGACCATCAAGCAAGCCTGAGCTTGTGCTGTCCATGGTACTGAAAGACCAGGGTGGCTGTAGACAGTAGGCATATAGGAGATTAAAACACAAGTAGTTAGAGAAGAGGTAGGGACCAGATCATGCAGGACTTTGTACTTCTCAAAACTCAGAATAAACTGAAATCTGAGCCTCATATTTATATTTTTGTCATCTTTAAAAAGTATTTTAGCAAACATGAATTTAAAGGGCATTCTTGGAAATATCTGGGCAACTACGTGCACAGGATGATACAAGGACTTGAGCCAGTTTAGACACCCCAGTTTTGCTCTATATAGAACAGAAGCAATATAGAATAACAGGACTGTTGTGAAGGAAACTGAAGGTGAAACATGCCATGTGCACAGAAAGTATTACTGTTCTGCAAAAAAGCAACAATCAGTTGAGACAGAGGAGAGAGTTCTTTTGTATTAGAAATTTGTGTAATAAATTTATTAGCATTCCATAACATCCAACTAGAACTATCAAAAAGAGCACTTCAGCATTGATTCAGAACCGTAGGGTGCATTATCAGCATAATTAAAATGAAAGAATCTAAGCCATTTCCCCATCTTGTTTCCTTATTATTGTCTAATTGTTCAGAATGTCTGTCTGTTATGGAGACAAAGCAATTAAGCCCAGCAAGTCGCAGCAATGGGGATCATAAAGCAGAAGGTTGCTTCATTAGCAACTTGGATATCAGCATAGAAAACATTAAAGAAAGAAATGCAATTGTAATTGGAAATAATTGGATGGCACAGTTCATTTAGCTGGGGAAGATATGCTATCTGCATTTGCAGGCTTTTTTTTTTTTTTTCATTTTGTGGGTCTTTTTTCACCTGGGCTCTTTAAACTGAGTTTCATAAACATCACAATATCACAGTTGAGGTACCATGGGCCTCAGTGAGCACCAAATTCTTTTCCAGATAATGCCACCTGTCCCCTGGAAATCCAAAAGAATTGTACTTCATGTTAACTGTCCACTGGCCCAGGAAGAAGAGAGGCAAGGGGTCAATGCTTCTGTTAAATACAAATAATCAGAATAACAACTCATGTCTTTCCTGCCCCACTTCTCACAAATACAGGGGTATCTTCCAAAAACCCAAGGTCTAATCTTGGAACACATATTTTTTTTAAATAGTAATAATCCATGGTACATTTATAATGCAAAAGATTACGTTACAAGTAGAATGAATCAAGGACATTTTTAGATCTGGGATTGACCATAATTTCCAAAGCCCTGTCATTTAAAAGCTGAGGCTCTGAAAGATTGCCATGTCCCAGGTAAAAGCAGGTAGGAGAATCAGAAGTGGAAAACACAGGTCCTTTACTAATAACAACATAATGATAATCATAGCTACTACATATTGTATTCATACTGTGTTAGACACTATGTCACATGTTTCACATATATTGTATCATTTTAATATCATGAGGTCCAAGAATTATGTATTTTACAGATATGGAGACTGTATAACCTCTCTGAGCACCAATTTGCTCTCCTGTGAAGTAAGACTAAGATTTGAATGTAGTCGTGCCTGATTACAAAGCCCATGCGTGTGACTGCTAAGTGATCTCTCCTCTCTATACCAAGAGAAAAAACATTAAGTAGTGTGTCCTGTTGTCCCTGTCACCAAACCAGAAGGAGAAAAGAGTGGCATAGGTAGGAAAACTACTCGATTCCTTAGAGCAAGAATCAGCCAATCACAGCCCACCATCTGTTTTTTTTTTGTATGGGTCACAAGCCAAGAATGGTTTTATATTTTTTAATGGTTGAAAAGATCAAAGGAATATTTTGTGACACATAAAAATTACATAAACTCAAATTTAGTGCCCACAAATGAAGTTCGTTGGAGCCCAGCCCCGAGCATTCACTTATGTATTGTCTATGGTCAATTCTACACTTGAACAGCAGAGCTGAGGAGTTGACAGAGACTGCATGGCGCACAAAACCAAAAACATTTACTATCTGTCCCTGTACAGAAACACTTTACCAACACCTGCCTTAGAGCACACTTAGTTCAATTCAGAAATAAGAATGTGAAGGAATATTTATATGCTCAAAGTTCCAAACTTCCAGGGAGAGGAGAGAAGAGAGGGTTATGTGATAAGAGGAGGAGAGAGAGAGGAAAATGGCATGGCATGCCTCATCTTAGCTGAGTATCATTTTGTCTACATGGGTGGTGTGTATCCCTCAAAAAAGGGCAGAGCCATGTTGGTGTGCTCAATCCTCCATCCTGTCAAAGGAAACACTCTAAAAGAAAATACTATCCAAAATCTTAGTGGTAGCTATCAGGTGGTGGCTCTCAGCCTGTAATTTTCTCCTCCTTAGAACACAGACTTGGCCAACAAAGTGAGTTAGGTAATATAGCAAAGGCCCTCCTCTCTTTATACCAAGGAAACACGAGGGGAAAACCGTAATAATGTTGAGCACTGAACCGTATAATGCTCTCCCTGGAAACCACATAAATTCAGTTCCCTGTGAACATATGGGAGAAAGGTGAATTCAGCTGGATGTGAAAGTGATTTGTCCACCATTTTAAGGAATGGACTCTGGGCTGCGTTAATTTCACCGAAAGCCACCTGTGACTCCTTTGAATCCAGGCATCCGGTCTTCCCCTGGCAAAAACCTTCTCTGAAATTGTGTGCACAGAGACACTGCAGCATATGCAAATTTAATGTATGTAAATTCAATAATATGGGCTGAGAGTGAGAAAGAGAGAACTATTTCCATAGTATGGATAACCCCACGGGCATTCCACTAAACATGCTCACCCTCCGCATCTCAGGGTAGGAGACATGAATGTGCTGTTCCCTCAGTCAGTCTTCATTCTCACACTCATCTTAAACTGTAAGCATCTCATCATGTTGAGTGTGATTCTAGTGTTTAAAGGTACATGCTCTTCAAACTAGATGACATCCAGATGCTTGATCTGGTACTCACCTGAAGAAATAGTGACAAGTGCCAGTACTGGAGGTAACACAAGCTATACTGGACTTCTTGAGTGATAGCAGGTCTATCTGTACATCTGGTAATATCTCCAAGTTGTTTTCAAAGAAAACATCGACTAAAATGCAATTTTGCCTTATGTGCTAATCCCGGATTCTGAGCCTCATGTAAAATGTAACTTCATTGAGTATCTTCACCCTTGAAAAATCTACAAATTCATAGTGCAGGCAGTTAAACAAACTCAGTCTCATTTGGGGGTGGGGATGTGGAACTTTATTCTACCGGTTTCAAAAAGAACAATGATTCCCCTTAGATTGGCACTTCCCGTGGCTTGTGAGATCTTAGTTCCCTGACCAGGGATTGAACCCGCCCCTTGACAGTGAAAGCACCAAGTCCTAACCACTGGCCTGCCAGGGAATTCCCTAACATTCACTGTTAATAGGGCTCCTTCAAAACAGGGGTCTGCAATTTTTAAAGTTTGGGAAATGCTGCATAGTATATTCTCTTAAAAGTCACAATGCACACTAGCATTGCTATGGACTGAATTGTGTCCCCCACAAATTCATATGTCAACGACCTAACCCCAAACATGATGGTATTTGGAGACAGGGCCTTAGGTGATTAGGTTTAGATGAGGTCATCAGAATGGAGCCTTAATGATGGGATTCGTGTCCTTATATGAAGAGACCTCAGGGAGCTTGCCCTCTATCCCTCTGTCCAACATGTGAGGACACAGCAAGAAGGTGGTGATCTGCAACCCAGGAAGAGAGCTCTCACCACAAACCAACCCTGCTGGCCCCCTGATTTTGCACTTGTAGCCTCCAGAACTGTGATAAAATAAATGTCTGTTATTTAAGCCACTCAGTCTACCGTATTTTGTTATGGCAGCCTAAGCAAACTAAGACAAACTTGCTGAGAAAGTCCTGCAGTAAAGAAATCAATTAACTTTCATTAGAACCAGCATTTTCCACATGCAGTTGGGAGATCTCAGCTATATTTGTCCTACCCTCACCCCTTAATGCTCCCCAGTAGTAAAGAGTACTAATATGATTATTCAGGTTTTGGGTAGAGATTGGTCCCTGATTAGTAGAGGGCAGGGTCACTGTTTACTAAAGTTACAGATTAACCACGAATGAGTGAGCTGGGCACAAGACTTGTCTCTTAGGACAGGGCTTCTCAAGTATGAACATGCATACAAATCACATGGAGATCTTGTTTAAAATGTAGATTCTGATTGAGGAGGTCTTGTATGGGGCCCCAGATTCTGCACTTCTAACAAACTTCCAGGTGATGCTGATGCTGTTGGTCTATAGACGGCACGTTGACGAATATGATGTTAGAAACCATCTCAACCACCTTGTTCCCTGTATTCTCGCCTCTTTCTCACCTGATATGCCAGGTATTTCGGCCTCCAGCAGCCAGCTGGTGATAAGATTGGGAGGAGGGAGAGAGGCCTTGTGTAGGCTTGGCCTTGAGCCTGAGCTAACAACTTCAACTGAGCTGTACAAGACACCTCCCATGGGAGTACCATGCATTAGCTCAAGTGGGAGTAGTTTTTGTTTGTTTGTTTGTTTTTGCGGTATGCGGGCCTCTCACTGTTGCGGCTTCTCCCATTGTGCAGGCCCAGCGGCCATGGCTCACAGGCCCAGCTGCTCCGCGTGGCACGTGGGATCTTCCCGGACCGGGGCACGAACCCGCGTCCCCTGCATTGGCAGGCGGACTCTCAACCACTGCGCCACCAGGGAAGCCCAAGTGGGAGTAGTTTTGATCCCCATTTTCTTTGCCTCTGGTATGGGATGTCCCTTCTATAACCCCACAGTGAAAGTGGTGATCAACAACACAGGATTCATGCATTCTTGGGTCCCTTAGCCATAATACCATCTTAACATGAGCAAAATTCCACCTGTGTCTTTTATGCGATGCTTGCTTGAAGATGGATCACTATTTACCTGGGACAGCTTTTAGCAGAGGGCTATGGTGCCAGAAACGGAGCTTCTGATGTTTGGAACTCTGTTTCTTTACTAGTTTAGGTCATATGTAAGTTGGTCTTTCAGCTGATTGAGGATCAGACTGAAGAAATTTCCTCTCAGAGTTCGCCAGGCTCTGTCTCTCTTTACATATGGCAACTCAGATTCCCCAGCATCAAGGAGTGTAGTTTGGAGTTTGTAGCTCCATTTTTTTCTCACTAGGAAACAGGAGGGCATATGCCAGATCTGCCCATAAGCAACAAGTAGCCAAGATCTTCAATCTACTAGGTTAACATTTGCAGAAAGAACAATCCACGGGGACCCACTCTGCCACCACTCAAAGTAAGAAACTGACCTTCCGGGGGTATATTAACTCAGCTGGAAAAATGGGTCTTTATTCACTGCCCTAATGCTGAAGGAGAACTGTGCATATTTGGAAAATTAAATTACCAAAAAACAAGCAGAAGGATCTTCTCAACTCACACCTGGCAGTTAGAAAGTAATTCCTCTTTGCACTTTTTTTTCATCCATGAGTAAATTACTTTGCTAGATGATAATGATCTCCATGGACGAAGAGAGGAAGGGTAGGTTAGATGGCCTCCCAAACTGCCTTGTAATACTAGAAACTTGCATCTAAAAAAAAATCTTGATTATTTATGATTTTTCGTCCAAGAAGTCAGACAAACTCTACCCTAGCTTGGTAGCTGTAAAGGACCAGCATTCCAAAGAAGAATCTGATAAATTTTGTATTCTGATTTCCAGAAAAAGAAAAAATATTTTTGAAAAGTTTTAATATGCATTATACTGTTTGGGCTGCATTAATTCTTGGATTCAATAACCAAAAAAAATTAGGACAAACTGGAGGGAATGGCAGAAATTCTTAATTTTGTGTTCTCCCACAGATTCTCTTTAACATAAAGATTTCTTCTTGGCCACTGAGTCGTCTTCCCTACTCGGACTGTCATCACGTGTAGATTTCAGGAGGGGAAACAAGCGTGTCAAGGTGAAGGTCTTACTCAGCTTGACTTACAGAGCCAAACATAGAAGCTAAGAGTTATGGCTCCTGCCTGGGACACTCTTACCAACAGAGTGGTTAAAAACGGATTTATCGTACTAATAGGCTCCTCGGTCAAAAAGGTGAGGTATGTGCTCACAGACATTAAAGGCAGTAAGAAGAACTATTTCACTATCAATTTGATAACTTAGAAAAGTGGGCACACTATGTTCCATTTTGTTTTTAGAAGTGGCTTGAAGGAAAATCATGGAAGCAAAGAGCGAAAAGGAAGCTCTTAGTAGCAACCCCATACCTGTGGTAGCTCTTCAATTTATACAAAAATAATCCTTGGTATTTTTCTTGAGATTCACACTTTTCAAGCATTTAACACCTAGGACATATTTACCTATATAATAATTTATAAGGTTGGCAGAGTATGTAATAGGATGCCCAGTTTTAGAAATCATGTAAGACAATTTGTTAAACTAATAGGAAACTATTTTGATATATTATTTTTTCCAATTATAAAAATAATAATTCACTACTTTGAGGAGTTCAGAAGCTAACTCACTATCAAGAAAAGAGAGGAACATACATTTTGGTGTATTTCCCTTTTCTGTGGCTGTTTCATGCTGCTACATGTACATGTGTGTTTGCATAAACTTTTTAACCAAATCGAGGTCTTACTCTATATTGAGGTGTTTCTTTCTTGCTTTTATTCCACATTAAAATTTGAACAGACTTCTAGGAAGATAAACAAACATATCTCTATTCCTCTCCTTAAGTGCAACTAAAATGCCAGTGCTTTATACAGAAAACATATGTAAAAAGGCCCTAAAATGTGGAGAGAAAACGGACCAGCTAGGACACTGGGACCCAAGGAACAACATAGTGGTGAGTTCCCCAGGTTGTTTGTTTGTTTGCCTCATATATTCCAGACTTGGAACTGAAAAAGCCACCAACTTGGAAATGCCAACAGGCACAAACAAACAAACAAAATGCACCCCCCAAAACCCTACTCTCTCTAACCAAAGACCAGGAAAGGGGCAGCTTAACAAGAAAGAAAACTTTTAGACAATAACCATTCTACTGCAGCCAAACACCATGGAAAAAAACAGGACCCCACATCCACCCACGTGAGCAAGTAGCCTATAACTCCACTCTTATTAGGATCCCAAATCAACACCCCTTACTGGGGTGATATCAGCGAAGATGAGGTAGGCAGCTGGAAATTCCTCAATGGCCAGTAACAACTGCTCCCTCATTGTGTCAGTGGAGACTATGTGGGCAGCCTAGACACCCACCCCCACTCAGCATAAACAAGATTCCCCACCTCCCCACTGGGGTAGTGTCAAAGGAATCCTGATGAAGAGTCAGGACCTTCACCACTGCCCAACAGTAACAAGACTACTGTCCCAAAGTGTCAGTGGAAGCCATGTAAGGAGTAGTAACAAGGCACTCTTCCTCTTCCCCGGACAAGGAGTTATTAGTAGAGCCTAGTGGGGAGCCAGATATCATCCCCCTGCCCAGAACTAATGAGGAACACCCTTTTAGATATCAACAGAGGTCAAGTGGGGAACCCAAACTCCTATCCCCACCTGACAGTACAAGACAGTGCTCCCCCTTCCTCTACCAGAGTGGTGTCAGGAAAAAAGCCAGCTAAAATCGAAGTTTTAAAAAAGACTTAGAGTCTCATAACTTAGTATCCAAAATGTCCAGGTCTGGGGACTTCCCTGGCGGTCCAGTGGTTAAGACTCCGTGCTTCCATTGCAGGGGATACATGTTCAATTCCTGGTTGGAGAACTAAGATCCCACATGCCATGCAGTGCAACCAAAATGTCCAGCTTTCTATCAAAAATTATTCATCATACCAAGAACCAGTAAGATCTCAAAATGAAAAAAATACAATAAAGGCTATCACCAAGATGACAGATATTTTTAAATTATCTGACAAAGATTTTTAATTTGACATTTTAAAAAGCTTCAACAAGCTATTATGGACAAACTTGAAACAAAAAAAAAAAAAATAGAAGCCTTCAGTAAATACATAGCAAGTCTCAGTAAAGAAAGAGAAGGTATCAAGAACCAAATGGAAATTCTATAACTGAAAAGTTCAACTGAAATTTTTAAAACTCAGTGGATGAGCTCAACAGCAGAATGGAGGGAATAGAGGAAAGAATCACAGAATAATAGAAAAACAGAAATGATATAATCTAAATAACAGTGAAAAGAGTGCTCCCCCCAAAAATGAGCACCACCTCAGGGACCTGTGGGACTATAAGAAAAAAATGTAACATTTGTGAAATAGGAGTCTGGGAAGGAGAAGAAAAGAGGGCAAAGCTGAAAAAGTATTCCAAGAAATAATGACTAAAAACTCTAAGTATGACAAAAGACATAGACCTAAAATTCAATCAACTAAACAAACCCCAACCAAGATAAACTCAAAGAAATCCACACCATGACATATCACAGTCAAACTTCTGAAAACAAGACAAAGTCTTTAAAGCATCAAGAGAGAAATGACACTTTACCAGAGGAGAAAAATAATTCTAACAATGGCAGAAATCACAGAGGCCAGGGACTTGCCTGGTGGTGCAGTGGTTAAGAATCCGCCTGCCAATGCAGGGGACACGGGTTTGATCCCTGCTCCCTGGAAGATCCCACATGGTGCAGAGCAACTAAGCCCATGTGCCACAACTCCTGAGCCTGTGCTCTACAGCCCGTGAGCCACAACTACTGAGCCCACATGCCACAACTACTGAAGCCTGTGCACCTAGAGCCCATGCTCTGCAACAACAGAAGCCACCACAATGAGAAACCCGTGCACCACAATGAAGAGAAGCCCCTGCTAACCACAGCTAGAGAAAAGCCTGCATGCAGCAACAAAGACCCAATGCAGCCAAAAATAAATAAATAAATTAATTAATTTTTAAAAGAGCATGGAGGCCAGAGGGAAGTAGCACATTTTTAAAGTACTAAAAGAAATTATCTGTCAACCCAGAATCCTATGTCCAGGAAAAATATTCTCTAGTAATGAAAGGAAAATCAAAAGTATTTGTTGCCAGAAGATCTGCCCTAAAATTAATTAATTAAAATTAAGTTAAAAAAATTTTTTATTCTAAAGGAACTTCTCTAAACAGAAAGGAAACAATAAGAGAAGAAAACTTGGGACATCAGGAAGGAAAAAAGAACACAATGAGCAAAAATAGGGATAAATACAATAGTCCTCCTTTATTCTCCTGAGTTTTCTAAATTATGTTTAACAGCTGAAGCAAAACTTGAAACACACTGATGTGTTCTTAAAAGTTTGTACAGGAAGTATTTGAGAAAATATTATAAATAGGAGACAATGAAAGGACATTTAAGGAGGTAAGTTTTCTATACTTTCCTCAAACTGATAAGATGACACCACTGGACTGTGATGTTGTGTATATATAATGTAATACCTAGAGCAACCACCAAAAAAGTTATACAAAGAGATAATACTCAAAAATGCTATAGAGAATCAAAATGAAATTCTAAGACATGTTTAACTAAACCGCAGGAAGGCAGGAAAAAGACAGATATACACAAAAAACAGAATAGAAAACAAAAAATAAAATGATAGACTTAAGGCCTAACATATCAATGATTACATTAAAAGTAAATGGTCAAAATACAGCAATTAAAAGAGATTAGCAGGGTGAATGTAAAAAACATGACCCAGGGCTTCCCTGATGGCACAGTGGTTGAGAATCCGCCTGCCGATGCAGGGGACACGGGTTCATGCCCCGGTACGGGAAGATCCCACATGCCGCAGAGTGGCTAGGCCCGTGAGCCATGGCCGTTGAGCCTGTGCGTCCAGAGCCTGTGCTCCGTAACAGGAGAGGCCAACAGTGAGAGGCCTGCCTACCGCAAAAAAAAAAAAAAAAAAACATGACCCAACTATACGCTATCCATAAGAAATTCACTTCAAGTATAACAGTATAGGCAGCTTGAGAGTAAAAAAATGCAAAAAGTTATATCATGCAAATATTAATTAAAATAAAATGGAATAGCTATATTAGTATCACGTAAATTTACTTCAAAGCAAAGAAAATTACCAGAAGCAGGGAGAGACATTAGGATAAAAAGGTCTACCAAAAAGACATAGTAATCCTAAATATGTATACACCAAAAAGCAGAACTGCAATATACATGAAGCAAAAACTGATAGAACTGAAAAGAAAAATAAATAAATCCACAATTATAATCGGAGAGCTCAACAATCCTCACTCAATTTATGGAACACTTAGATAGAAAATCAGCAAAGACATAGAAGACTCAAATACATCATCATTCAACAGAAGCTATGCAAATGTTTGTAAAACATTCCATCCGACAAAAGCAGAATAAACATTTTTTTCAAATGACCATACAACATACATGTGTTCTCTATTTGGTTGTGTCTAATATGTTATTTTCCCTTTTGTTCTGATCCTCTATAAACTTTTTCTTCATGTATTGATATAATGTATGTTCAGAAAATGCACAAATGTTAAATGTGCAGATTGATAACCCATGTAACCACCACCTGAGTCAATTATATGAACAACATTCCAGAAGCCTCTCTTACACTCCCTTTCTATTGCTATTCCTTCACTTCCCCCTTTGAGAATGACTATCCTGACTTCTGAAACTACAGATTAATTTTGTCTGTTTTAAAATTTTATGTAACTGGAATAAGGTAGTATATATTCTTTTGCTTCTGGCTTTTTTCACCCATAATCAGGTTTATAAGATACATTAATGTTGTTGAAAGTAGCAATATTTATTTGTTCATATCTATTGCTGTAGAGTTCTACGTTGTATGGCCATAGCACAATGTATTTATCCGCTCTACTGTTGATGAACATTTAGGCTCTTTGCAGTCTGCAACTATTACAAATAGCTATGGACATTAGTGTGAACATGTCTTCTAATGCATATATGTATTTATTTATGTTTGTTATTTACCTAGAAGTGGAGTTGCTGATTTATACATGAAGCATATGTTGAACTTTGACAACAGCAAAAATCTTTTCCATAAAGGTTGCACCCATTTATACACTCACTAACAATGCATAAGCATTCCTGTGTTGCATATCTTTGGCAACACTTGGTAATGTCCATCTTTTTTCTAAGTCTTTCTGTTGTATCTCATCGTTTTATTTTGTATTTCCCTATTTACAAAAAAGGTTAAGCACCTTTTCAAAATTTTCAGCCTTTTGAATATTCCCATTTGTGAAATGTTTGTTAATTATCCTGCCCGTTTTCCTAAATTTGATTGTCTTTTTCTTAGTGATTACTAAGTTTTTTAAAAAATATATATATTCTGAACTCCAGCCCTTTTCTGTTATACTTACTGGAAATATCTTTTGCCTTTCTCTCTTTTCACTCTAACAGGGTCTAACAAAAATTTCTCATTTTAAGGTAGTCCATTATCTTAATTATAAGTTCTGATATAAAGTAAAGCCTACAATTTTGTTCATCTTCGAGATTGTTTTCACTAGTCTTATTCTGTTGTGCTTTCATATGTCTTCTAGAATTAGTCTGACAAGCCCCCTGTCCCAAAAGAGAAAACCCTGTTCTGCTCACTTCTCTTTCTACTTCCTCTCAAGCTAGCATCCACAGTGGATGAGGCAAGCAAGCTTGAGAGAATATCAGAGCCTAAGCAGGGTGAGTAGGGAGTACATACTTTATTATTATTATTAAAGACTATTTTTTAGACCAGTTTTAGGTTTACAAAAAAATTCAGAGGAAGGTACAGAGATTTCCCATATACTCCCTGCACACACAGGCATAGCCACCCTCATTATGAACTTCATTCAGAAGAGGTACTTTTTTTTTAACCAAGGATGAGCCTATATTTATACTTCATAATCACCCAAAGTCCATAGTTTACCTAAGGGTTCACTCATGGTGCTGTACATTAAGTGTGTTTGGACAAATGTCTAATGGCATGTATCCATTATTATAATATCACAGAGAATAGTTTCACTGCCCTAAGAATCCTCTGTGCCTTGCCTGTTCATCTTTTTCCTCTCATTCCATCCCCCATACCTGGCAACCAATGATCATTCTACTGTCTCCATAGTTATACCTTTGGAATCATACAGTATGCAGCCTTCTCAGACTGGCTTATTTCGCTTAGCAATATGCATTTAAGATTCCTCCATGTTTTTTCATGAGCTTGATGGTTCATTTCTTTTTAATACTGAATAATATTCCATTGTCTAGACTTACCACAGTTTATTCACCTACTAAAGGACATCATAGATGCTTCCAAGTTTTGGCAATTACAAATAAAACTGCTATAAACACCCACATGCAGGTTTTTGGGCCGACATAAGTTTTCAGCTCCTTTGGGTAAATACCACAAAACACAATTGCTAGATCCTCTGTTAAGAGTATGTTTACTTTTGTAAGACTTGTGGGTTTTTCATCTTATGAACAATGTGCATTGTGTACCTGACTGCATTTCCCTTCTTTTTGATTTGTCCACTTGGCAAGTCAAAGCCGACTTTGAAGGCCAACTTTGGTCACTGGGTACGGATGTGTGTGTTTTTTACTTATGGCCTTCTATAATTCTTTCTTTTCTCATCATTTTGCTTCTTTATTTTCTGGATCATATGGCAATGCATGTTTAGTTTTGTAAGAAACTGCCAAATTGACTTCCAAAGTGGCTGTAACATTTTGCATTCCCAGCAGCAAAGTATGAGAGTTCCTACTGCTCCACATCCTCACCAGCATCTGATGCTGTCAGTGTTCCAGATTTTGGTCATTCTAATAGATGTGTAGTGGTATTTCATTGTTTTAATTTTCATCTCCCTGATGACATAAGATGTGGAGCATCTCTTCATATGCTTATTTGTCATCTGTATATCTTCATTGATGAGGTGTCTGTTAAGGATTTTGGCCCATTTTTTAATCTGGTTGTTTTCTTATTGTTGAGTTTTAAGAGTTCTTTGTATATTTTGGCTAAAAATCCTTTGTCAGATATGTCTTGCAAATATTTTCTCACAGTATGCGGCTCATCTTCTAATTCTCTTTACATGATTTTATTGTTTTTTGCAGAGCAAAAGTTTCAATTTTACTGAAGTTCTGTTTACCAATTATTACTTTCATGGATCATCTCTTTTGGTGTTGCCATGCTTATTTTATAGTCTCCATTTGATAATCTTTTTAAAGTACTTCAAGATCTGATTCACCCATTTGTATGTCTGCTCTTTCTTTCTCATGACAAATTTTTATTCTCTTCATACATTTCGTAGTTTTCAGTACATATATATACTTTTGCATATATTTTGTATATACTTTTGTACTATATATAAATACATATTTGTATAATACTCTAGATGATAAACTTTGTCTATAGAAATGTTGTATAACCTAGATTTTAGTATGTCTCTTCAAAGAAGTTTTACAGTTGTTTCTGTCAGGTGTCTCCAAAGTATTAACAGCTCAGAATGCCTTTAAGCTTATGAATTCCTGAATCTTCCAGTTTTACCTTCAAACCCCCATTCCATATTGAGCAGACTGGAGCTTCCCTGGTGGCACAGTGATTAAGAATCTGCCTGCCAATGCAAGGAACACGGCTTTGAGCCTTCATCCAGGAAGATCCCACATACCGCGGAGCAACTAAGCCCATGTGCCACAACTCCTGAGCCTGCACTCTAGAGCCCGCGAGCCACAGCTACTGAGCCCATGTGCCACAACTACTGAAGCCCGCATGCCTAGGGCCCGTGCTCCACAACAAAAGAAGCCACCACAATGAGAAGCCCACATACTGCAACAAAGAGTAGCCTCCACTTGCCGCAACTAGAGAAAGCCTGCGCACAGCAACAAAGACCTAATGCAGCCAAAAATAAATATAAATTAAATAAATTAATTTAAAAAAATTGAGCCGACCAGTAATTATGGTGTCTCATTGGTATGGTATCAATAAAACTACAATTACTGGTATCTCATTAGAAACATTTTATTTTGTAGCCAATACTTAGAGTGAGACAAACTACCCTTTGACAACGTAAGAACTTTTTTCCTAGTCCACCCATTCACTGGAATCCAATTTTATTCAAAGTGTAAGATCCTACATCCTACCTAGGATGTATTTTATTCTTCTACCACATATAGATACTAAAACCTAAGCCCCGGGCTTCCCTGGTGGCGCAGTGGTTGAGAGTCCGCCTGCCGATGCAGGGGACACGGGTTCGGGAAGATCCCACATGCTGCAGAGCGGCTGGGCCCGTGAGCCATGGCCGCTGAGCCTGCGCGTCCGGAGCCTGTGCTCCGCAACGGGAGAGGCCACAACAGCGAGAGGCCCGCATATAGCAAAAAAAAAAAAAAAAAAAAAAAAAGAGAAAACCTAAGCTCCATGGTTACAGAGACCAGAAATCTCCACCTCCAACCCCATCCTAAGGCAGTCAATGCTCCTGCTTGACATTCTCTGTTTCAATAACTTCATTTCTGGCCTATAGGTTTCTCTTACATTCTTACAAGGGCAGTTATGAATTTAAATATATTGTTTAAGCACTGTTACATTTTCTCCAGCAGTTCTAGGTGTTTTGCACAGGAGATTTCCAGATTAACTAATGCACACATATTAGTAGGATTGGAAATCCTTTGGCCTTTCTCAGCCTGAGTTTCCTCATCTGACATAAGAATTAATAAGCTAAAATATATAAAATTTCTGGCACATAGATGATCGGTGAGAGGAAGTTACTGCTTTATTATTATGCTATAATTATGTAACCTATTGCTGACCATATTTGCTTACCACTTCTATTATAGATAAGCACTTTAATATACAGCCTGAATGTAAATCTCTGTTCATTCATGATTACCTCCCTGGTTAAATGCCAAGAGAAATCGTTCCTAAGACTAAAGATATTTTCACATTTTTTAATACTCTTAAATATATACTTTCAAGCTGCCCTCCAAAAGAGATTTACCAAGCTGTATTCCCACTAGTAATGTATTTCTGTGCCCTTTTTATCATATGTTGTCACTAACATTGGCTAATATAATTTCCAAAACGGTTTTTAAATTGATGGGTGAAAATGGTACTCTGGTTTAAGATTGACAATCCTTTGATTGTTACTATATGGACTAAGCATGAAAAACCCTAATGAGGGGTATAGATTATAAAATTCCCAACACGGGAAGATATTCTCTGTGACCCAAAATTATACCTAATTGTATAGAAAGGCAACAGATGAAACTTGGAGGTAAGGTTTAAAAAAAGTGAAAAGAGCTCTTATGGTTGCAGAAGGGCGAGAAAGTTTAGAAAGTAAAATCAAGGAGATGCAAATTCGTGGCATGTGTGCCTTTACTACCATTTCTCACACTCATTAGACAGGCCTAACTGATCACAGAACTCCTCACTGAGCTTCAAAACAACCTCAGTACCCTTCTCAATATAGTACTTCAAGCAGCAGTTGATTACAGTTGACCCATAAGATAAAGTTTCTGTACCTTCCCTGATTTAGTCGATTATAATTTTCAGGTCATGACAGGAAGAAGAGCTTTATAAAATGTAATGTTGCTTTGTATTTAAACCAATCCAGTTTGCAGCTGGATATAAATGCTATTCTTTGACAGGTTTTGTTCACCTAGCACAGAGCCAGCCTCATTATCACTGCTGGAAAATTCTCTCAGGGCAGGACAAAAGGAAAGAAATAATATCTGGGGTGCAGGAGATAATCTGAACAACAGTACCTGAGTTTCTCAGCTAGAGAGTGGGCTCCCAGAGGGAGGAAGAATGCAATCAGATGATCTCCAAACACAACCTGACCTTTAGCAAAGGCTATTTCCTTTGTGAAACCAAGAAGAAGGAGAGAGGGAGTGAACATCTGCTTCTGTTTTCTTCCTCTTTGACCTGAAAAGTTTCAGGTCACAGTCACCAGAACTCGACAACCTCAAATACTCTCAGGAAAAAAAAAAACAAGGGAGGGCTTCCCTGGTGGCGCAGTGGTTGACAGTCTGCCTGCCGATGCAGGGGACACCGGTTCGTGCCCCAGTCCGGGAAGATCCCACATGCCGTGGAGCGGCTGGGCCCGTGAGCCATGGCCGCTGAGCCTGCGCGTCCGGAGCCTGTGCTGAGCCTGTGCAACGGGAGAGACCACAACAGTGAGAGGCCCACGTACCGCAAAAAAAAAAAAAAAAAAAAAAGTGGAAAAAACCCAAGGGAGTTCCCAAATGGCTCCCAGACACAGAAGATCCTCAATGCATGGAGAGTTTACTTTTCACCTCAGCATCAGCTCTCCATGGAGAGGAGCTCCCCAGGGGGTCCCTGAAACAGAGGTGTCAATCCAAGAGCCCTGGGAGAGGGTTTCTTTTTGGTCTGAGGCTCAGGTTTTCTGACAGAGAGGCTGATTTATAAGCTCGTTAACTGCTACACAAGGAGCCCACCTAGATCACAGTCATTAACAAGCCAATCAGACAGCACTGGAGTCCCCCTCTCCATCATTCGTTCTTCCACTTTTAGCATCTCATGCTCCAGGGCTACTACACAGGTTGACTGCTAATGTAATATTAAGACAGTCAATAAAATGACCTATACATTATAAAATTTAACCACTACCAAGGGAACTTTCCCAATACAAAGAAATAGATGTATAATTCTCCTTCATCCAACCTAAACATTTATACAGTTAGCCCAGCCTATACTTTCTGGATCTTTGAGCCAATCAGATCACTTCTCACAACCTGTTTTCCCAACTTTGGCAATATTCCTTTTTATTATGAGCAAAGTCCTTTATTCTAGCATATGCATCTCTATCATGCAAGATACACTCTCTCATTACGCTTTGATATGTATGAGTATACACGTGTACACACACATGCACATGCACACGCACACACACACACACACACCCTTCTCTACCTTGTCCAGGTCCTGCTGCTTCTTATGTCCCACTTGTAGCCAAGATAGGGCCATCATTCCACTGGGATGGGAAGAGCTTTTAGATGGTGAGGGCAGACAAAGAAAGGGCCCAGGGAACCTCAAGATGAGGAGGGGTCTGTCCTCTGGGTGCATTATTTTAAAAACAATCAAAAGTTTACACTGCAAAGATTAACACTGCGTAGTGTAATTCCTCTACTTAAAGAATGTCTTCTATACTAAAGAATCACTTTCTCCTCCTTCACCCTCAAGTTTAATTTTTAAAGGCCCCTTTCCATTCTTAGCATCCATTGCCTTCCATATGCTAGTCTCTGGGAAAAGGAAGTAAAAACACATCAAGGCACATACACATGCTCTTCGCCATCCCTACTGCTCTGCATGAAAATCTCCTTAGCCTTCTCTCTCTGGTTAAGTGCTCCATGAAAATGTGGACCATGCCTGAGAGACTCAGGCATTTCTCTGTATGTTTCTTCTGTCATCTACCACCAGCCACATGTCTGCTTTCCTGCTGTACTGTGAGCTTATTGAGGGCAGGGAACCTTGCTTCCAATCTTCCTTTCTCCAGCATTTAGCCCACGGTTAGGCACTTGGATGGTATGGATTAAATTTTGCTGGATTGTTAGATGAATGAATCCTCATGATGGTATCTTTCCCTAATATCCATTAAGAATTTTAGAATATGGGAGAGTGGCCAAGATGGTGGAGTAGAAGGACCCTGAGCTCAACTCTTCTCACAAGCACACCAAAACCACAAATAACTGCAGAACAACCATCAGTGAAAAGGACCGGAACTAACCAGAAAAGACCTTCTACAATTAAAGACATAAAGAGTGAGCCACAATGAGATGGGTAGGAAGGGCAGACTTGTGATATAATCAAATTCCATACTCCCCAGGTGGGTGACCTGCAAACTGGAGAATAATTATATTGCAGAGGTTCTCCCACAGGAGTGAGAGTTATGAGCCCCACATCAGCTCCCCAGCCCAGCATCAGGAAGATGAGCCCCCAGAGCATTTGGCTCTGAAGGCCCAGCAGGTCTTAACTGCAGTTCGCCACAGGAATGGGGGAAATAGAGACTTCATTCTTACAGGATGTACACAAAATCTCATATACACCGGAACCAAGGACAAAAGCAATAATTTCATAGGAGCCTGGACCTGACCTACCTGCTGGTCTTGGAGTGTCTCCTGGGGAGGCAGCAGGGGAGAGCAGAAGCTCACCCTGGGGACAAAGACACTTGTGGCAGAGGTATCAGGGAGTATTCACTGGCATGAACTCTCCTGGCAGCTAACATTTTGGGTCATTGGCACCAAGACCTGGCCCCACCCAACAGCCTGTAGGCTCCAGTTCTGTTATGCCTCCGGCCAAACAACTAACTGGGTGGGAACACAGCCTTACCCATCAGCAGACAGGCTGCCTAAGGTCTTCCTGAGACCACAGCCACCTCTAAACATGCCCCTAAACATGGCCTTGCCCTTCGAGGGCCAAGACACAGCTCCACCCACCAGTGGGCAGGCACCAGCCCCTCCTGCCAGAAAGCCTGCACAAGCCTCTAGACAAGCCTCACCCACCAGGGGGCAGACACCAGAAGCAAGAAAACTATGATCCCACAGCCTGCAGTGCTCATAAACTCAGGCTAGACCCTACCCTGGAATGAGCTGGGCCCTGGCCTTGGGTAACATGAGAGGAATGCACTGCTGGGATGCACAGGACGTCTTCTACAGAGGGCCACTTCTCAAATGTTGAGAACAATAACTAACCTACCACATACATAAAAATACAAACAGCAATTTAGACAAAATGAGATGGCAGAGGAATATGCACCAGACAAAAGAACAAGATAAAATCACAGAAGAAGAAATAAGTGATGTGGTGATATGCAATAGACCCAAGAAAGAGTTCAGAGTAATAATTGTAAAGATGGTCAAAGAACTCAAGAGGAGAATGGATGCACAGAGTGAGAAGTTAGAAGTTTTTAACAAAGAGTTAGAAAATATAAAAAATAACCATAGTTGAAGTATGCAATAACTGAAATGAAAAATACACTAGAAGGAATCAATACTAGACTAACTGATGCAGAAGAACGAATCAGTAAGCTCAAAGACAGAGTCATAGAAATCACTACTACAGAACAGAAAAAAAAGAAAAAACTATGAGAAGAAATGAGGACAGTATACGAGACCTCTGGGACAACATCAAGCACATTAATATTCACATTATAGGGGTCCCAGGAGAAGAGAGAGAGAAAGGGCCTGAGAAATATTTGAAGAGATAATAGCTGAAAACTTCCCTAACCTGGGGAAAAAAACAGTCACCCAAGTCCAGGAAGTGCAGAGAGTTCCATACAGGATGAAACCAAAGAGAAACACACCAAGACACACTGTAATCAAAATGAAAAAAAGCAAAGATGAAGAGAGAGTATTGACAACAAAAAGGGAAAACAACAAATAACATACAAGGGGACTCCCATAAGATGATCAGCTGATTTTTCAGCAGAAACTCTGCAGGCCAGAAGGGAGTGGTACAGGGCTTCCCTGGTGGCACAGTGGTTGAGAGTCCACCTGCCGATGCAGGGGACACGGGTTCGTGCCCCGGTCCTGGAAGATCCCACATGCCGCGGAGTGGCTGGGCCCGTGAGCCATGGCCGCTGAGCCTGCGCGTCCGGAGCCTGTGCTCCGCAACGGGAGAGGCCACAACAGTGTGAGAGGCCCGCATACTGCAAAAACAAACAAACAAACAAACAAAAAAAACCCAGAAGGGTGTGGCACAATATATTTTAGGTGATGAAAGGGAAAAACCTACAACCAAGAATGCTCTATCCAACAAGTCTCTGGTTCAGATTTCATAAAGATATCAAAAGCTTTACAGACAAGCAAAAGCTAAAAGAATTCAGCATGACCAAACCAGTTTTACAACAAATGCTAAAGGAACTTCTCTACGCAGAAAAAAAAAAGGCTACAACTAGAAATAAGAAAATTACGAAATGGCAAAGCTCACCAGTACAGGCAAAATATAGTAAACGTAGGAAATCATCCACACACAAACTAGTAGGGAGGTTAAAAGACAAAAGTAATACAATCATCTATATACACAATAAGTAGTTAAGGGATATGCAAAACAATTATATGTAAAATATGATGTCAAAAACAGTACTCATAAGGAGAGGAGAGTACAAATGCAAGGTATTTAAAATGCATTTGAAATTAAGAGATCAGCAACTTAGGGCAATCATATATATATACAGATTGCTATACCAAAACCTCATGGTAACCACAAACCAAAAATCTATAACAGATATACACACAAAAAAGAAAAAGGAATCCAGACATAACACTACAGGTATTCAAATCACAAGTGAAGAGAACAAAAGAAGGGGGGAAAAGACCTAAAAAAAATTCAAAACAATTAACCAAATGGCTATAAGAACATACATATCAATAATTCTTTAAATGTAAACAGACTAAATGCTGTAAAAGACACAGACTGGCTGAATGGATACAAAAACAACACTCATAAATATGCTGCCTGAAAAAGATGCACTTTATATCTAGAGAAACATACAGGCCAAAGGTGAGGGGATGGAAAAAGGTATTCCAGGCAAATGGAAATCAAAAGAAAGCTGGAGTAGCAATACTTATATCAGACAAAATAGACTTTAAAATAAAGAGACAAAGAAGGATACTACTACATAGTGATCAAAGGATCGATCCAAAAAGAAGCTATAACAATTGTAAATATATATGTACCCAACATAGAAGCACCTCAATATATAAGGCAAATGTTAACAGACTTAAAAGGAGAAATTGAGAATAAAGCAGTAACAGTGGGGGATTTTAACACCCCACTTACATCAATGGACAGATCATCCAGATGGAAAATCAATAAGGAAACACAGGCCTTAAATGACACAACAGACCAGATGGACTTAATTGATATTCATAAGGAATTCCATGCAAAAGCAGCAGAATACACATTCTTTTCAAGTGCACATGGAACATTCTCCAGGATAGATCACATCTTGGGTCACAAAACAAACCTTGGTAAATTTAAGAAAACTGAAATCATATCAAGCATCTTTTCCGACCACAACTCTATGAGATTTGACAAGAGAAAAAAAACCTGCAAAAACACGAACACATGGAGGTTAAACAATGTGCTACTAAACAGCCAATGATGGATCACTGAAGAAAACAAAGAGGAAATAAAAAAAATACCTAGAAACAAATGAAAATGAAAACAGAAAAATCCAAAACCAATGGGACATAGCAAAAGCAGTTCTAAGAGGGAAGTTTATAGCAATACAAGCTTATCTCAGGAAATATGAAAAATCTCAAATAATCCAACAATACATTAAAAGGATCATACGCCATGATCAAGTGGGATTTACCCCAGGGGTGCAAGGATTTTTCAATATCCACAAATCGATCAGTGTGATACACCACATTAACAAATTGAAGAATGAAAACCATATGATCATCTCAATAGATGCAGAAAAATCTTTTGACAAAATTCAACATCCATTTATGATTAAAAAAACTCTCCAGGAAGTGGGCATAGAAGGAACATACCTTAACACAATAAGGGCCATATATGACAAACCCACAGTTAACATCATACACAATGGTGAAAAGCTGAAAGCATTTCCTCTAAGATCAGGAACAAAACAAAGATGTCCACTCTTGCCACTTTTATTCAACACAGTTTTGGGAGTCCTAGCCACAGCAATCGGAGAAGAAATATAAGGAATCCAGAACAGAAAAGAAGGAAACTGTCACTGTTTGCAGATGACATGATACTATACATAGAAAATCCTAAAGATGCTACCAGAAAACTGCTAGAGTTTATCAATGAGTTCAGTAAAATCACAGGATACAAAATTAATATACAGAAATCTGTTGCATTTCTATACAGTTACAATAAAATTTCAGAAAGAGAAATTAAGGAAACAATCATATTTATCATTGCATCAAAAATAATAAAATATCTAGGGATAAACCTACCTAAGGAGTCAAGAGACCTGTACTCTGAAAACTTTAAAACACTAATGAAAGAAATTGAAGACAACACAAACAGATGGAAAGATACACTGTGTTCTTGGATTGGAAGAATCAATATTGTTAAAATGACCATACTACCCAAGGCAATCTATAGATTCAATGCAATCCCTATCCATTTACCAATGGCATTTTTCAGAGAACTAGAACAAAAAATTTTTAAATTCATATGGAAACATAAAACCCTGTATATCCAGAACACTCTAGAAAAAGAATAACGGAGCTGGAAGAATCATACTCCCTGACTTCAGACTATACTACAAAGCTACAGTCATCAAAATAGTATGGTACTGGTACAAAAACAGATGCATAATCAATGGAACAGGATAGAGAGCCCAGAAATAAACCCATGCACTTATGGTCAATTAATCTACCACAAAAAAGGCAAGAATATACAATGGAGAAAAGACAGTCTCTTCAATAAGTGATGCTGGGATAACTGAACAGTTACATGTAAAAGAAAGAAATTAGAACATTATCTTACACCATACACAAAAATAAACTCAAAATGGATTAAAGACCTAAATGTAAGACTGCATACTGTAAACCTCCTAGAGGAAAACAAGCAGAACGCTCTTTGACATAAATGGCATCAATGTTTTTTTGGATCTGTCTCCTAGAGTAATGGAAACAAAAGCAAAAATAAACAACTGGGACTTAATTAAATTTAAAGCTTTTGCACAGCAAAGGAAACCATAAACAAAAAGACAGCCTACTGAATGGGAGAAAACATTTGCAAATGATGCCGACAAGGGATTAATTTCCAAAATATACAAACAGCTCATACAGCTTAATATCAAAAAAAAACCCCAAACAACTCAAGCAAAAAATAGGCAGAAGACCTAAACAGACATTTCTCCAAAGACAACATACAGATAGCCAATAGGCACATGAAAAGATGCTCAATATTGCTAAGTATTAGAGAAATGTAAATCAAAACTGCAATGAGGTATCACCTCACACAGGTCAAAATGGCCATCATCAAAAAAGTCTACAAATAATAAATGATAGAGAGGGTGTGGAGAAAAAGGAACCCTCCTACACTGTTGGTGGGAATGTAAACTGGTGCAGCCACTATGGAGAACGGTATGGAGGTTCCTTAAAAAAATAAAAATAGAGTTATCATATGATCCACTAATCCCACTCCTAGGCATGTATCAGAGAAAACTCTAATCTGAAAAGATACATGCACCCCAATGTTCATAGCAGCACTATGTACAATAGCCAAGACATGGAAGCAACCTAAATGTCCTTTAACAGGTGAATGGATAAAAGTGTGGTATATAAAAATACAATGGAATATTACTCGATCATAAAAAGGAATGAAATAATGCCATTTGCAGCAACATGGATGGACCTAGGAATTACCATATTAAGTGAAGTAAGTCAGAAAGACAAATATGACATGATATCACTCATACGTGGAATCTTTTAAAAATTATACGAATGAACTTACCTACAAAGCAGAAACAGACTCACAGAAATAGAAAACAAATTTATGGCTACCAAAGCAGAAAGGGGGGATGAAGGATAAATTAGGAGTTTGGGATTAACATATACACTACTATATATAACATAGATAAACAACAAGGACCTAGTATATAGAACAGGGAATTATATTCAATATCTTGTAATAACCTATAATGGAAAAGAATCTGAAAAAGAATAGAGACAACTGAATCACTTTGTTGTATACCTGAAACTAACACAACATTGTAAATCAACTATACTTCAATTCAAATTTTTTTTAATTAAAAAAAAAAATCTTAGAATATGAATGCTGGAGGCAACCACAAAACTCATATTGTTCCATCTCCTCTTTTTAAGAGGAGGCCTACAGAGAAGTGACTTAGTTCAGGCCACACAGTGAGTAGACTAGAATAGCCTACCTATGTCTAGACTCACAGCCCAGTTCTCCTTCCACTGAAGGATATTTTTTTCATTCATTCATGGAAGAAATATGTACTGAGCATCCATTGCTCCATGCCCTACAGACACTGTGGTGAAAAGGAAAGAGTTTCTTCCTCATGGGCTCACAGTCTAGGGGGAATACAGCTAAGTTTTCAGATAAGTACACAGGTCAGGATCATGGGAAGGCAATGGAGACGACTCATGAAAATCGGGGTCAAATCCTGACTTTATTTATAATGTCAACATTTGGTTCATCAAGGATTTGGGGTCCCAGTTTTCTTTTTTAACGTTGCTTTAAAACATTATTTATCTTGATTCCTAAGTTTCTTGGCAGCTCCTCATATTTTGTCTCTGAGGCAAGTACCTCCCTCACCTCACCCTAGTCTTGGCCTTGTAAGGAAAAAAAATTTTAATGAGGAACAAAACAAACGACCAAGCTTCTGTGACATGCATCTTCAGCGAACCTTTATGATTTTCTACAGTCGCCCATCTATTTCTGAATGGGAGGAGATTTTTATACTTTGGAGCATGGACTTGTTAATTAGTTGTCTAATTGCTGAGACTATATATCGTTCCCAGATTAAAAAGTCATTTCTTAAAATGTGCTGATTTATTAGATAATTTTTGTAGGCTTCAACTAATCATGCAAAATCATTTCATTTTAAGTAAATTCTCATAACTGATGGCAGCTTAGATGACCAACATCCACCCCGAGATGCGGGTCACAAGGGGGACACCATGGAGCTGATTAAAGACACTATTACCAAGTAAAACAGAACTTATGTTCATATATTAATATCAATGCTATTCCTCTGAAGTTGTTCAATACTGTATTACCAATGATGACAATGACATAAACATGAAGATAAATAAAAAGAATACAAGAAAGAAAATAAAACTAAGCAAAAATGCCAAGTTACCATGATGGATAGGCAATTACCAAAGGCCACTGACAACACAGCAAGTCTGCAGATCATACTGTTAGTGGCTTAAATCCCAATAACATACAATGCACTCCCTAGGCTGAAGCTGCTTACAGGTGCCCCCTGATTCTAAGGTGACTCTTTGATCCAGTAGTTAGAACTAAGGGCAAAGGGCCAGATTTACAGCTCATGTGCTGGCATCACCACTAGCCTGCAGAATTGCCTTGGGCAAGCAGTTTGACCTCTCCATGTGTCAATCACACAGCTATGTGGCTGTTACATGGCTTCCCTCCCCGGAACTTGCTGGAAGAAGGATTCTATAATCAAAAAATAATAAGACTTTCTTCTAAAGAACTGAAAAGTATCAGGTTACAGTGCTCAAAGAGGACCCATCCAGACCCATTTTGCAGGGTGGATATAATGAATGACCAGTGAAGGTTACAATTTCATGATGAGCCCTCAGCACAACAGAGAATTCAGCGGCAATTTAAAACAATTAACCTACATCAGTGTTAAAACAAAAAGAAGGCAAGTAAGAAAATAAAACTTGTTTATGTTAATGGTGTTAATGGCTGATCTCAATTCATATGTTAAGCCTCATGGGATACTGGCATTGATTCTTTTGTCAAAACAAACCATGTGCCCACCTTCAAATACCAGCAAGCCACTTATTAGCTGTAAAACCTTACACAAGTAGTTTAAGATCTGTGTCAGTCTCATCTCATAACACCACCAATCTTCATGGGGTTTTCCTGAGGATTAAAGAAGATCATGTGCATACAAAGCACTTAGTACAGTGCCAGGTACCTAGGAAACCTGTGGCAAATGTGAGTGAGGAGGAAAAGGAGAGAAAAAGAAAATGATGCTTTATGTTTCACTTTAGTCTTCCTCACAGTACGGAGAACGATACCCAGCAGAGGAGACATGAATAGATGTTTGGATGAATAATGAGTGCTAATATGTTCCAAGTCCTATACTAAAGAGAAGAAAAAGAGAGCAAGGAAGAAAGGAGGGATCAAGAAAAATACATAACTCCTATCTTTGGGGGTCAGGCTATTGGTTACTATCCCCAAGTCCATATATACTTTAATTTCTGACCACTTCTTATACACAAAATAGCCCATCAGGTACACTGCCCAGAGCTTTGTCCCTTCAGAAAATTATTCCTTGTCACTGTCTTTCAAGCCCAATCTCAAGACTGCAATGCAGCTGTCATCATTTTCAACTTGGCCTCATACACCATGTCAACCCACCCATGAACCAAGTGTGACTTTTTCCCTACTTTATCAGTTGGTCATAAAGGATACCCCATAAGGAATTCCCTGGTGGTGCTCTGTGCTTCCACTGCAGGGGATACGGCTTCAATCCCTGGTCGGGGAACTAATACCTCACATGCCGCATGGTGCAGCCAAAAAAACAAAAGGATGACCCATAGAGCCAGAAGTATAAGCTGAGGAAGGGGCCCTAGTGCCACACCGGCGGAGAACACAGATTTCTGGGCTACCTGCTTATGAAGTTTGCTCGTACTCACTACGCCTACTTGTGCTCAGTCCCAAATATACCACTTCTATCTTATACGGTACTGCTGGGCCCTCTCACCCTCATTACTTGGTAAGCATGACAGCTAATGATGGGCAGTTTGGGACTCATGGTATCCTGGTGTAACCCATGGTCGACCACTACCAGGGTCCAGTAATATGGCAGGAATTGTCTTCCAAAAGGGGTATAAAGACATATCATGCTTGCTCCAGACCCCCACAGAGACTGCGCTGTGCTTCTCCCACTGGGGCTTGGCATAAGCTCCATGGCATCTTTTCCTGTTGTTGCCACCACTCACACCCTAAGGTCTTCCAGGTTGTATGGACCGAATAGCAGGTTGCTTGCACTATAGCCTAGTCCTGCTACAGAGCACTTTCCTGCATTGGGCCCCATGCAAAGCTAGCAGACTTTTGCATCATTTGATATATGGGCTGGAACAATATTCTCCTCTATGGGGTAGGTTGCCTTCAGAACTCAAAGAGGACTGCCAGACATTTAGTTTCCTTTGTAGTGACAG
Organism: Stenella coeruleoalba; assembly: GCF_951394435.1. Taxonomy (NCBI): domain Eukaryota; kingdom Metazoa; phylum Chordata; class Mammalia; order Artiodactyla; family Delphinidae; genus Stenella; species Stenella coeruleoalba. Next base: position 130,603,473 of record NC_137148.1, on the reverse strand, counting down.
GAAGTGCAAGGTGACAGGAAGGCCAAGTCAAGCCCTGTGTCCAGTGGTTCTCAAAGTTTGTCATTCCCCTTTCCCCAGTGTCTTAGTTACCAGGATAAGTGGCCAGAGGTCTCTGTGGGAAAAGACTAGAGAAACCATTCTTATGTGTACTTACTATGGTTTTACAGGGTCCTTCTTCCCAGAGACTCAACCTCCTCTTCCGGCAATGGAAAACTGGACCAAGTTTGAAAACTGGTCAAACGATCGAGACTTTTTATTGGGGCACCTGTCCCCAGCCTCCTGAGACTTCTGTCGATGACACCCTTGTTGAATGAGTAGTACACATGCTGGCACCCATCTAAGTTATCTCCAGGGACCCTATGTTCCACTAAGCATATTACTATTCTCTTTGGGTCAGATCCTCTTCACCACCACTGACCCTGCCACTCATTATGATCATTGCATTCCTCTGGCTTCTGACAATTACACTACATCACCGGGTTTCTATTTGTTTCAAGGGCTCTATCATTCCCATTGCTATCAGTGAGCCTAGCTCTGCAATGGTATCTCCTACCATCAGATCTGGCTTTAGAAGAGAGCCATTTTATCCGTATGTTAACCCACACTTATGCTGTGGCTAAGAATTCAGCAGGAAACGTAGGAGACTGGAGAAAGTATTTTTTGTGAACAAGTCAGAGTTCTCTGACATTTTTTATCCCCGCTGTTCCCCCTTATCATTTAGCTGCCCCAACAGAGATTGATATGAGTCAATCAGAGTTCTGCAAAAACCTTGGACCATTGTCAGACTCACAATTAAGGAATCTAGAGGCTTTGGCTATAAGCTTGAGGCAGTGGGGCAGAGAGAAATCTAATTGCATTGGACTCTAACTGCCCATCCACAAAAGGCAGCAGACAAGTACACATTTTAAAAGGTCTCCAGGGTGCTAGACATGAACCACAGGGGAGAAGAAGAGAACTGACCCTCGGTTTTCTCTAAATCCTGACCTAAATCACTGTCTGGAAGAGTAAGAAGATATTAGGGAGCAGGGTCAACCATGTATTCCCTGGAAATGATGGAGAACATATAAAAGATGAAAGAGCATCACCAGCTTCACAGGAAGCACAAATTATCCCAGTATGTGGGGCGTCCAAAAAACCCACCACTGGCTCCCAAGAAAAGGAGTCAGCTGTGATTGTTTGCTAAGCCCAAGAGAAAGTCAACTCCAAACATGCATCAAGGGCAGAAGACAGAAGAAACCAATGCCAATCTCCTAAACTCTTTCTTGCCTTTTACTAGTCCCCCTACCCAGCTCCCTTAGACTAGCTAGCTAGGGATCCAGTTGGAAGTAAGAGACTAAGAAAGAGGTAGAGAAATTGAGAAGCCAACCAGGCCCCCACCTCCAAAATTCACCCTTCCTGCTGGAATGGTCAGCCTGGAACAGGAGGGAAGGGGGCAGGGCACAACCTTTAAAAGAATGACATAGCCCGAGGACACAACATAAACTGATTAGAACCAAATAGGTCCAAGATGGCAGATAAGTCAACTTCCACTAGATCTTGAGCCTCAGTGTACGCTCATTGTAACACATCAGCAAGCTAAATGACACACCCACAGGCGCCATGACAGTTCCAAGGCCGTCCACAAAGGTCAAAAAGGGGGCAGTGGCCCAATTCCTGGAAATCCCCACCCCTTCCCCAAATAGCTGGAATACTCCTCCCACTTATTAGCCTACGAAATTACCCACCCCTATAAAAACTGAGAATCCCATACCCTGGGGCCTCACTCACCTTCCGAGATGGTCCATGCGGAGTGTGTTTCTCCCACGGCCTCTCACCTTCTGGAAAGGCCCACACTCTGTGGAGTGTGTTTCTCTCTAAATAAATCCACTTCTTACCTATCACTTGGTCTCTCACTGAATTTTTTCTATGATGAGACATCAAGAACCTAAGCTTCAGGCTTCCTTGGTGGTGCAGTGGTTGAGAGTCCGCCTGCCGATGCAGGGGACACAGGTTCGTGCCCCGGTCTGGGAAGATCCCACATACCGCGGAGCGGCTGGGCCCGTGAGCGTGCGCGTCCGGAGCCTGTGCTCCGCAACGGGAGAGGCCACAACAGTGAGAGGCCCGCGTACCACAAAAAAAAAAAAAAAGAACCTAAGCTTCATTAAGTCCTGAGACCAGGTGTGTGATCTCAATTAAAAGACCATGGGTTCAAGTCCCAATCTAAGTTGCACAGTTTCAAGCCCAGGCCAGAGTGGAGGAGGGAGAAAAAGTTAACCTTGAGGTTCCAAGTCTCTCCTATTTTATGGGACAAGACATATTAATTGCTGAAGTGAGACTTCTTGGGGAACTAAAAGGTCTAGTGAGGTTTTTATAATCTAAGAGCACAAAGATATGCTACAGGACCTGCCTGATCACACCCAGAGGCCTAGGAAGATCTACTGACACTGAGAGTGTACTTGTGTTTGTGTACACTGGTGTAAAGGAGGGTGAGGATAGGAGACAGTGCACAAAATAAAGCTGTTTTTTGATTGTGCTCTCTGAGTCCCACCCATTTAACCTGTCAATTAATTACACATGATTTAACTTTTCTTAAAATTAAGTTTTGATCAAATATATTTAGTAGCTACCATCTTGAGCTCACAACAATGGTCTCTTCCTATCCTCTGGAAGGGGAGACCTTCAATTCTTGGAAAATTTATATTGATTTCCTCCTCTACAATAAGAAGTGGATCTTCAGCTCTGAGACCACTGTTGTTTGGTGTCATTTTTTTCTTGCAGCTACTTTTGAAAAAACAAATTCTATTGAATTGTATACTTTATATATCTCAGGGCTCTGGGTTTATTATCCATCAAACACTATGTAACTTGTTTTGAGATATTTCTCATAGCTTTTCTGTGGGTTTTCCAGTCCTGGGAGGGAAAACAGAATGAAGTTCTGGAGTTCTCAAATTCCCTCTTCTAACATGTAGGTAATAGAGGCAGGACGACTTTGATAAAACATGATGACTCTTTTATGTCATAATAAAACTGTTACGTCTTTACAGAAATCCTCACACTAGGGACTTTTCTCTTCCCTAATAATAGGAGAACAGATAAATAAAGCCATTAAATAAGTTTCCTGTCTGTGCACCAAAAACTGAAAATCTTTGGGGACGGGGATGGGGAGAGGGATATTGGATGACCCAGACTTCTCCAAGACAGCTAGATTTTATTACCTCCATTTTACCCATGAGTCATTTAATAGAGAGGTGAGCAAACCTAATCGCTTTTTTCAATCCCAGTACACGATGCAATGGCCAGCACCCAATAAACACTCATATTTGTTACATGAATGGCAGCTGCATTTATAGATTCAGTACCAGGATACCAGCTAGAGTACCAGAGTGCTAGGTAGGACACGCTAAGCAGAACCAGAAGGTCAAAGTAATTATTCTAAATCATCACATCACATCCTCCTAAAACATCACATTATGATTTTTAATAATATATCATTATATGAAATGATCTTGTTTATTTTTAATATACTGATTTTATCTTACAAATACATATATTATGTATTTATATATATGTATACACCTAGTTCAAAGGTTAGCACCTCCAGCAAGTATTAAACACACACACTCTTCCTCCCCCTTACATCTGTGTTTAACCTCTAGGAACAATCTACCTTGCTAACCAATTTCATCCCCTAGTCTTAGGCCAAAACAAACAAACAAAAGTGATTCAGGTGTATCTGATTTATTCAGGGCCTGCTGGGGAGTGGGGTGGGATGGATGTGAGGGAGGGAAGTAGGATAGAGCAGGGAAGTTGCTAAGCAGGAATGTGGTACCTGGTAAAGTCCAACCTTGGACTGAGAGAGAGAGGTGGGGGAGTGGCGGTGGGGGGGGGGGGTGCTCTGAAGCATAAATCACACCAGAGAGTGTTTTCCCCTTGAGGCCCTATCAGTCACTGGCTGCTCCTGGCAGTGAGGCAGGATGGGGACTGTAAACTCTTGGGATGGACTCAGGCAAGTTCAAGGCTCCAGAGGAGACTCCGTTAGCCACAACACCTGCAGCTACCAGGGGAGGGGTGCTTTGGAAGGTAAAGAGGATCTGGGCAGAGTCAAAACAGCCAATGACCATCTTCTTTATCTACTGCGAAGTCTATAGGATCATCAAGTCCTTGAGAGCAGGCACTGGTCTTGTTGATCTTTTTTTTTTAACTTCCTACATCCCTCAGCACAGGACCTAGGGGGCTGGGACCCACTCTTCCTCCTCTTTTCAGGCTGTTTGGGAAGAATCTTTGAGATGGGAGTGGAGATCTTCCCGCAGAAGCACACAGCCTCTCGCAATTTTAGCTGTCTACTGGAAATTCAGGAAACTAAATCTCTCCATGTGCTGCACTGAGGCATGTCTGTGGTCCCCAGGCTGACTTCTATCACCACCCATCACTCTAAGGAGCAGACAGTGAGTCAGGCTCCAGCAGTTTTGAATGGGAAATCTCAGCCCCTCTTGGTGAGCAGCCAACACAGTAGCAGCCATCTTCACTGGACACCTGGGGAGATATTTGTTCACAGTAAAACCCCAGACTTCCTGGAAAGCTTCTGTGCTCAGAAGCTGCCTGACTGGGTCTCTCCAGCACTGCTCGTGGAAGTATAAATGGGTAGGACCGTTGTGGAAAGCAGTTCATCAACAATAAATATAGCCAACATTGACTAAACACTTACTCTGTGCCAGAAACCATACTAAGTGCTTTACACACTGACATTACATCCTCATGACAACCTTATGAACTAGGGTTATTATTACCATCCTTGTTTTCTGTGTATTTTTTTTTTTTTACGCGGGCCTCTCACTGTTGTGGCCTCTCCCATTGCGGAGCACAGGCTCCGGACGCGCAGGCTCAGTGGCCATGGCTCACGGGACCAGCCGCTCTGCGGCATGTGGGGTCTTCCCAGACCGGGGCACGAACCCGTGTCCCCTGCATCGGCAGGCGGATTCTCAACCACTGCGCCACCAGTGAAGCCCTATCCTTGATTTCATATGAAGAGTTTTTTTAATTGTTCATACAATTTGAATTACTGGGTCAAAGAGTAAGAATTTCTCTTTAGGAAACAATGCTTAATACAAAAGACCTTTACCCACAAAGAAGTTTACCAATGTAATATTTATCATAGAAAAAAACCAAAACAAAACAGGGAGTAACATGCAAACATCCAATGAAAGGGAAAAGTTTACTTCACAGTACCTCTAAACAAGAGAATTTTATATAGCCATTAAGATCATGTTTATGAGGATCTGCAATAAAAGTGAAAAAAATTAATGACATAAAAAGATACAAGATTTTCTGTTCAGAATGATCACAATGATGCAAACTTAAAACCACGCAGAGGGTTTTCTGGCTCAAGATGGCGGAGAGAATATGCAACATTATTTTCACTGTAACAGGAAGTACTGGTGGTCTTTGAAATCTCAGATTATAAAAAATTTTAAAAAGTAAAACCACATATATTAAGTTGGGAAAATTCAATGTGAGCCTAGAAGCTTGTAAACAAGTATCTTTTTAAGCCCTTTCACTGACATGACTCAGGAGGTAGTGTTTTGCTCACCCCCACTACTCAGGCAAACTCATAAAGTCCAGATCTCCAAACCCTTCTTTCATTGAAAGGGCTCCTTACACTACTCCTTAAACAGCAGTCTCATACATATTGGGATAGGAATAAAATCAGAATCAGGCAGGATCACCATGTTACTGCTTAGGAAGTGGACGTGGTAAAAAGCAAAGGAGTCAGCTTAAAGGTGTCCCACTGCCCAGTGTGAGTGTCAAAAAAGGAATAATAATGATAGTTAATTGAAAAATTGTGAACCTCCATAAGACCATGACTGCATAATGGCACACAAAAGAGACTGTAAAGCATACGAAAAGGGAGTTGTAATACGAAACAGAAATCAATAGGGCATACTTTTTTTATCATTTTAATACATAACAGTGTATTAACACACATTTGAGTCTTTACTTTTTTAAAGTGCGTTTTCACTTAAAAAGCATACACACAAATTTGTTAAGTCTAAACTCCAAAACAGAGGAATATGGTCCCCAATAAGATAGAGACAATTTCAGGAAGGATGATCAGTGCCAACAGTCATTCACAACAACCAAGTGGAAGGAGACTTCTGCTCTTCATTAGCATCAACGATCAGACACAATTACTAATTAAAAAGACAGTCCAGCCGAGCACCCCAAGATGATAAATAAGCTGCATTTCAAAGACTAAGAGGAACTAAGCGGGCTTGACTCCTTATCTCCTAGAAGATTAAACTTCAAGCTGACCCTATTAATTATAATGAGGTTCTGGTAAGGTATATATAAATTTCCAATAACTTTAGCTTATCAGAAATATATATCCTGGGCTTCCCTAGTGGCACAGTGGTTGAGAATCTGCCTGCCAATGCAGGGGACACGGGTTCGAGCCCTGGTCTGGGAAGATCCCACATGCCGCGGAGCAACTGGACCCGTGAGCCACAACTACTGAGCCTGCGCATCTGGAGCCTGTGCTCCACAACAGGAGAGGCCACGATAGTGAGAGGCCCGCGCACCGCAATGAAGAGTGGCCCCCGCTCGCCGCAACTAGAGAAAGCCCTCGCACAGAAACGAAGACCCAACACAGCCAAAAATAAATAAATAAATTAATTAATTAAAAAAAAAAGAACTATATCCTGATGGCAGGACAATGGGATAGAGAATGGTGGCCAGGTAAAACATAAAGGGCACACCATTTGGGGTTAAGACACCAGATTCAAAAAAAGCTTAAAATCCATATGAAAGGCAGAAATCACAGCATAATAAATAAATCCTGATCGTGAAGCAGGATTTGGCCTAAGGATGGGTGGCTTGGGTTTGAATCAACTTGGACCTCATAACCAATGCCCACATGCTAACCAACTGGACACCAATCCAGATTCTAAAACTTCTATTGATCTGAAATAGTATTTTGTTTTTGAGGCTGGTAAATACCACTGTAATACTAGGAAGATGTCAAGCATTATCTAGCAAAACCACTGCAACCTTAAGAAGGTAAACTTTGGAAGAAACAGAAAGACAAAGCCTAGAGATAATGGAAAAACAAATTTTCATCCATGATATTCACACTTTACATTGGATTTTCAATCACTGTATAGTAACCAGTCTAGTAATCATTAAAAAGTATTTGTGTATATTATCTTCTACATCTTAGGTTCTTACAGCATTTAAAATATAGACATATCAAACTTGTAATAAACAGTAAAAAGTTTATTAAATAAGTTTGCAATCAATGTTTAAATATTTGGGGAAACAATTTCTTGAATTCATAAGTACTGTTTTATCAATTGTGAAGTAGTACACAAGTATTTAGAGGAATGTTTATTTTTAAGTTAATAAGATTTAAAAATCAATCTTTACAACTAATACAAATTGTAGTGAATCTTTTTCTCCCAGGAGTCTTTTGGGCATTAACAAATCTATTAATAGCTTTCCCATTCTGAGACCCCATTAAAATGGTAGAAAGGGAATGATAGGGGACATCCCTGGTGGCACAGTGGTTAGGACTCTGCACTCCCATTGCAGGGGGCCCAGGTTCGATCCCCGGTCAGGGAACTAAATCCCACATGCATGCCGCAACTAAGAGTTCACGTGCCGCAACTAAGTGTTCACATGCCACAACTAAGGAAACTGCATGCCACAACTAAGAAGCCTGCCTGCTGCAACTAAGACCTGGCGCAACCAAATAAAAAATACATATAGGGCTTCCCTGGTGGCGCAGTGGTTGAGAGTCCGCCTGCCAATGCAGGGGACACAGGTTTGTGTCCTGGTCCAGGAAGATCCCACACGCTGCGGAGCGGCTAGGCCCGTGAGCCATGGCTACTGAGCCTGTGCGTCTGGAGCCTGTGCTCCGCAACGGGAGAGGCCACAACAGTGAGAGGCCCGCGTACCGAAAAAAAAAAAAAAATATATATATATATATATATATATATATAAAAAATAAATAATAAAAAATATTTTTAAGCTTAAAAAAAAAAAAGAAAGGGAATGATATGTTCACAGACTTCCTGAACACAGACAGATGGGCAAGTGGTGGGTGATGAGCAGAGAGAAAGAATCTGAAGTCCAGAAACGTCCAGAGGTGGCTGAAGCTAAGGGGAACTAGACATATATAGCAGAGGATGGGGGGTGGGGTGTAGAACAAAAACATGCTGATTGACAGCCAGTGCCCCACCCACCAAAAGAGGGTAGAGAAGCCACTGTGGAAATCAGTATGGACGTTCCTTAAAAACCTAAAAATAGAACTACTATGACCCAGCAATCCCACTACTGGGCATATACCCAGAGAAAACCATGATTCAAAAAAATACATGCACCCCCAATATTCATAGCAGCACTATTTACAATAGCCAGGACATGGAAGCAACCTAAATGTCCATCAACAGAGGAATGGATAAAGAAGATGTGGTGCATATATATAATGGAGTATTATTCAACCATAAAAAGGAATGAAATTGGGTCATTTGTAGACACATGGATGGACCTAGAAAGTGTCATACAGAGTGAAATAAGCCAGAAAGAGAAAAACAAATATCATATGATAACGCATACATGTGGAATCTAGAAAAATGGTACAGATGATCTTATATGCAAAGAAGAAATGGAGACACAGATGTAGAGAACAAATATATGGATACCAAGGGGGAAAGGGCTGGTGTGGGAGTAATTGGGAGACTGGGATTGACACATATATATTATTGATACTATGTATAAAATAGACAACTGATGGGAACATACTGTATAGCACAGGGAACTCTGCGTAATGCACTGTGATAACCTAAATAGGAGGGAAGTCCAAAAGGGAGGATATCTGTATGTGTATGGCTGATTCATTTTGTTGTGCAGTGGAGGCTAAAACAACATTGTAAACCAACCATACTCCAATAAAAATTTAAAAAAAAAAAAGAAATATAGGAGAATGTATTTATGATCTTGTGGTAGGAATGGTCTCATTAATTACAGCATAAAGAATGAACAAAAATCTATAAACTATTACATATTTTAAAAAATAAAGAGAGTGGAGAAAAAAAATTTTTTCCCCTTCCTTGAGATGCAATAAAAGGGACATGACATGATTCAAAGAAATAAAGTATTAGGAGTTGGATTTTCAAGCATAAGGAGAAAAGCTGCCTCAGACAAGGAACATTCCCACCACCTCTGAAAGGTCTTCCAAATAGGCAATTGATCACTCCACCTTAGGGCCTATTAATCGGCTTCCTCTCTTCTTATCCATTATCTTCAAGAAGTATCAGTCAACATTAACAAATTTAGAATGAGAAGAGTTCTCAGACCTACTCCCTCCCTGAGACTAAGAAGATGATGTGATGTGGCAAAGCCACACCACTGGACAGTAGCAGTGGAACAACCACATCACTGGACAGTGGCAGTGGAAAAGCCACACCATTGGACAGTGGCAGTGGAACAGCCACATCATTGGACAGTGGCAGTGGAATAGCCACATCATTGGACAGTAGCAGCGGAAAAGCCACACCATTGGACAGTGGCAGTGGAATAGCCACATCACTGGACAGTGGCAGCAGAAAAGCCACACCATTGGACAGTGGCAGTGGAACAGCCACATCACTGGATGGTGGCAGCGGAAAAGCCACACCATTGGACGGTGGCAGCAGAAAAGCCACAAGAGTGGACGGTGGCAGTGGAACAGCCAAATCATCGGACGGTGGCAGCGGAAAAGCCACACCATTGGACAGTGGCAGCGGAAAAGCCACACCATTGGACAGTGGCAGCGGAAAAACCACATCATTGGACAGTAGCAGCAGAACAGCCACATCACTGCACAGTGGTAGAGCTGGGTTTTTGACTCCCAGTTCATTACTAGCGTAAGCACAGCAGTGAGGTAAGGGCTTCATATGGAATCCAGAAGCAGTAAAATCTTCCCCCCACCACCAAAAAAGATTCCTCCTATACCTAAAATTCCAAACACACACAAGGAAAGATCTGATGTTGAATTTATAGTCCCTTCAACAAAATTCCACCAAATCCACTGAACCAAAGAAATGTTTCCTTCACTTGAAAAATAAAAATATAAGAGCTCTTAGCATATTGTTCATGGCCATGAAGCCACCGTTGCTTGAATAGATGAGATTCACAGACTTTCATATACTTGAGTAGAGAGAAACATAATTTGTCATTTTAAAAAAAAGTATACAGAGAAGAGAAAGGTCAGAAGTACTCTTTTTCCTTTTTCTTTTCTTTTTTTTTTTGACTTGCAATGAATCAAAGACTCGAATAACAATGATTCTCAATCACAATCCACAAAGCATCAAGCCTGGTGTGTCAGAGGAACCTTGATTACTAAAACTGGCCTAGAATGAACTGCAGCTCTTCCATAGACCTCAGAACTCCATTCTCTTCTGGTCCTTGTTTTTCACATCTGAAAATTGAGGGAACTGAATAACCCAGATAATCCTAAAAGTTTCTTTCTTAATTCTTCCCATTTCTAATATTCTGTATCATTATATCATTAGTCCTCATTTTTTAAGTTTATCCACTTATTCCTGTAAGCATGACCACTAACTTGCAAAAATGCACTTGTATCTGAAGTGTAGAACGGCTAGAACTGAGATCTCTTTTCCAGTAAAACACAAACTATGAGTATTTGGCCTTCCTAATGGAATAAGGAACCAGGTTGGGCTAGCCAAAAGCTGTGAAAATATCATAATCCAAAACAATGTGAAAGTTAGTACGAAGAAGAGACATTTAGAAGCTTATGAAAAATCTGAGAGTAAGCCCCCAAACAACATTTCTGGATACATAGTTGAGTTTATGAATGGAGAACTATGCCCCAAATTTGGAATAGGACCCGGGCTGGAAATCAACTTGATTCAACAAATTTTATTAAGTTTCTAGACTGTGCAAATCTCTGTGCTCAAAGCTAAGGAGGATACTAAAAGGGTTCAACTTGGTGCCCATCCCTGTGTTCATAGTACGATAGAATTTAGTCATTGAGAGCATGGGTTTTGCATTCCTTCCTGACTTCACCTCCTACGAGTCTTGTGAGTTTAGCCAAGTAACTTAATCTTTCTAAGCCTCCATTTCCTCATCTGTAAAATGGAGGTGATAATAACAGAGGATAATGCACCTCAAGCACTTGGCAGTGTCTCAGGCACAGTGAATTATCAATAAATATGAATTTATGTTATATAGATTATAAATGTTATAAATAGTGGGCAAGGCAAAAATCAGGTAATATAATCAAAGGCAAGATGGAGTAAGCATGATAGTAAAGGTACAAGCAAACTGTCAGGAGAGCACAGAGGCAGGAGAAACAAAGCCAACAGTTTACAGTAAGGATGCTCAAAACAACATGCAAAAGGGAAAGAAAGTAGAGAAGGATAAAGTTCAGACTTCTTTTCCTGAGACCAAGATCAAACCTCAAGTGATTTCAACATTTGCAAAATAAAACCTCTCTAGCATCATAAAAGTCTTAAAATTCATAACTGGCAAAGGAGTTCGGGTGATGTGATGACCACAGAACACTGAGGCAGACTCTGGTGCTTTTCAGGCTCAGGAGGCTAACTTGCCAATCAATTAATGAATATAATGAATAAAATGTATCAGGTTAAAATCAGAGAATACGGTAGTCCATGGAAGCCCAGGAGAATGAAAAATATCCTTCACTCCCATCTTCTGCTTGGTGTGTTTGTTCCTATATGTAACTCAATTCAGCCAGACTGATATAAGATCTGTTCTGATCCAATTTTCCAAGCAATAAATAACTACTAAAATAGCTAACACCTTATGAAGCAGCTATAATGAATAGTCCCATTTTACAGATATGGTAAGTAAAGCACAGAGAGGGCATGCAGCAAAGGTCATATAACCAGGCTTATAACCAAGAGGACCTTGTCCAATAGTTCACCATCCTAGTGCCTAGAGGAGCGATGAGCACATAGTGGATACTGTACAGATGTGTTGATTGAATGAGCTGAGAAACCTGGGATGTGCACTCAGCACTGCGGGGCTCACCCACTACACTCACTGCCTTTCTTGTTAATAATGGGTAGTCATGTGTCTCAGCGATTGCTTCCAAGCATCACCTGGGAATCTATAGACCCTAAGGTTTTGTCAAAGGTCAATGTTCATTATTAATTTTCGCAAAAGCTAACACTTAGTGAGCACTTACCAAGTCCCAGGAACCTAGCTAAGTACTTTGCATAGTAATTCCTTCAATCTTCATATTGAAACCAAGCAGGACCCTGTGGGGCTCCTGGGCACAAAAGCCTTTCTGTGTCCCCATTTCTTGTGTGTAGGAAATAGGTTTCATTCAGCCTCCATGACCTTCCCTGAGTTCCAAAGGGCAGGTTCAAACAGTTGCTAATCATGGAAGGGAAGGGATGCAGAGACAAGGGAGGAGTTGCCAAGAAACAATAGTGCGGCTTTGGGGCAGAGTCCTGGTTCCTCAAGGGATACACATAGCAATATCTTGGAGTTCTTCTGCAGAACTAAACCCCCACTAAATGGAAGATGCTAACTATTTGATGAAGCATTCTTCATTCCAGAGAGAAAGTCACAGTTCGATCCCATCTGACCCAGATGATCTCTGGATTGAAGGAATGAGGGCCCTGCACACACCCTGATCCTTATCAGAAACCCCACCCCTTGACTATAAGACTCCTCACAAACCACCCTCCCCACCACACACCAGGTTGGGACACACAGTTTTCAGAGCATTAACCGGCTGTGGCCCACTTTGCCTGGCAAAGAAATAAAGCTATTCTTTTCTTTTCTAAATTTATTTATTTTTGGCTGCGTTGGGTCTTCATTGCTGCACACGGGCTTTCTCTAGTTGCAGAGAGTGGGGGCTACTCTTCGTTGCAGTGCGCGGGCTTCTCATTGCAGTGGCTTCTCTTGTTGCGGAGCACAGCCTCTAGGCACACGGGCTTCAGTAGTTGTGGCATGCGGCTCTAGAGCACAGGTTCAGTAGTTGTGAGGCACAAGCTTAGTTGCTCCGTGTAATGTGGGATCTTCCCGGACCAGGGCTCAAACCCGTGTCCCCTGCGTTGGCAGGCGGATTCTTAACCACTGCGCCACCAGGGAAGTCCGGCAGGTGGATTCTCAACCACTGCGCCACCTAGGAAGTCCAAGCTATTTCTTTTCTACTTCACCCAAAACACTGTCTCCAAGATTTAATTTGGTGCCAGTGCACAGAGGCCAGGTTTTGGCATCAATATCCACCCCTTGATTACTATCATTATTTCCAATTTCAAGACGGAAAACTGAGACACAGAGGGATTAAGAAAAGTGGCAGAGCCAGTATTCAAACCCAGGTGGTGTGATACTGAAATAGGAGGGGAGGGGGCAGGGCACAACCTTTAAAAGAATGAGATAGCCATAGCACATGACATAAACTGATTAGAACCAAATAGGTCCAAGATGGCAGAAGATATGACTTCCAGTGGACCTTGAGCCTCATGATACACTCATTGTAATACATTAGCATCTAAATGACACACCCACCAGCGCCTTGACAGTTCTGAGGCTAACCATAAAAGGCCAAAAAATGGGCAGTGGCCTAATTCCTGGAAATTCCTGCAACTTCCCCAAAATGGTTGGAATAATCCTCCCACTCATTAGCCTATGAAATTACCCAGCCCATAAAAACTAACCACGCCATACTTTGGGGCCTCTCACCTTCTGAGATGGCCCACACTGTATCTGTGGCGTGTGTTTCTCTCTAAATAAATCCACTTCTTACCAACACTCTGTCTCTCACTGAATTCTTTCTGCGAGGACACATCAACAACCTGAGCTTCAGGGCTTCCACGGTAGCACGCAGTGGTTAAGAATCCGCCTGCCAATGCAGGGGATACGGGTTCGAGCCCTGCTCTGGGAAGATCCCACATGCCGCGGAGCAACTAAGCCCATGTGCCACAACTACTGAGCCTGTGCTCTAGAGCCCGAGAGCCACAACTACTGAAGCCCACGTGCCTAGAGCCTGTGCTCCTTAACAAGAGAAGCCACCACAATGAGAAGCCCACGCACCCCAACGAAGAGTAGCCCCCACTCACCACAACTAGAGAAAGCCCACGCACAGCAACGAAGACCCAACGCAGCCAAAAATAAATAAATTAAATAAAAAATTAAATAAAAAAGGACCTGAGCTTCATTAAGTCCTGAGACCAGGTGTGTGGTCTCAATTAAAAGACTATGGGTTCAAGTCCCAATCTGAGTTGCCCGGTTTTAATACCAGAGTCCACTCTGATAAGCACCTCAGTACATGTTACACTTCCTTCACAGTTTCACCACAGGCACCAATGAAGTTGACTTTCCATCCCCAACTGGAGAAGTAACAGTGTGTCTTCTCTGCTCTTAGAATAAATCTTGTTGTTGAGTTCCCAAGCAGTGACCTTGGAGGGGGAAGCTATGCAGACCCCAACCGTAAAACTAGATTCCAGTAGGAGGAAGAAAATGAAGCCAATGGTGAGTGATGAATGGGTTGGGGGGATACTGGATGTGAGAGGAACAGCGTATGAGAGACAGCAGCTGCCTTCTCATCTTTTACCTGCCTCCTCTCCTTGTACTCACCCTGCTATATTTTAATGAAAGGCTGATTTGGGCCATGATTTAGTGGGTTTCTTAAACATGTGTCTTGCAGAGATGTGCCTGTAAGACTTCACTTCTCCTGACCTTGTAAGTTCAAAGGCAGAGTCAGGCTCCTCCCTGCAGCACTGTAGGCAGTTGCCTAGGAGATGGGATTTCAGTGGGTGGGAAAGGCTCTTTCCTGGGAAAAAGGGGAGGGGGGGACACCAATCCTTCCTGCTCTGTGAAGCCAGAAACTCTTTGAAGAGGGGAAAAATAACTTTTATTCCACAATGACAGATGGGGCTTATATGCAAAAAATGCATGAGAGATGAAATATAGCGATTTCAATTCACATTAAAGAGGAAAGAGCTATTATCGAAGCATTTCCTGAGAGGCCTTGTGAATAGAAGACATGAGACAGGGAGGAATGGGGTTCCTATGGAAGAGGAAAAGGGGAGGAAGCCACGCCCTTTCACAAATGATGCCCCAACACCCTCCCTGCCTCACTTTCAAGAATCCACACCTTGCCTCTGTGTATTCCCGGGAGGGCTCCCTGCGGGGACTTTCCCCTGCCTTATTATGCAAATACCTCCTGCTCAACCTCCAAGACCCTATGTGAATGTGTCTTTGCATACTCTCCCTCACCTTTCCACATGGCTACTACATTCCTACCCCCATTGCACTTTGTACATCCTTTGATCATCTTATTGATGTTGAATTTAAAAAGGAAAAGGAGAAAAAGAGGGGAAGGAAAGAGAGGAGGAGAAAGGCACCATTTACTTTATTTCACGTGGGAAGTATTGTGAAGAGGTAGGTAACATTATTTCCAAATTACCTATGAATAAACAGCCTTAGAGATGCTGAGTAACTTGCCAAGGTCACATATATAGAGCACAGCCAAGACTCCACCCTGGTGGCCATCTATACAATCTGGCTTTAAGCTCTATTCCTTATCAGATTTTATCATCCACTGCTTTCATGGTCATCTTCCCTGGTAGACCATGAAACTCCTTCCTTGAAGCAGGAATTCTGCTAAATTTGTTGCTTCATTTCCCACTGTGTCCAGAACAGTGCATGGCTCACACTAGGTAAAAGTTTGCTAAAAGGAGAGAGAATAAAAAGAGGAAGCGAGGAAAGAAGCAAGGAATAAAAGTGATTTGATGAACAAAGAGATGGCAAGTGGTGGGGGGCTATCTTAGTGCTTCCACCCAATGAATCCACACATAGGTCCTGGAGCTGTGTTACAAGCTCTGCAAAGACTAACACAGTCAGGCACAGGCTCTAAACTGCAAACACAGTGGCAGGATCACATTAACATTAAACAGTGTCGGTACAGATTATACCTTCTATCTGCTACAAACACACCACTTTGAAGGATATTATCTAGTAGTTGGGGCAATCTTGTTCTAAAGGGAATGCTATTTTTTAACACTGAGCCAGACCCATTCAACGTGCTTAGGGCAATGATTTCCAATTGCTTGGCAATTCTGAGAGCAGACCCCCATCTTTAACAGCAGTGTACGGCAAGCACCTGATCGTTACTGCTTTTGCCAATGACCAACATAAAGTCAGCTCGTTGCAAGATTTCAAATGATGCTGAAAAGTATAACTTATACAGTGTAAGTTCCACTGCCTCTCTCCCAGCTTCCATTCCATCCTTCCCTTGGAGAAAACCACAAAGAACCACTGACACACACTAATAAATATATATTCTTTTACACAGGGGGATACTACACTATGTACAGTCCTACAGCCAGCTTTTCTCAATTAAACAATTCTGGACACATTCCCATGTCTGTTCAAAATCTTTTTCATTCTTGTTAGTATCTGCGTCATACTTCACTGTGGAGATGTACCTTTATTTAACCATTCTCCTACTGATAAGTATTATAACTGGTTCCATTATTTTCTATTAAAAACAAGGCTGCAATGAAGATCTCTCTAGAAATGTACATGGGGATGTAGAGGACACAGATACGATTATATATACCTGCATATACATATACATGGTATAGATATATACCTTTGAATCGTATGCGAATAATCTGCAGTATATATTTCTGGGGTGAGACTTCTGGGTCAACAGGCATGCATAACTAATTGGAATAGATATGACAAATTATCCTTGAAAAAACTGTATTAATATATACTCCCATCATGTACTACACATGATGAAAAGAACACCTTGGGGAGTGTGATCCAGGCAAAAAACTTCTTTCCTAGGAGTTTTGGTTTCTAATTTGGTCTAAGATTTCAAATCTTTGTGGAGAGGGTGGCAAGTGTTACAAAACCAATTTAGAAATCCTTCCTTTGAGATCATAACCCTAGGATTCTAGAAGAATTCAGGTGAATCCCAAAGGTGCCTCACCTGCCACCCCCGTCCATGTTTAGAAGGGGTAGAAAATATTCTCCATTCCCACTTCACCCATTCCTCAATCCCACACACAGCCTTGCTAACATGGGTGCATCAAACCCTAGGGCTCCAACCTCAGATGCCTGCAGTGGCCAGAAAACGAGGGCAGGAACAGAGGAGGCCAGGGTAACCCGAGCTGAGCGGATCCAAAATCCCTACTGTTAAGTTGCATCACAGACTTTAGCATTTGGCTATCACATTTTTATGCCAAGTGGCCAAGGAGAAACTAACTTACTAGACAGAAAGAACATGGTAAGAGTTGTGCATTATTTCAGCCACAGGTAAAACCTATCAGTCATGTTTCACTTGCTTGAAGTTAGCATAAATTGTCTGGCTCCTCTGCCCCTGGCACTGGAAACCTGAAACCATTTCACTGGTCGCATCTCTTAGTCCTCCCTAGCATCTCCATCATTTTCCCAAGCTCATTTTTTCCTCTGATGCTGAAGAGAAAAAAGCTTCATTCATGTGGGTAATAAATGAACACCTGACTTTGAAAGAGGGGTAATTAGTGCACATTATCACTTGAGCTAATGAGATCAGGGTGATGCTGTCCTCGCACAACACGCCTAATCAGGAATTTAAATTAAGAAGTCCCACTCTCTGTGATTAAGGAGATACTCACTGAAACACTGCACTCCTAATTCCTTTGTATTTCCGTTCACCAGCTCAGTATCAAATTGTTTTATGACGCTGAAAATATGCTCAGTTTAAAAGGAACAGATGCCCAAATCTCCTTGTGCTCATTTAGACAGACATCTCTGATTTTTCTTTATCTGGGGTGTTATCAGTCAGGATTACACACAGAGACACACAAGTGATTCTAACTGGATTTGGTTGAAATTGTTTGTAAGCTATACAAACAGAGCTTTAACAAAAATCCCACCACCATGGGGAAAACAAAGGGGTTCGACTTCCAAGGGAGTGGAAAAGGATATGTCTAAATTCTACTACCATAAGAACTCCTTATTTTATTTGGACAATCATTCTGGCAGGGAGTAAGTTACCCCTGAATAATCTAACAAAACTTCCATGAACTCCTACTCTAGGTCTGACCCTCTTCCAGACACTGTTGCTTGGAGGCAGTGCAACCTGACAGAGATCAGCTTCTGTAGAGACGTTTAACTCTGTTTCAGCCACTACGTACAAAAAGACCTTCCACAGTTCTGCAGCCTGTGGAAGGAAAACCACATTCAAAGAAAGATAGACAAGATGAAAAGGCAGAGGACTTTGTACCAGATGAAGGAACAAGATAAAACCCCAGAAAAACAACTAAATGAAGTGGAGATAGGCAACCTTCCAGAAAAAGAATTCAGAATAATGATAATGAAGATGATCCAGGACCTCGGAAAAAGGTGGAGGCAAAGATCGAGAAGATGCAAGAAATGCTTAACAAACACCTAGAAGAATTAAAGAATTAACACCAAAGAATTAAAGAAGAAACAAACAAAGATGAACAATATAATAACTGAAATGAAAAATACACTAGAAGGAATCAATAGCAGAATAACTGAGCCAGAGAATGGATAGGTGACCTGGAAGACAGAATGGTGGAATTCACTGCTGCGGAACAGAATAAAGAAAAACGAATGAAAAGAAATGAAGATAGCCTAAGAGAACTCTGGAACAAAATTAAACACAACAACATTCGCATTCAAGGGGTCCCAGAAGGAGAAGAGAGAGAGAAAGGACCCAAGAAAATATCTGAAGAGATTATAGTCAAAAACTTCCCTAAGGGGGCTTTCCTGGTGGTGCAGTGGTTGAGAGTCCGCCTGCCGATGCAGGGGACATGGGTTCATGGCCCGGTCCGGGAAGATCCCACATGCCGCGGAGTGGCTAGGCCCATGAGCCATGGCCGCTGAGCCTGCGTGTCTGGAGCCTGTGCTCCACAAAGGGAGAGGCCACAATAGTGAGAGGCCCACGTCCTGCAAAAAAGAAAACCCAAAAACAAAAACTTCCTTAACATGGGAAAGGAAATAGCTACCCAAGTCCAGGAGGCACAGAGTCCCAGGCAGGATAAACCCAAGGAGAAACATGCCGAGACACACAGTAATCAAACTAACGAAAAGAAAAATTATCGAAAGCAACAAGGGAAAAATGACAAATAACATATAAGGGAACTCCCATAAGGTTAACAGCTGATTTCTCAGCAGAAACTCTACAAGTCAGAAGGTAGTGGCATGATATATTTAAAGTAATGAAAGGGAAGACCCTACAACCAAGATTACTCTACGCAGCAAGGATCTCATTCAGATTCAATGGAGAAATCAAAAGCTTTACAGACAAGCAAAAGCTGAGAGAATTCAGCACCACCAAAGCAGCTCCACAACAAATGCTAAAGGAACTTCTCTAAGTGGGAAACACAAGAGAAGAAAAGGACCTACAAAGAAAAACCCATAACAATTAAGAAAATGGTTATAGGAACATACATATTGATAATTACCATAAACATGAATGAATTAAATGTTCCAACCAGGAGACACAGGCTCACTGAATGGATACAAAAACAAGACCCATACATATGCTGTCTACAAGAGACCCACTTCAGACCTAGGGACACATACAGACTGAAAATGAGGGGATGGAAAAAGATATTCTATGCAAATGGAAATCAAAAGAAAGTTGGAGTAGCAATTCTCATATCAGATAAAATAGACTTTTAAATAAGGAATGTTACAAGAGACAAGGAAAGACACTACATAATGATCAACGGATCAATCCAAGAAGAAGATATAATAATTATAATATATATGCACCCAACATAAGAGCACCTCAATACATAAGGAAACTGCTAACAGCTCTAAAAGAGGAACTCAACAATAACACAATAATAGTGGGGGACTTTAACACCTCACTTACACCAACGGACAGATCATCCAAAAAGAAAATTAATAAGGAAACACAAGCTTTAAATGACACAATAGACCAGATAGATTTAATTGATATTTATAGGACATTCCGTCCAAAAACAGCAGATTACACTTTCTCCTCAAGTGCGCACGGAACATTCTCCAGGATAGATCACATCTTGGGTCACAAATCAAGCCTCAGTAAATTTAAGAACACTGAAATCATATCAAGCATCTTTTCCCACCACAACGCTATGAGACTAGGAATCAATTAAAGGGAAAAAACCGTAAAAAACACAAACACATGGAGGCTAAACAATACATTACTAAACAACCAAGAGATCACTGAAGAAATCAAAGAGGAAATCAAAAAATACATAGAGACAAATGACAATGAAAACACAATGATCCAAAACCTATGGGATGCAGCAAAAGCAGTTCTAAGAGGGAAGTTTATAGCAATACAAGCCTACCTCAAGAAACAAGAAAAACCTCAAATAAACAATCTAACCTTACACCTAAAGGAACTAGAGAAAGAAGAACAAACAAAATCCAAAGTTAGTAGAAGGAAAGAAATCATAAAGATCAGAGCAGAAATAAATGAAATAGAAACAAAGAAAACAATAGCAAAGATCAATAAAACTAAAAGCTGGTTTTTTGAGAAGATAAACAAAATTGATAAACCTTTAGCCAGACTCATCGAGAAAAAAGGGAGAAGACTCAAATCAATAAAATTAGAAATGAAAAAGGAGAAGTTACAATGGACACCACAGAAATACAAAGCAACATAAGGGACTGCTACAAGCAACTCTATGCCATTAAAATGGACAACGTGGAAGAAATGGACAAATTCTGAGAAAGGTAAAACCTGCTAAGGCTAAACCAGGAAGAAATACAAAATATGAACAGACCAATCACAAGTAATGAAATTGAAACTGTGATTAAAAATCTTCCAAAACACAAAGGCCCAGGACCAGATGGCTTCACAGGAGAATTCTACCAATCGTTTGGACAGAGTTAATACCTATCCTTCTCAAACTCTTCCAAAAAATTGCGGAGGAAGGAAAACTCCCAAACTCACTCTATAAGGCCAACATCATCCTGATACCAAAACCAGACAAAGATACTACAAAAAAAGAAAAGAACAGACCAATATCACTGATGAATACAGATGCAAAAATCCTCAACAGAATACTAGCAAACAGAATCCAACAACACATTAAAAGGATCATACACCAAGATCAAGTGGGATTTAACCCAAGGATGCAAGTATTCTTCAATATATGTAAATCAATCAATGTGATACACCATAGTAACACATTGAAGAATAAAAAACATATGATCCAGACTTCCCTGGTGGCACAGTGGTTAAGAATCCACCTGCTAGTGCAGGGGACACGGGTTTGAGCCCTGGTTTGGGAAGATCCCACATGCCACAGAGCAACTAAGCCCATGCACCACAACTACTGAGCCTGAGCTGTAGAGCACATAGCCACAACTACTGAGCCCACATGCCACAACTACTGAAGCCCACATGCCTAGAGCCTGTGCTCCACAACAAGAGAAGCCAATAAGAAGCCCATGCACCACAATGAGTAGCCCTCACTTGCCACAACTAGAGAAAACCTGCACAGCAACAAAGATGCAACACAGCTAAATATAAATAAATTTATTACAAATAACAAACATATGATCATCTCAATAGATACAGAAAAAGCTTGTGACAAAATTCAACATCAATTTATGATAAAAACTCTCCAGAAAGTGGGCATAGAGGGAACCTACCTCAACATAATAAAGGCCATAAATGACAAACCCACAGCCAACATCATTCGCAATGGTGAAAAACTGAAAGCATTTCCTCTAAGATCAGGAACAAGACAAGGATGTGCACTCTCACCACTATTATTCAACATAGTTTTGGAAGTCCTAGTCACGGCAATCAGAGAAGAAAAAGAAATAAAAGGAATCCAAATTGGAAAAAAAAGAAGTAAACTGTCACTGTTTGCAGATGACATGATGCTATACATAGAGAATCCTAAAGATGCTACCAGAAAACCACTAGAGCTAATCAATGAATTTGGTAAAGTAGCAGGATACAAAATTAATGCACAGAAATCTCTTGCATTTCTATACACTAATGATGAAAAATCTGAAAAAGAAATTAGGGAAACCCTCCCATTTACCATGGCAACAAAAAGAATAAAATACCTAGGAATAAACCTACCTAAGGAGACAAAAGACCTATATCCAGAAAACTATAAGACAATGATGAAAGAAATCAAAGATGACACAAACACATGGAGAGATATACCATATTCTTGGACTGGAAGAGTCAATATCATGAAAATGATTATACTACCTAAAGCAATCTACAGACTCAATGCAATCCCTATCAAATTACCAGTGGCATTTTTACAGAACTAGAGCAAAAAGTCTTAAAATTTGTATGGAGACACAAAAGACTCCAAATAGCCAAAGCAGTCTTGAGGGAAAAAAACAGAGCTGGAGGAATCAGACTCCCTGACTTCAGACTATACTACAAAGCTACAGTCATCAAGACAGTATGGTACTGGCACAAAAACAGAAATATAGATCAATGGAACAGGATGAAAGCCCAGAGATAAACCCACACATTTATGGTCAACTAATCTATGACAAAGGAGGCAAGGATATACAATGGAGAAAAGACAGTCTCTTCAATAAGTGGTGCTGGGAAAACTGGACAGCTACTTGTAAAAGAATGAAATTAGAACACTCCCTAACACCATACACAAAAATAAACTCAAAATGGATTAGAGACGTAAATGTAAGATCAGACACTATAAAACTCTTAAAGGAAAACATAGGAAGAACACCCTTTAACATAAATCACAGCAAGATCTTTTTTCTTCCACCTCCAAGAGTAATGGTAATAAAAACAAAAATAAACAAATGGGACCTAATGAAACTTAAAAACTTTTGCAAAGCAAAGGACACTACAATCAAGACGAAAAGACAACCCTCAGAATGGGAGAAAATATTTGCAAACGAATCAATGGACAAAGGATTAATCTCCAAAATATATAAACAGCTCATGCAGCTCAATACTAAAAAAACAAACCACCCAATCAAAAAATGGGCAGAAGACCTAAATAGACATTTCTCCAAAGAAGACATACAGGTGGCCAAGAAGCACATGAAAAGCTGCTCAACATCACTAATTATTAGAGAAATGCAAATCAAAATACAATGAGGTATCACCTCACACCAGTTAGAATGAACATCATCAGAAAACGTACAAACAACAAATGCTAGAGAGGGTGTGGAGAAAAGGGAACCCTCTTGCACTGCTGGTGGGAACGTAACTTGATACAGTCACTGTGGAGAATAGTATGGACATTCCTTAAAAAACTAAAAACAGAATTATCATATGACCCAGAAATCCCACTACTGGGCATATACCCAGAGAAAACCATAATTCAAAAAGACAGATGCACCTCAATGTTCATTGCAGCACTGTTTACAATAACCAGGTCATGGAAGCAACCTAAATGCCCATCAACAGACGAATGGATAAAGAAGTTGTGGTACGTATATACAATGGAATATTACTCAGCCATAAAAAGGAACGGAATTGGGTCATTTGTAGAGACGTGGATGAACCTAGAGACTGTCATACAGAGTGAAGTAAGTCAGAAAGAGAAAAACAAATATCGTATATTAACGCATATATGTGGAGCCTAGGAAAATGGTACAGATGAACCAGTTTGCAGGACAGAAATAGAGACACAGATGTAGAGAACAAACATATGGACACCAAGGGGGGAAAGTGGTGGTGGGGTTGGTGGTTGTGGGATGAATTGGGAGATTGGGATTGACACATATGCACTAATATGTATAAAATGGATAACTAATAGGAACCTGCTTATAAAAAATAAATAAATTTTTTTTAAAAAGACCTTCCACAAGACCTTACACTTAAAGACTCTAAGCCTAAATTTCAGCTCTTGTAGATTGTGTTAAAATTAACAATCTCTCTTCATTAACAAGCACCATCAAGAGAGTGAAAAGACAAGCCACAAATGTGGAGAAGCTATTTGCAATCAACATAACAACAACAACAAAAATCAAGTATACAGAATATATAAAGATATCCTGAAAATAACAGGAAAACATAAAAAAACAAATTTAAAAATGGCCAAAAGTCTTGAACAGGCACTTTACAAAAAGAAAATCCAAATGGCAAATAAATACACAAAAAGATGCTCATTCTCATTAGAAATTGGAGAAATGCAAACCACTGAAATGCAAACCAAATGAAATCCTGAGATACTAATTCACAATTCAGAATGGGCGGGGGAGAAAAAGTCTAGTAATACCAAATGGTCACAAGAATGCAGAACCATGGAATATTTATGCCCTGCTAATGGAACTGGATTGTTATAATCACTTTAAGAAATTATTTGGCGTAACAGGGAGGAGACATGGGGATATATGTATATGTATAGCTGATTCACTTTCTTATAAAGCAGAAACTAACACACCATTGTAAAGCAATTATACTCCAATAAAGACGTTAAAAAAAGAAAAGAAATTATTGCCATTAAACTTGAACTGTTGAACTATTTGGTAACAAGCTTGAAAATGGGCATACTCCATGACCCAGCAATTTCCAAGTTTCTACTTCAGGTACTTGCTCTTAAAAAAAGTCTTGCAAATGTACCAGCATTCAATATATATTTACAGCAGCGCTGGTTATAGTAATAAAAAAGTCAGGAAACAGCCTAAATGTCTATCAACTACAGAGTTGATCATTTGCGATCTACTCACAATGTGAAGACCTAAAGCGTGGGGAAAAGGAGTTAAAGTTACAACACAAATGAGCCTCAGGAGCATAGCGTGAAACAACAAAAGCAAACTGTACAACAATTCATATAATACGATTCCATTTACATAAAACCTTAAAACATGCCAAATTAAATCCCATGTCAAGCCCAAAAGTTTGACTTCAGAGCTTATCACTCAAAGACAAGCCTGTAATCTTCAGTGGAGAGCGGGGCCAGTGGGAGTAGAACAAAGGGATACAGAAGCGGCTACAGGTAAAGGATCCATCCATGAATCACCCTGACCTCATGAAAGGACACTGCAGAGGTGACTATGGAGGGAATTCAAGTGCGTAAGGAGGCTCAGGGAAGAGACACCAGCCGCCCACATCTCTACAAATCATGCCTGGTAGGTCGGCTTCAAGGAGTTTTTGCTGCTGCTATGAAAAGATATCTTAATACCTGGAGCCCATTAACCAGAGCTGAAGCCAGCAGGCTCTTGCAGGCCAGCCTAAATTGTGCCTTCAGAGGACAGGCAGCTAAAAGGTGTTAGCTGGTGCTCATTCCTTAAGTCCCACGTTAACACTGGGCTGCAGTCAGGGTTCCCCTTTGCATCTGGGCATGAGAGTCCCTCTTTCTCTTTTCTAAGGAGAAAAAATGGAGAAGAAATAAGCAGACATGCAGCACCAGCAATGATGTAGACAGAAACGCACACAGGATCACACCTAATCCACACTGCAGCCCAGTGCAGCAGTTAAGATCATCCCCATTTACCAATGAAGACATCAATCCTCAGAGAAGTTAAATAGCTTGCTTATGGGGCTTCCCTGGGGGTGCAGTGGTTGGAAGTCCGCCTGTCGATGCAGGGGATATGGGTTCGTGCCCCGCTCCGGGAAGATCCCACATGCCGCGGAGCGGCTGGGCCCGTGAGCCACGGCCACTGAGTCTGCGCGTTCGGAGCCTGTGCTCCGCAACGGGAGAGGCCACAACAGGGAGAGGCCCGCGTACCGCAAAAAAAAAAAAAATAGCTTGCTTATGGCCACCCAGCTAGAAAGTGCCTGGATTTCCCTGGTGGCGCAGTGGTTAAGAATCTGCCTGCCAATGCAGCGGACATGGTTTCGAGCCCTGGTCCAGGAAGATCCCACATGCTGCGGAGCAACTAAGCCCGTGAGCCACAACTACTGAACCTGTGTTCTAGAGCCCACGAGCCACAACTACTGAGCCCATGTGCCACAACTACTGAAGCCCACACTCCTAGAGCCCGTGCTCCACAGCAAGAGAAGCCACTGCAATGAGAAGCCCGCGCACAGCAACAAAGAGTAGCCTCCACTCACCGCAACTAGAGAAAGCCCAGGCGCAGCAACGAAGACCCAACGCAGCCAAAACAAATAATTAATTAATTTTTGAAAAAAGAAAGCAAGTCTGGCATTCAAACCTAAGTGTCCCAGCGTTAAAGCCTCATAATCATTATTTTAAGTATCAAAGCTACCTCCTGGGGCTTCCCTGGTGGCGCAGTGGTTGAGAGTCCACCTGCCGATGCAGGGGACACGGGTTCGTGCCCTGGTCCGCGAAGATCCCACATGCCGCGGAGCGGCTGGGCCCGTGAGCCATGGCCGCTGAGCCTGCGCGTCCGGAGCCTGTGCTCCGCAACGGGAGAGGCCACAACAGTGACAGGCCCGCGTACCGCAAAAAAAAAAAAAAAAAAAAAAAACTACCTCCTGGCAGCCCAAAGCTGGAGGCCATGTTAAACAACAAGGATGGATGGTAAAGTGGGTATGAAGACAATGTAGAGAAGTATAAAGTGTCAGAAGTTACATCTACTATTGGAAAAAATGGCTCCTGGCTACTGGAAAACCAGTATCCCCAAAACACCCCAGTTCGAAGGGAAGAAACACACACTTAAGAGATTTTTATTATGGAAAAGATTTCTGAGAGGAGGCGAGGGAAAATCCAGAACTGAAAAAAGAAGAAAAATGTAATAAAAATTATGGGTCTCAGAAAATTCTCATCCTAAACCTTGTTGAGACCAGAAGTCATTAATCTCTCTTTTTAGATCAGGGTCATGGTACCAGCACTGGGCATTCTGCCCCAAATCCCTCAAAGTAAATTCAAGCTCCTCGGCTCACTCCCAGCCCTTCATCCTGGAGAAGTTAATAAATTAGCGATCAGAGGCTGTCTCTGTCTCCCTGCTCACCCAATTAATGATAATCTACTGGGGATGAACAACGTTCAGGCTGATGTCAGTGGAATGCTAAGGGAATTGCCATTAATTCCTCAGAAACCAACTCTCCTTTGATGGGTTCCACTGTAGAAAGTCCCTGCGCCTCTCTCAGCCAAACAAGGCTGTAATGGGATCCAAAGCCTTTAGAAAAGGCTGTCTTTGCCTCATATTGGGCACTGGGGGTATGACCAGTCACAGCAACGAGGGGTCTGCCTGGAGTAGGAAAGCAGTGGGCGTTGGGGGGTGCTCCCTGCCTACCTCGTGCCCCAGTACCAAAGCTCACCCCACATCTCACTCATCTTCATGACCAGCTAGTCTCTCCACAGCCTTTACCCCAAACGCCACTCATTGTATCATTTATGGAGTTTACACTCTGGGCCAGATGCTGTGGGGCATCGGGTAGTGATTAGGAGTACTATTTTGGGGGTGAGACTGCCCTGATTAGAAAGCGGGTTCTGCCTTTTACCACCTGTGTGGTCTCGAACAAGTTGTGTAACTCCTTTGATTCTCAGTTTCCTTATCTATAAGATAGTTACAATAATAATAACCCTATGCACAGAAGGATTACAGGACTAAAGCCCCTATGGTACCAAAGCAACATATAGTACAAAGAATGGACATTAACAGTTTTGATTATATCATTCTAATTACCTTATTTGAGCTAGTAAGTGGGTATTATTAATCCCAATTTACACCTGAAGAAACCAAGACTCAGAGGGAAGGCCATTTATTTTACCCAAGGACATAGCTCATTATTGGAAGAGGCAGGATTCACACCTACTTCAAGATGGCGTCAAGACTAGGATGTCTCTTCTCCGAACTTGTCTCTGGTGTTTCTCTCAGATTTACTTGCCAGTCATTTTTCTAAGGAAGGAGGCTTTTCAGAGGAAAGAGCCTTCATTTCAAGGCTGTTCTGATACTTCCCACAAGGAAGGAAGCCTCTCTCCAAGAGGTTCAGCCCTGAATCAGAACAGAGTAGGAGGTCTCCCACAAGCCCGGAGGAGCAAAGCCGTGGGGCTGCACATCACCAAACAGCTGGATCACTGCCTGGCAATAGGCAGCTCTCCCAGCCACCGCCACCCACCCCTAGCGCTGGCTCAGACCATCGCATGCACCACGCCGGAACAGCTCGAGGAAGCAGACTCTCTCAGCACAGCCTGGACCCCAATATCAGAAAGGTGTGGTAAAACCCAGAGATTATGAAAATCTAGCTTGGAGGATATAGAAACTTTGAGGAAAAAAATTAGAAGTCTGAAAGATAGCTGTTATCCTTCAGATGATTTCCATATAAGCCTAGTTCCTCCATTGGGATATTTGCCCTTAGGACAGTTTGGGTTAATAGGGAGGCAACCTGGTACTTCATAAATGGTCAACTATCAGCGCACCTATCAGTTGTCATTCTTGTAGGAAGTAGCTCTGGCATCCTTGATTCTACAAGTTTGGAAGGAAATCATTATCTTGTTAATATCAACTTCAAAGGCCAGAAATGGCCCCCAAAAGATACCAGTTTCCTTTAATGATCTTTATGTTTGGAGATCATACATTTATGGTAAGTGTTCCAAATACCCCTCTAGTCTCCAACGTTTGTAAGCTCCTTTCTCTTGCAGAAGAGGCTAAGCTTTTTCACATCCCTCCAGGGACCTTTACCAAGAGTAAGAGGCAGTAGCATCCTAACACAAAGCTTACCTAAGAGGAAGCTAAGCAAATCACAACCAGGACAAGGGAAGAATTCTACCCTCTGCACATAATCTCTTCAGCTTATCTCTTAAGACCCACTTTAAGGAATTCCCTTGGCGGTCCAGTGGTTAGGACTCCGTGCTTTCACTGCCAAGGGCCTGGGTTCAATCCCTGGTCGGGGAACTAAGATCCCACAAGCTGCTAAGATCCCTACAAGCTGCACGGGCTGCCAAAAAAAGAAAGAGAAAAAAAAAAAAGACCCACTTTAAGTTCCACCTTTTCCAGAAAGCCTTCCTAATGACCACAGGCATAACTCCAGCCAAAGAAGGCCATAAAAACTCTTAGAAACATTTTCAGTTGGCCCCTTATTCTTTATCGTTCTATTCTATGATGATAATAATTCAGACCATTGTTTTATCATCACTGAATGCTCACAAATACATTTATCATGTTCTCAAGTTCATTGCTGGACTTTCATGTGTATCTTTTCTCTTTAAATTGATTGTAAGCTCACTGAGGAAAAGGGACCAATTTTCTTGCTTTTTTATTACCTACTATGACTCATGGTACAAAACTGCAGTCTAGGGAGTACAGGTCACTTGAAGGTGACACCATTTGTGTCTGTGTCTTGCCAAACTTGTGGTAGTTTCATCAGCTTTTATCTGTCCTGAGTCAAGAAAAAGTAATGGAGCCACAGTGATCTAGGCTGGAACTTCTGAGGGGAAAAATGAAAAGGTCTCAGTCTTCTTCCCCTGATAAGCCAGGAGGCCCTTCTTCCTAGGAAGTCACTTTTATCTGTGTGTGACCAAAGAATGAGGAAACAGGGAGGACTGTGTCTGGCAGGCACTGGTTTAGGTCAACCAGAAGACAGTTTAAAGGGCTCTTGAGCTTTCTACGTTGACTAGTTCAGCTAGGTCATAAAGTTCTATTGCTTTTAATCACTCGATCCGTTTTTCTCTCCAGCTACTGTATCTTGCTCAGACCCAGCTGCTCCTGCCACCCATCACCTCCCACCCCAAGCAATAGGCCTGGCCAATCATGGCTTGATTTGATTGGTTCAAGGATGAGCACATGGTCTGAGCAGAGCCAATCAGAGTCCCTTTCTAAGGTTAATGGCTATCCATTAAAAAAGATAAGTTCTCTTTCTGTGTGGGGTTCCTGTGTGTGGGACCATGCCCGCCTGGGTCTGTTAGCAATCGTCTTCCAGGGCTATATGGAAGAATCCAGTCTGTCGTATGACAGAATGAACTCACAAACACAGGGAAGTAAAGACCAGAGGACAAAGGAAAAAGACAGCTTCCCTAACATCATTTGAGCCAAAGAACCCAGCCATGCCTGAATCCACCTTCTACCCCTGGCCTTTGCAGTTTCTAGAGCAAATTCATTCTCTTTTCACTTATGCCAGTATAATGTGGGTTTCTGTCGCTTGCAGACAGAATCCTGATAAACACAAGAGCGACCTAGCAGGAACAGGAAGTGTACTCTATGAGGGAATGGGCCACATCTGTCTTGTTACGGCCATACCCCTAGGGTCCAGCTTGATAATTACTTGGTAAAGGAACGAATACATCTCTGGAAACATAAACACCTCAGCAGGAAATGGTCCAGCAGCAAAGAGGCAAGAGGCAAGAGCCCCAGCAAGCATTTGAATAATCACCATTGGCCCTTGGAAGAAGGGTACCATTCCTTGTCTTTATTCTAGTCTACTGTATGAGATTTTCAAAAGGACACCTGACAATTTATTGGTTAAATACTTCCTAACTCGACTCTCTTCCTTGGTGATATACTCCAGTTTTCACCTATGTACTGTAATTAGAATGCTTTTTATGTTTCAGTGGAGTTTGTCTCCGAGACTTTTTGGGTTCTTTCTTCATATATCGATCTTCTTCAGCCCACTGCAGACCCTCCCTAAAGTGCAAAGAAGGTCGCTGGTAGGATGTTCGTTAGATGTTTTAAAATAACTTCCATTCCCCAAAGTAGAATCCTTCAGCAGTGGTAACTTAGCAACATGACAAAACACCTCCATGAGCAAAAAGCAGCAGGAAAAATTTGGTCTTTTATCATACTTATTTACTTGCAACAAGCGTGTCACTTACTGATAAGCAAAACAAACAGAATTGCCACCATATGTATGTTTTCTCTGTCGGCGTTGAAAGAGATGTTTGTGTGCAAACAGGGAGCCAACACAAATGGAGTCTATAGCAAATCTGCAATATTTCTAAACCTCTCAGTTAATTGTTCAAGCCCACTACGTCCATATGACATACTGGAGACTTAAAGAGAAAATATTTGGAATAAATTTTAAAGTATGGTCTTTTTCCTGTGCATTGGCAGGGAGGTATGGAATACTAAAGCAAAATGTTCATGTGTATCCTGGGTACCAGTATATCTGTAGATACCAATTAAGTGCTTGGAATTAGGAAGAAAAACATGCTGAGGATATTACCCTTGCTCCCTGTTTTTATAGGTCTGAATCCAAGGTTAGTAAATGGTCTCCCTTAATGAGACACTGGGTCATTAGTGGTACCATGGGGAAGCATGGCAGAAAGTCAGAGCTAACATTGTGAAGAGGTCCCCATGCTAAGGAGAGTCTGTGCAGCAACAGTATTTGTGCCTTCTGAGTTTCACAGGCCCCCCCCCTTTTTTTTTAAGCATAGTTGATTTACAATGTTGTATTAGTTTCAGGTGTGTAGCAAAGTGATTCAGTTATACATATTTTTTTCAGATTATTTTCTATTATAGTTTATTATGAGATACTGAATAGAGTTCCCTACACTACACAGTAGGTCCCTGTTGTTTATCTATTTTATATATAGTAGTGTGTGTCTGTTAATCCCAAATTCCCAATTTATCCCTATCCCTCTTCCCCTTGGTAACTATAAGTTTGTTTTCTATGTCTCACAGGTCTTTTTTTTTTTTTTTTTTTGGGGCCCACCTAATGTCATGCAGGATCCTAGTTCCCAGACCAGGGACCAAACTTGTGCCCCCTGCAATGGAAGCACAGAGTCCTAACCACTGGACCACCAGGGAACTCCTCATAGGCCTTTTTGATATGGCTCCATGGTGACCATGATTATCAGCCAAAGAGATGACAAATGCCATCCCAACATCTGTTCAACATTAGGTCACGTTAATAAGACAACTCCAAAATATCCCAGAGTGATCTTATTTATGAGTAGGTTAGTCCGTACCACTCCATTGCTTTACAATTTTCAAGGAACCCCAACCTCCTACAAGGTTGGGCCACATTTCCCAACATGGAACACAGGGCCGTTGGTGATCTGGGACCTCTACACTCAGCCTCATCTCACACCCATAGAGACGCACGCTTTTCTCACCAAACGCACAGGCTTCTCAGCATTTCCACTCATTTCCCAATGATTCTTGCTCCAGTGCCTTTGCTCATTCTCTTCCCCTGTTTGGCCTCCACAGACCACTTCAATAGTCCGAATCATACCCATTCCAACCAGGAATCCTTCCCTAACCCCTCTTTTCCACCCCTCATGTCCACAGGCTAGGTAAGGGCTCCTTCTGGTGTTTCCAAACGCCCTGTACCTGCTGCCCTCATTGCATTCACCACAGGTCATTATCATTTTCTGTTTATTAGTCAGCTTCCTCCACTAGACGAAGACCTCCTTCTGGACCAGACTGTGTTCTCAGGCAATTCTGGAACACCAATGCCTAGCAGAGAAATTGGCATCTAGGAGGCACCCAAAGAACACTTCTTGAATAATGAATAAATTAGCTTCTATTTTTTCCCAAAGTAAATCATAATTCCTCTTAAAGCACACCCACGAGCACACACATAACCTTGCACATGCATATATACACACATACGGCCACACACGTACACACACCCATTATGACAACTTTTGAAAAGAGAGGAAAGGAATTATAAAACAATAAAATGTCAGCATTCAAAAGTACCTTCTTAAAGTCTAATCTTTTTCTGTACGTGAATACTTTATCAACCCAGTCGTGTTCAACTTTCACGTCTCCAGTGACTGACAGGGAACACGCCACACCCAGAAGCAACCTTTTCTATTCTTGGGCTATTCTGAGTGTTGGCGAGTTCCTGCTTATGATGAGCTGCAACTTGCTTGACTATAACTTCCACCAACTCGCTGGTCCTAGCTCTGATTCCCTAGAGCTACAGAGAGTAAGTCTAATCTTTCCCATGTGGCAACCCTTCAAATATTTAAAGAAGCAAAGGCTTCCCTTCTCCAGGGTACACTCCATACATTCCTTAAACAGATGCCCAAACACTTGAGGCCTGAGTCCCTCTCACAGCCTTGGTTCTTCTTTCTGGACATGGTTCAGAATCAACCCTTGGGATCCTCTGTTAAAAACTTCGAACATGCATATTGGTATGAAATGTAAAATTACATTCTTAAACTTTATTGAACATTAAAATCACCTGGGGAGTTTAAAATGCTCTGTCGGCGGGTCCCCACCCACAGAGATTCCGATTCTCCATGGGTATGCATTGGGACCCAGGGATCTTTATTTTCACAAGCTGTTCAATCCATTCAGCTTTGCAAGGTCCACAGACCACTCTTCAAGAAACAAAGACATCACTAATCTCAGTTTTCTCTCTTGCAAACAGGGATTCAGTCTGTCTTCTTCTCAGATCACACGGTGGGTTGAGACCTAACTCCTAAACCGGTGACAAAATACTGTCTAAATATTGAACGCACATTAATAATGATGGAAAGGGTATCAAGCACTCACTAAGCTTTCAGTCTGAGCAAAAGAGCTAGCAGGTGGTGTCCCTTCATCAGAGGCTGAGTTAGAAAGGGTGGGGAAGGGAGGTGAGAGCAGGTTTCAAGCGCTTCACCCTTCCCAATGGCAGTCTTTCAAGCAGCATAATGATAAGTGATCTGCTCTCCGTATTTTATGAATGTGTCATGGGAAGCCTTTTCCATTCCATAAATACTTGTATTAGTAAATCAAATAAGCTGGAGAAGCACTTAGGCAGGATGCCAGGAGAAAATTCATGCCGGCATTCCTTCACTTCATTAATGTTATTAGTAAATCATTAATAGACACTACTGATGAATTTTACTTAAAGAGAGTCTTTCTATCAAAGCAATGGAGAATGAGCTACAGAGAGTAAGGCCTCATAGAGAAACTTCCAGGGAGAGAAGGGAGTCTCAAAAGATGCTAAAAACCCAGGCTCCAGAATCAGACAGTACTGAGTTTGAATCCTTAGCCCTTCCAACTACTAATATATTACCTTGAGCAAGTTACTTAAGTAATGTTCAGAGCTACATTTTCTCTTCTGTAAAGTGGAACTTCTAATGGTTCCAGTATCATGGGGTTGTTAAAACAATTAAATGAAAATACAATGCAAGGCCTCAACTAGGGACCTTGGTATTATTTAATTCCATATTTGTACACGTATGTGCTTATTTCTTCATTTCTTATTTCTTCTATATTCATAAAACACTGCACGAAATCCATAGTCAAACTACCTCCTCCATTTCACCGATGAAGACACTAAGGCAAAGATTTGGTCAATTGCCATGGAAACAAAATTCAGGTCATTCAGCCATGGGTCCAAAGCTCTGTTTCCCATCAGCCTCCCTCTCACAATGTTGCCCTGGCATCAGGAGAGAAAGAGGGGCTTCTGAAAGCAAACTGGCCTGATGCCCACCCTGGTGAAGCTAATACAACACAAGGAGAAAAGCTACAGATCTAGATTCCATTCTTCCCCATGTGCTCAGTTATTCCTTCATTTGTTCATTTCACAAGTATTTATGGAGCCCCTTTTCTCTGCCAGGTACTGGGCCAGGACCTGGGAAGAGTGGAGAGTAAAGCACATTGGATGACCTCTGTTCTCACTTTATTTAGGTCTCTGCTCAAATGTCACCCTATCCAAGAAGCTCCCCCGACCTATCACCCTACCCAACAGAGCAGCCTATACCCCTGTCACAGCCTCGACCTTACCTATTTTCCTCCATTGCCTCACATACTGTTTCGTTTATTTTCTTCCCCATCCCCTGCTATAATGTAAGCTCAATGAAGGTAGGACTTTCTCTAGCTTGTTCACTTTTATATCCCCAGTCCCAAGAGTGGTGCCTGGCCCACAGTACACACTCAATGAAGAGTCTGCTGGCTAAATAAACAGAGGGGGAAATCTTGGTGAGGGAAGGTGGGGAGAGGAAGTAAACCAATAAATGGTTGTGAACTGTGAAGTGCTAGGAAGGAAATCCACTGGGGTTGACTAGGGAATGATGGGCAGGGAGCCTCTTGGTTGCTGGACAGATGGTGATGGAGATCCTTCCTGAGGGGGCGATAATCCAAGGGTCGATGAGCAGCCCATGTACAGACAAGGAGGGAACTCTACCCTTAGCCCTCAGGTGACCTTAGGCCTGTCACTGCCCTTTCCACACAGCAGCCAAATCAGTATTCAACAATCAGAAGCAATTCTCCACTGTCAGACCCCTCCCAGAACTTAGCATGCTGAAGATGCTGAGGGCCGGAATAGCATTAGGGGCCTAGCTGGGACGTGATACTTAAGCAAAAGGCCTTCATAAAATCCACTGCACGCACCACTGAAATTATAACGGAAAGAGGATTTAAGCCTGGGCTTTCCGCCTGGGGAGCTGCACAGTTCTGCAATATTTTGGTTATGCTCTAATTAGTTGTTAGCATACGGTGCAGGTGTCAGGTAATCTGTGCTTATTAGAAAGAAATCTGCAGGTAGCAACCAGCATAATGGGATGCGAGGAGGCCCCAGGCACCCCCCCCCCCCTTGGAAAAAATCCAGCATCCCCTGTGCCACATGCAGGTGGGACGTGGAGGTAGAACTCAAAGGACTGTGGCATGTTCGGGACTCAGGTGGGAGATACGGATTTGACCACCAGCTGCACAAGCGAGATTAGTTTCCAAACCAGTAGGGGCAGCAGAGCATCTATGGGAAGGGCTGCATTTACACTCTCCATAGGGTGTACTGCGAGGAGAAATACTTCCTATGTCTCCCATTGACTATACGTCTGTGTATAACTGAATCACTTTGCTGTACAACTGAAACTAAACACAACATTGTAAATTAACTAGATTCCATTCTTTAAAAAGGATTTCAAAGGAAAAAAAAAAGAAAAACAATGTGGCATAAAGGCATCACCTCACCCTCACATTAGAAAAAGAAAGCAGGCAGAGGAGGAAAAGAAGCTCATATGGGTCAGAGGTAACCACACAGATGGTCTGACACCTTCTACCACCAGCCGTCCTCTGCACCTTACCTGAAATGAAAACAGCATTCCTGCAGTCTGAACCACAGCAGCTCACACCCACAGATTAAAATCACCATGCTCTAAATTGAAGAACAAGGATTATTTCCCCATTCTGGTACGTGGTGGCCAAGTGGCTCAAGCCTGTCATTTCAACTCTGGACTTTCACAGCCAAAGTACAGAACATTCTGGAGAGATAATAATTTTACACAAGAGAATCCACCTTAAGCCATCAGCATTCTACCTGAAATTCATTTATTAGGTTAGCTTTCAAAGAGACAGGATGCTGAATGAATGGAACCAAGAGTGGGTAAGTTTTAA
This sequence comes from Stenella coeruleoalba, assembly GCF_951394435.1. Taxonomy (NCBI): domain Eukaryota; kingdom Metazoa; phylum Chordata; class Mammalia; order Artiodactyla; family Delphinidae; genus Stenella; species Stenella coeruleoalba. Next base: position 130,567,371 of record NC_137148.1, on the reverse strand, counting down.
TGAAAATAAAAGTTAGAAAAAGGACTACTATATCGCCCACTGCTGGGGAGAGCTAGCCTAAGATAGCAGGGTTCTTCTGAGAGTGCCCTGAGTTGTCATGGCAGAAAAACACTGGAAACCCAGAGATGATGGTCTCAGAGAGGGAGGCACAAATCAGAAAAATAACACCTTCTTCAGAGTTTTGCCAAGAGCACTTCCTGCTCTCCAACCTCACTTTGACTCTCAGTCTTTCCACCTGCAAAATGGGCATAATACCATCTTCCTCTTGAAGCTGAATAAAGATTAAGTGAAGTAGCACTTGTCAAGAACCTAGCAGAGGGGGGACCTTCAAGATGGCAGAGGAGTACGACATGGAGATCACCTTCCTCCCCACAAATACATCAAAAATACATCTACTTGTGGAACAGCTCCTACAGAACACCTACTGAACGCTGGCAGAAGACCTCAGACCTTCCAAAAGGCAAGAAACTCCCCACGGACCTGGGTAGGGCAAAAGAAAAAAGAATAAACAGAGACAAAAGGATAGGGACGGGACCGGCACCAGTGGGAGGGAGCTGTGAAGGAGGAAGTTTCCACACACTAGGAAGCCCCTTCACTAGCGGAGACTGCGGGTGGCGGAGGGGGAAAGCTTCGGAGCTGCGGAGGAGAGCACAGCAGCAGGGGTGTGGAGGGCAAAGCAGACAGATTCCCGCACAGAGGACCAGGGCCGACCAGCACTCACCAGCCCGAGAGGCTTGTCTGCTCACCCGCTGGGGCAGGTCTGGGCTGGGAGCTGAGGCTGGGGCTTCGGAGGTCAGATCCCAGGGAGAGGAGTGGGGTTGGCTGCGTAAACACAGCCTGAAGGGGGCTAGTGAGCCACAGCTACCTGGGAGGGAGTCCAGGAAAAGCTCCGAAACTGCCTAAGAGGCCAGAGACAATTGTTTCGGGATGCGCAAGGAGAAGGGATTCAGAGCACCACCTAAACAAGCTCCAGAGACTGGCACAAGCCGTGGCTATCAGCCCGGACCCCAGAGACGGGCGTGAGACGCTAAGGCTGCTGCAGCCACCAAGAAGCCTGTGTGCGAGCACAGGTCACTATCCACACCTCCCCTCCCGGGAGCCTGTGCAGCCCACCACTGCTTGGGTCCTGTGATCCAGGGACAACTTCCCTGCGAGAACAAATGGTGTGCCTCAGTCTGTTGCAACGTCATGCTGGCCTCTGCCACCACAGGCTCGCCCCCTGCCGCCTCAGGCTCGCCCCGCGTTCCGTACCTCTCCCTCCCCCCAGCCTGAGTGAGCCACAGCCCCCTAGTCAGCTTCTACTTTAACCCCGTCCTGTCTGGACGGGGAACAGACCCCCTTAGGTGACCTACATGCAGAGGCTGGGCCAAATCCAAAGATGAACCCCAGAAACTGTGTAAACAAAGACGAGAAAGGGAAATCTCTCCCAGCAGCCTCAGGAGCAGTGGATTAAATCTCCACAATCAACTTGATGTACCCTGCATCTCTGGAATACCTGAATAGGCAACGAATCATCCCAAATTGAGGCAGTGGACTTTGGGAGCAACTGTACCCTTGGGGTTTGCTTTCTGCATCTAATTGGTTTCTGCTTTTATGTTTATCTTAGTTTAGTATTTAGAGCTTATTACCACTGGCTCTGCTTTTACCACTTGTCCTAGGGTTCTGTCTGTCCGTTGTTTTGTTTTGTTTGTTTGTATAGTTTTTAGTACTTGTTATCATGGGTGTATTTGTTTTTTGGTTTGGTTGCTCTCTTTCTTTTTTTATTACTTTTTTAGTTTGTAATAATATTTTTTATATTTTATTTTAATAACTTTATTTATTTTGATTTTTCTGTCTTATTTTTTTCTCCCTTCTCTTCTGAGCTGTGTGGCCAACAGGGTCTTGGTGCTCTAGCCAGGTGTCAGGCCTGAACCTCTGAGGTGGGAGAGCCGAGTTCAGGACATTGGTCCACCAGAGACCTCCCAGCCCCACATAATATCAAACAGCGAAAGCTCTCCCAGAGATCTCCATCTCAACACTAAGACCCAGCTCCTCCCAATGACCAGCAAGCTACAGTCCTGGACACCCTATGCCAAACAACTACCAAGACAGGAACACAATCCCACCCATTAGTAGAGAGGCTGCCTAAAATCATAATAAGTTCACAGACACCCTAAAACACACCACTGGATGCGGTATTGCCCAACAGAAAGACAAGACCAGCCTCAGCCACCAGAACACAGGGACCAGTCTCCACCACCAGGAATCCTACACAAACCACTGAACCAATCTTAGCCACTGGGGGCAGACACCAAAAACAACAGAAACTATGAACCAGCAGCCTGCAAAAAAGAGACCCCAAACACAGTAAGTTAAGCAAAATGGGAAGACAGAGAAATATGCAGCAGATGAAGGAGCAAGGCAAAAACCCACCAGACCAAACAAATGAAGAGGAAATAGGCAGTCTACCTGAAAAAGAATTCAGAGTAATGGTAGTAAAGATGACCCAAAATCTTGGAAATAGAATGGAGAAAATACAAGAAATGTTTAACAAGGACCTAGAGGAACTAAAGTGCAAACAAACTATGATGAACAACACAATAAATGAAATTAAAAACTCTCTAGAAGGATTCAATAGCAGAATAACTGAGGCAGAAGAACAGATAAGTGACCTGGAAGATAAAATAGTGGAAATAACTACTGTAGAGAAGAATAAAGAAAAAAGAAAGATAAGAATTGAGGACAGTCTCAGAGACTTCTGGGACAACATTAAATGCACCAACATTCAAATTATAGGGGTCCCAGAAGAAGAAGAGAAAAAAAAAGTGACTGAGAAAATATTTGAAGAGATTATAGTTGAAAATTTCCCTGACATGGGAAAAGAAAGAGTCAATCAAGTCCAGGAATTGCAGAGAATCCCATACAGGATAAATCCAAGGAGAAACATGCCAAGACACATACTAAGCAAACTATCAAAAACTAAATACAAAGAAAAAAATATTAAAAGCAGCAAGGGAAAAACAACAAATAACATACAAGGGAATCCCCATAAGGTTAACAGCTGATCTTTCAGCAGAAACTCTGTAAGCCCAAAGGGAATGGCGGGACATATTTAAAGTGATGAAAGGGAAAAACGTACAACCAAGATTACTCTATCCAGCAAGGATCTCATTCAGATTCGACAGAGAAATTAAAACCTTTACAGACAAGCAAAAGCTAAGAGAATTCAGCACCACCAAACTAACTCTACAACAAATGCTAATGGAACTTCTCTAGGCAGGAAACACAAGAGAAGGAAAAGACCTACATAAACGAACCCAAAACAATTAACAAAATGGTAACAGGAACATACATATCGATAATTACCTTAAATACAAATGGATTAAATGCTCCAAGGAAAAGACACAGACTGGCTGAATGGATACAAAAACAAGACCACTACATATGCTGTCTATAAGAGACCCACTTCAGACATAGGGACACATGCAGACTGAAAGTGAGGGGATGGAAAAAGATATTCCATGCAAATGGAAATCAGAAGAAAGCTGGAGTAGCAATTCTCATATCAGATAAAATAGACATTAAAATAAGGAATGTTACAAGAGACAAGGAAACACACTACATAATGACCAAGGGATCAATCCAAGAAGAAGATATAACAATTGTTAATATTTATGCACCCAAAATAGGAGCACCTCAATACGTAAGGCAACTGCTAACAGCCATAAAAGGGGAAATTTACAGTAACACAATCATACCAGGGGACTTTAACACCCCACTTTCACCAAAAGTGAAAATAAATAAGATCATCCAAAATGAAAATAAATAAGGAAACACAAGCTTTAAATAATACATTAAACAAGATGGATTTAATTGATACTTAAAGGACATTCCATCCAAAAACAACAGAATACACTTTCTTCTCAAGTGCTCATGGAACATTCTCCAGGATAGATCATACCTTGGGTCACAAATCAAGCCTTGGTAAATTTAAGAAAATTGAAATCGTATCAAGTATCTTTTCTGACCACAACACTATTAGAGTAGATATCAATTACAGGAAAAAAAACTGTAAAAAATACAAACACAAGGAGGCTAAACAATACACTACTAAATGACCAAGAAATCACTGAAGAAATCAAAGAGGAAATCAAAGATACATAGAAACAAATGACAATGAAAACATGATGACCCAAAACCTATGTCATGCAGCAAAAGCAGTTCTAAGAGGGAAGTTTATAGCAATACAATCCTACCTACCTCAAGAAACAAGAAAAATCTCGAATAAACAACCTAATCTTACACCTAAAGCAATTAGAGAAAGAAGAACCAAAAAACCCCCCAAAGTCAGCAGAAGAAATCATAAAGATTAGATCAGAAATCAATGAAAAAGAAATGAAGGAAATGATAGCAAAGATCAATAAAACTAAAAGCTGGTTCTTTGAGAAGATAAATAAAATTGATAAACTATTAGCCAGACTCATCAAGAAAAAAGGGAGAAGACTCAAATCAATAGAATTAGAAATGAAAAAGGAGATGTAACAACTGACACTGCAGAAATACAAAGGATCATGAGAGATAACTATAAGCAAATATATACCAATAAAATGGACAACCTGGAAGAAATGGACAAATTTTTAGAAAAGCACAACCTTCTGAGACTGAACCAGGAAGAAATAGAAAATATAAACAGACCAATCACAAGTCCTGAAATTGAAACTGTGATTAAAAATCTTCCAAAAAACAAAAGCCCAGGACCAGATGGCTTCACGGGAGAATTCTAACAAACACTTAGAGAAAGGCTAGTACCTAGCCTTCTCAAACTCTTCCAAAATATAGCAGAGGGAGGAACACTCCCAAACTCATTCTATGATGCCACCATCACCCTGATACCAAAACCAGACAAAGATGTCACAAAAAAAGAAAACTACAGGCCAATATCACTGATGAACATAGATGCAAAAATCCTCAACAAAATACTAGCAAACAAAATCCAGCAGCACATTAAAAGGATCATACACCATGATCAAGTGGGGTTTATCCCAGAGATGCAAGGATTCTCCAATATATGAGAATCAATCAATGTGATACACCATATTAACAAATTGAAGGAGAAAAACTGTATGATCATCTCAATAGATGCAGAAAAAGCTTTTGACAATATTCAACACCCATTTATGATAAAAACCCTGCAGAAAGTAGGCATAGAGGGATCTTACCTCAACATAATAAAGGCCATATATGACAAACCCACAGCCAACATAATCCTCAATGATGAAAAACTGAAACCATTTCCTCTAAGATCAGGAACAAGACAAGGTTGCCCACTCTCACCATTATTATTCAACATAGTTTTGCGAATTTTAGCCACAGCAATCAGAGAAGAAAAACAAATAAAAGGAATCCAAATTGGAAAACAAGAAGTAAAGCTGTCACTGTTTGCAGATGACATGATACTATACATAGAGAATCCTAAAGATGCTACCAGAAAACTACTAGAACTAATCAATGAATTTGGTAAAGTAGCAGGATACAAAATTAATGCACAGAAATCTCTTGCATTTCTATACACTAGTGATGAAAAATCTGAAAGAGAAATTAAGGAAACACTCCCATTTACTACTGCAGCAAAAAGAATAAAAAAACTAGGAATAAACCTACCAAAGGAGACAAAAGACCTGTATGCAGAAAACTATAAGACACTGATGAAAGAAATTAAAGACGATACAAACAGATGGAGAGATATACCATGTTCTTGGATTGGAAGAATCAACATTGTGAAAATGACTCTACTACCCAAAGCAATCTACAGATTCAATGCAATCCTGATTAAACTACCGATGGCATTTTTCACAGAACTAGAACAAAAAATGTCACAATTTGTATGGGAAAACAAGAGACCCCGAATAGCCAAAGCAATGTTGAGAAAGAAAAACAGAGCTGGAGGAATCAAGCTCCCGGACATCAGAGTATACTACAAAACTACAGTAATCAAGACAGTATGGTACTGGCACAAAAACAGAAATATAGATCAATGGAAGAGGATAGAAAGCCCAGAGATAAACCCATGCACATATGGTCACCTTATTTTTGATAAAGGAGGCAAGAATATACAATGGAGAAAAGACAGCCTCTTTAATAAGTGGTGCTGGTAAAACTGCACAGCTAAAACAATGAAACTAGAACACTGCCTGACACCATACACAAAAATAAACCCAAAATGGATTAAAGACCTAAATGTAAGGCCAGACACTATAACACTCTTAGAGGAAAACATAGGCAGAACACTCAATGACATAAATCACAGCAAGATTCTTTTTGACCCACCTCCTAGAGAAATGGAAATATAAATAAACAAATGGGACCTAATGAAACTTCAAAGCTTTTGCACATCAAAGGAAACCATAAAGACGAAAATACAACCCTCAGAATGGAAGAAATATTTGCAAACGAAGCAACTGACGAAGGATTCATCTCCAGTATATGCAAGCAGCTCATGCAGCTCAATATCAAAAAAGAACAACCCAATCAAATAATGGTCAGAAGACCTAAATAGACATTTCTTCAAAGAAGATATCAGATTGCCAACAAACACATGAAAGGATGCCCAACATCACTAATCATTAGAGAAATACAAATCAAAACTATAATGAGGTATCACCTCACACCGGTCAGAATGGCCATCATCAAAAAATCTACAAACAATAAACGCTGGAGAGGGTGTGGAGAAAAGGGAATGTAAATTGATACAGCCACTGCTGATGGGAATGTAAATTGATACAGCCACTGTGGAGAACAGTATGGAGTTTCCTTAAAAAACTACAAATAGAACTACCATATGACCCAGCAATCCCACTACTGGGCATATACCCAGAGAAAACCATAATTCAAAAAGAGTCATGTACCACAATGTTCATTGCAGCTCTATTTACAATAGCCAGGACATGGAAGCAACCTAAGAGTCCACCGATAGATGAATGGATAAAGAAGATGGGGCACATATATACAGTGGAATATTACTCAGCCATAAAAAGAAATGAAATTGAGTTATTTGTAGTGAGGTAGATGGACCCAGAGACTGTCATACAGAGTGAAGTCAAAAAGAGAAAAATAAATACCGTATGCTAACACATATACATGGAATCTAAAAAATAAATAAATAAATGAAAAATGGTTGTGAAGAACGTAGGGGCAGGACAGGAATAAAGACGCAGACGTAGAGAATGGAGGACATGGGGAGGGGGAAGGGTAAGCTGGGACAAAGTGAGAGAGTGGCAGGGACATATATACACCACCAAATGTAAAACAGATAGCTAGGGGAAAGCAGCCGTATAGCACAGGGAGGTTAGCTCGTGCTTTGTGTCCATCTACAGGGGTGGGATAGGGAGGGTAGGAGGGAGATGCAAGAGGGAGGAGATATGGGGATATATGTATACGTGTAGCTAATTCACTTTGTTATACAGCAGAAACTAACACAACATTATAAAGCAATTATACTCCAATAAAGATGTTGAAAAAAAGAAAAAGAAAGAAGAACCTAGCAGAGAGCTTGGTACATAGTAGGCATTCAGTAAGGAGTGACTGATTTTTTTTTAAATGGTACATAGAAAACAAACTTATGCTTATCAAAGGGGAAAGTGGATGGGGGAGAGATAAATCAGGCGTTTGGGATTAGCAGATACAAACTACTATATATAAAATAGATAAACAACAAGGTCCTACTATAGCACAGGAAACTATATTAAATATCTTATAATAAACCATAATGGAAAAGAATATGAAAAAGAATATATGTGTGTGTGCGTGTGTGTATAAACTGAATCACTATGCTGTACACCAGAAATTAACACAACATTGCAAATCAACTATTCTCCAATTAAAAAAAATAAAATTAAAAAAAATGGTAATAAGACTGTGACAGAGTATGTGTGCAGAAAGAAACATGAACACTGAATAATGAAGACTAACTTCATATATTCTGCCTAAGAGTTGCAGGACAACTACTCTAAAATCATTACTCTGGAGAAGAGAGGCAGCTTCAAGATTGGTAGATTTTTGCTCCCCCACACTGAGTCAAAGTATCTGTGGGCCTGAAGTAGACAAATGTTCCCACCTTATCAGTGGATTTCTTTTCTAACTAAAATGCATGAACTCTTGTAAGCTCCAGGTGCCCAGAGGAAGGGAGGCGGGATGGGAGGAGGTGAGCAGTGTGTCACAAAGAACCTTCTCCCTTGTTTAAAATCCAACAACAACAACAAAAAGGTTATTGCCTAACAATATAAGTAAAGATCCTGAATGACCAAGCAGGGGAGATCTCTATGGAAACACAGAGACACCATATTAGGAGGGAAGAAGACAGACAAGAATGGATGTCCCAGAGGTCTTTCCCCAAGGTGGCGGTGCACTGTCTGGGGCTGGTGGTACCCAATTTCTGCCTGTCTCAGCTGGCACTTTCCAAGTGATAGCCTGGTAGGGAGCCAGGGAGAAATGTCCATGGAAGGACCATAATAGTGATAGTTGACCTTTACTGTGTGCTTCCTTTGTGCCAGCACTTTGCATTCATCATCGCATTTATCTCTTACAAAATCTTGTAACTTGACACTATTATTATCCCCATTTCAGGGATAAGGAACCTGAGGCACCAGGAAGGTTACTTTGCCAGGCTTCATAACTAATAGATGGTGAAGATGGGATTCAAATCCTAGAAGCTCAATAATCATCATTAATATTCACTGGGCACTTACCAAACGCCACACACTGCTAAATCCTTAACCACATCTTTTCTTTTATTCCTTATGACAACCCTAGGTGGTGGCTACTGTCATGAGGCCCCCCTTACAGATGAATAAACTGAGGTTCAGAAAAGTTAGGTGACTCACTCAAGGTTATCCAGCTAGTAAGTAGTGGAAACAGGATCCAAACCCAAAATCCAGATCCACTTTGTCAAAGACTGTGCTCTATACACCACACTGACCAAACTGCTGCGCATAAAGAGAATATAGGGATATCGTGTGCTCTGGAATGGGGCCCTAGAACTTGCATTTCCAACAAGTTCCCAGGAGATACAGATGCTGCTGGTCAGGGATCAGACTTTTGAGAACAACTGACCCAGGGAGAGTGGCCTGAAGGATGAATTCCTTCCCCAACTCCTCCTGAACGTTGAGTTAGATGTACTCTGAAAGGTATGCATCCCCTACTGAACCAGCAATACTCTGCACTGGAAAGGCACATTTCAAGTGTCTCTCTTCCCCCATGAGATGTAAAGCCTAAAACTAAAGTCTAATATAATGTGCTGTCTTGAACCTGAAATAGGGAGGGCTCCAGATGGCTTAATCCCAAGTCTCCCTCCCAATTCTGCTTCTACAGATAACGTCCCCCTTGATGAGACACAGATCCTGCTTATCCCTGAGAAGCAGGTTTTGGTTCTTTGCCAGTGCATGGAATTAACAAGCGAATCACACCCTTCTGTGGGAACCAGGGGTCACCCCATCCCCTTGATACTATAGAGCTTGCCTCCTACAGCTCCTGGTTGTTCACTCTGTTCCCAGTTGTGCCCCCCCATGTGGCCTTGTGCAGTGTCCTCCTCCCCTCTGCTGTGAGTACACACGACTAATGAACCGCTGGCTGTCTCATCTGTCCAGTGTCAGGTGTCATGTATTCCGCTGTCCCCATGACCCTCAGATAAGGATCTTTCCCTCACCAACAAAGTGAAGAGAAGGGGACTTAGACACACTGGGTGATGAGCTCCATGAGAGGAGACACTCTTTCCATCTTATCAGTGTCCCCTCCACAGCCTGGCATGGGTCCAAGGCAATGAAAGACACATGGGATTGAATGCTTGAAAACCTCCTAACCCTCTGAAGCCCCCTTTCTTTTAGACAAATAGAGAAACTCAGTCTTGAGCATTAACATGACGTGCCAGGCCTGCTTCCCGCCAGCCCCCAGCAGAGGACACGGACCTGCCCTTGCTGGTGAGCAGATCCATGGGGACAGATTCATCCATTCTGTGGGTCACCTGCCAGACCAAACATTCCTCAGCTCAGGGGCTCAGAGGCTTCAGGACGCTGCCCTGGGCAATTTCAGGTCTCTTCCCTGTTCTGCCTGAGCAAGTATGAGAAATTGGGTCCGATACACTAGGAAGAGCCACTCTTAGAAGCCCTGTTCAGGGCGCACAGACCTCGTGTCCATTCCAGTTGACCAGAAGCAGTACAGAGTTTGTTCTAAGAGGGCCAGCTGATATACAAAAGCATCAGAATGGGAGTGCTTTGAATCAGAGGCACCTATGTACCAGGGGTGCTGTGGGGGAATTAGGGGTCCACTTGGCTCTTACAAAGCTCATGTCATGACAGTAACACAACCATGACCTCCACGTCCTGTGTCCAGCTCTGCAGCAGGCTCGTCGTGTACCATACCTGCCATTTAATCCTCATGGGAGAGCTGAGAGCAGGGCACTTTTACTCCCATGTCATAGATGAGGACACTAAGGCCAGGAGGCCATGGAGCACAGTGGGTGGCAGAGCCAAGGTCTGAGCCCCAGATTTCATGGCTCCGAAGTCTCTGCTACTAATGTCCCCTCCACATCCTGGGTGTGATGGAGAAGGAACAAAAATGACAGATGGCACAGTACCTGTCCTCTGAGAATTTACAGCCTGCTTGGGGAAGAAAATACACACAGGGAAAAAGTACTTAAGAGCTCTTATAAAGCAACATACGAAGAGGTCTGGCCTGATAGCATCAAAGGTGGGCTGGAAGTCCCCTTTCCCACTCTGGAAATGCCACATAGCCTTATGCCAGATGACTTCTCTTGGGGAAAAAATAGGATGAAACTTAAAGGCTCATTTAAAATTGCATCAATAATAAGAGCAGCTAACATGTAAGTCAAGTTTTTCCTACATATCCAACACTGCTAAGTGTTTACACAGAAAATTGAAGATCCATTTGGAATAATAATATTTTCTTTCATTTATCAACCACTCTGTTATATACCAGGCATTGTCCTAAAGGCTTTACCTATAAGATTTTATGTATGTTGTCAAAGTGGCTTTGAGATTATGGCAGTATTTGTTCCATTTTACAGATGAGAGAGCTGAGGCAGAGAGGTTAAGCCTGGATCTTCAATCTGAGGTTTGTGACCCCTAGTGTGTTGTGAAATTAATTTAGTAGGTAATGACAAGCATTGTTTTAAGTTAACAGAAAGGGGAGGGGAGGGGGAAGGAAAAGAAACGGAACAGAAGATATCAGAATGCAAACCATGTGGTATTATTTCATCGTTTTTCTTTTAGTATGTGTGTTTGTGTGTGTACAATGAAAAGTATTGTAAAAGACGATTTTACATGAGGATTTTACAGTGACATGATTGAAATGGGCCTCTGTGGAAGGTTTGAAAGCCACTGGGTTAAGTGACTTGCCTGAGGTCACACAGCTAGTGATTTGTGGAGCCAGGGTTCAACTCCACATACTCTGTCACCAGAGCCCAAATTCTTGACCTCTAAACCATGCTGTCCCATAGAAATATGAAGTAAACCACATATGTAATTTAAATTTTTCTAATAGCCACATTTATAAAGTGAAAAAGCCAAATTGAAAAATTAAAATTAATACATTTTAGGTACCCCAATATATCAAAAAAATAACATTTCAACGTGTAAGAAGTTGGTTTCAAAGTTAAATCAATCATTGAGGTTTGTTTCGTTTTCGTTTTTAACTTTTTTGGTACTGACTCCAGCAACTCTGTCATCTATCTTACACTTCCAGCACATCTCAGTTCAGACTAGCCTCACTTCAAGTGCTCAGTAACCACACATGACTAGTGGCTACCCCTAGGAGACAGCACAGCGCTAAACTACGCTACCTCCAATACCCCTTTGGACACTGGGCCTACATTCTCAAATTTTACTGCAAAGGAGAATTTCCCGTCATATTCTCTTACCCTTTTACCTTCCCGTGGCCTCCTTCGTGCAGTTTCCAGAACATCTAAACCCAAACCCCGCATCTGTGGCTACTTGTGTCTGCTCAGCACGGCTTCTTTTAGATTTCACATCCTTGCTAGGCCTTAGGGGAGAAGAACTGGTGGGAAAGGGACCCTGCAGCCAAGACAAGCTGGAGCAGGGTGAGGACAAAGGTCCTGAACAAGAGGAACTTGTGCGGAGCAATGACCCGCGCAGACTGTGTGCAAAGCTGCAGGTTCATTCAGTTTTGCAGAGACACACTGGATCGTTCACTCTCAGCCCTGACAGAAGTCAGCTGACCCCATTTCCCTGTCTTTGCCAAGCTAAGAAGACTGTGGAATTGCAGAAAGACGGGCGTCTGGAGAGTCGTTAAAAGGCGAGGCAAGAGCGATCCAGTGACTTCGGAGCCACCCATTAAATAATCTGATAAATACCGCACATAAATATGCTATCACCACGGCTGGTAGGCTGGGAGCCCCAGGTAGCCATGACCTAGGGGTGCTCAGTGCTCCTGTGAGCTGAGGTCTCCGCACAGACACAAGAGAAGGTGAGGCTCACTGCCCGGCAGCAGCCAGGCCCGGGAAGCTAGAGCAGACAGTCTCCTGCTTCCGGCTCCTGGCACCATCTCCAGGACCCCGCCTGCCCGGCCGCTGAGGAAGAGTACTTTTCAGTCCATCGATTTGGTTTCCAAAGCACTGAGAGTGCTGAATGCGGGGGCAGACTTGCTGTGGGGGAAAAGGAAAACAAAGAGAAAACCATCAGGTACTTTTCTCTGGATGACGTGGCAGCACTCCTCAGCCTGGGGAGCAAAACTGTAAGTCCATGGGGTGTTTGTTCACGGCAGCGGAAGGGACCAAGAGCCCTTCCATCGTTTACTGGCTTCTTATTAATTGAGGAACTACCATGTGCCAGGCACCCCAGCTGGGTCCTGGGTACTCAGAAATGCACTGCCTGCCCACCTTACATCTGGGAGCTTGCACGCCAGCCAACAGAAGAGAGTACAGAGAACACAGCATTGCAGGGGCTGTAGCAGAGGTATAAGCAAATTATGGTGGGGACCTGGAGAAACGGCTCATTTCTATGCCTGCTCTGGCCTCTTGCTCCTTGTTAGAGAAGCAGCCCTGCCCCCCACACCAGAGTCTGTCTCATAGCCTCAGCCCAGGAGGACAGCTGCCCGATGACCAAACCTATCCAAGTCCCTTCTCTCGGAACCTGGAACTAATACTAGATATTTTTGTAACTCTCTGGGGGCTACCTGGACGGAGAGGCTATGCAGGGCCACCAAAGAGTTATTTTCCCCCACATTCATGGAGAAGCAAAATTCAAGAGTCTATTCATAAGAGCTAGCAACCCAAATGGGGTGGAAACAACCCAAGTGTCCATCAGTTGATGAGTAAACAAAATGTGGTATCTAATGGAATATCAGTCAGCCACGAAAAAGGAATGAAGTATGATACCTGGTACAACAGGAATGAGCCTTGAAAACATTATGCCAAGTGAAATAAGCCAGACACAAAAGCCATATACTGTATGAGTCCATGTATATGAAATTCCCAGAAAAGGTAAATCCAATAGAGACAGAAAGTAGATTAGTGGTTGCCTGGGGCTAGGGAGAGGGAGGAATAGGAAATGACTGCTTAGGGAGCATGGAATTTTTTTTGAGGGGTTGGGGGATGATGAAAAAAATCGATATTGATGATGGTTGCACAACTCTGCAAATGTACTGGAAGCCACTGAATTGTATACTTTAAAATCATTGAAATGGTGAATTTTATGTTTTTGAGAATTTTACCTCAGGAAAAAGAAATGTAACAGTCTGTTACCCTTTGGAAAGGAACTTGTTCCAGTATGTGTGTATCCTTCACAACTAAAAATCACTGACTCAAACCGAGGTGACCATGCTGAACGCACACAACTCTTAGATGCCAGGGTCCGGGCTCAACCTGTGTTCTGCTCGACTGCCAAACGAGCCCCTCCTCCCCATGCCCGCACTTAACATGCAGGAGGAAAGGCTTTTGCATCTCTTCGACCGACAGCTGGCCGCTTCCCAGAACCTGCCGATAGGTGGTGAGCGTCCATCCAAGTATATTTATTTGGGTCCTGTCAGCAGAAACAGGACTTTATTAAGAGGATGTTAGTGAGCCTCTTTGCTTCCCTGCTTTTGTGAGAATTCTTAACGACTCCAATGCGCACGTGTCATTTTTCAGCAAAATCTAATATTTACGTTATTTCCAGGCAAAGAACATTTGAGGCTCTCGTAATATATCACTCTTCGTTTTGCTCCATGGCACAGGCTGGACAAATCACTCAGCCATTTGTCACAGCATCCCCTGTCACCCACATCCCAGGTGCGGGGTTAGGTACACCATGAGCAGAGGCAGGAGAAGGAGTGAGGTGCCAGGACAAAAACCTGAGCCAACGCAGCAGAAACTTCCTGCCTTAGCGTCTCCTAGAATCTTGGATCTAGAAGAGACCTTGACATACTAAAGAGTCACAGAACTTTCGTGTTAAAAAGAAAACACAGGGCTTCCCTGGTGACGCAGTGCTTCCCTGGTGACTCCCGGTCTGGGAGGATCCCACATGCCGCGGAGCGGCTGGGCCCGTGAGCCATGGCCGCTGAGCCTGCGCGTCCGGAGCCTGTGCTCCGCAACGGGAAAGGCCACAACAGTGAGGGGCCCGCGTACCGCAAAAAAAAAAAAAAAAAAGAAAAAGAAAACACAAAGCTTTGATTTCACTATAAAGTTGGAATATTCTATTTCTTTATAAGCCAGTCATTGTTGTGGTTACAGTTTAAAGAATAATATAAATAAACTTTAGAGGAGCAAAAATGGCGCACTGGGTATGCATTCCCTTCTTCCAAGTTGCTTACTTGAAAGGAGAAAAAGTGCGTGTGCCAGTCTGTGACACGTACTAGGTTCATATTTCACATGCATGACCTCGAGTAGTGGGCACTTGTCCTCCCTTACAGATGAAGAAACTGAGGCTCAGAAGGTTCTATCATCTGCATCAGGTCCACAAGTGAATATTAAATTAGTGAAAAAGGGAGGTTTGATCTCAATCCCCATACTCTAAACCGCCATGTCTTAACAGAATGATTACATAATCTTGAATATTTTAGAGTCCCATATTGAGTGCAAGACAGTGCTTTACAGCACTTTATAATTTTCAAAGATGTTTCACACTTAGAATGCCTTACAGGACAGAGGGTGAGAGTTACAGCACTTCTGAGATCAGGGAGATGTTAAGGGTGGAGATTCCACAGACGGGGTAGGTTTTGAGGGTTAGGTTGTATTTTAATAATTAACAAGAAAATGAGGAGGACAACATGAGATGAGGAGAACAGCAAAGGAAAAAGCATGGGAGGGTGATAAATAGCTGGCTGGGGTGAGATCGGAATCTCTTAATTCCCAGTATGGAATGTAATCACTGATTAAGCATCACAAAGATCCTTGCTTTGGGGTCCCTTCCTGATGGACAACCAGTAACAACAACAACAGTAATGGCGCCAGCTAGCATCTGCTAGGCAATTCATAGAACAGCCGCTCACAATGCTAGGCACTGTCGGTGACTACCGCCTTTGGTGACCAACCACAATCCCCCTCTGGGTAATTACATGCACACATTTTCAGGCCATATGGTTCTCTCCAAGCCGAAACAAACTTTAGCTCTCAGGTGAGCTATGCAACCCAGGCCTACAGCAACTGGAGCATAGCATGTGAATCGAGACTAGCCTCAGTACTGGTTCAGAGATGAATATGATGACCAGTCAGAACCAGTGATATGACTTTCTCCCTGAAAGGATATAAGGGTTGGAGCTACTCTTGCCATTTTGCTGAACAGATGCAACTTTCTGATAGTACTGTTGGCGTCCTGAATCTAGCCGTACTCCTGGACTTCCGTTTTGGTGAGCAATAAATTGCCTTTTCGCTTTGGCTTTGGGTTAAGTTTTTGGTCACGTTCAACAGGAGAAGCCCTAATTAACATAAGCACATAAATGCAACTCATCGAACCTTCACAACACTACCACGAGGTGAGCATTATTATTGGAGATTGTTCCTCCCGTTTTGAGATAAGGAATGGAGGCACTGAGAGGCCAAGTCCCCTGGCAGGTGGTAGAGGCAGGATTTGAACCCAGACAGTGTGGTCTGAGAGTCGGCACCCCCACCACTGTACCAGCTGGCTGGCATCTAGCTCTGCTCTTATGGAACAGGACTCTCCACAAGCCGAAAATAAGTCTTTTCACTCAAAATAGTTCCTAAGTCTTAAAATACCTTAGAGAGTGCAAATTTTCTCAGGCTCCTTTAGGTTTGCAGTGATCCCTTTTTGGCTTCAGTTGTCTCCCTGAGAAGAATCATTTAAGCAATAAAAATGTCACTCCCCAAGTCATCCTTCAACTGCTGACACTTCACTTTCCAAAAAATTACAGATAAAAATAAGAACGCACAGAAGCGAAGACTACGTGGCTGCTAAAATGGACAGGACGGAAGGAAACAGGAGGTCCTAACCAAATATTTTGTGTGTTGGCATGCAAGAAGTTTTGATCTTCACTTTTACAAGTTTATTTCTTAATTAAAGGTGCTTCTGTCCACCACACAAAGTCTTGGACTGGTGGCATAGCGAGCTACAGCCACTGCTTCCTACATGCTTTGGAAATTTAAGAATAAAATTAAATACATACCAGCTAAGACTGATGTACGTACCTCATCTGGACAATATTCTCTCGTTGTTCAGTTTCCTAGCAATGTGCCAGAGGCTTGGGAACTCCTTGATAAAGGAAGAAGTAGCGATCTTGAAGTGAAAGCCAGGAGGCTGCAGCACGCTGTAACCGTGGTCTCAAAAAACTGAAAGACCTACTGGTATTCCCAGGGAGTATCCAAGGCAACTCCAGCCGTGAGTACTGCTGGAGGTAATCAGTATAATATGGAGGCAAAGGGCTGGGAGCTGGGAGCAGGAGAGTGGAGTCTAGCTCAGACTCCCAATAACCTTGAGCCTCATGTAATTAATTATAAAATGACACATTAAGACTGCATTTTGGGGGCTTTGGGCTTCCCTGGTGGCGCAGTGGTTGAGAGTCCGCCTGCCGATGCAGGGGCTGCATTTTTGTTGTTGTTGGATTCCATTAAACAGTAAAGTGGCTGTATAGCTTAGGGAATGAATGCCTGGGCTTTGGAACGAGTTGGATCCCCACCTCAACTCTCCCAAGCCTCAGTTCTTGATCTGTAAAATGAAGGAAATACTAGCCTACTTCTTGGGGCTATTGCAAGGGTTAAATGATCAAATGCTCTTAGCACAGTTCCTCACTCAGCATGAAGAAGAAACAAACCAACCAACAAAATATTAACCATCACTCTCTTACTAGCGCTGTGAGTAAAATTTATGATTCTACAGAACTGCAAGAGTAACGATGCCCTTTCTACCAAAAACCATACCTGAATGCTTCTGGGCAAATGTTGGCAATATAAAGGTTTGGTCTGGAACAGCAGTAGGTTTTTGGTTTTGGTTTATTTTATATTATCACTATTCTTACCAAAATGCAGAGATGAGAGCATATCTGAATAGTTCCAAGCAGATGTCGACAGTACAAAGACTTGGCCTCGATCTGACTAATGTGAAACTCTGAGTGCCAGGAGCAGGGCAGGTTAGACTGAAACTCCCACACGACATCCAAGCCTGGCCACTCTCCAGCATAACCCTGCGTCACTGCCTTTAAGGTGATCTTCCGAGAAACTTACATTTTAGTCACACACATTAAGTCATGGCTGTTCTCTCTCAAGGATCATCTACTGTCATGTGGATTCTGTCCAGATGATTAGGAGAAAACATGTTTTATCATCCATAGGTCTGCAACTTAAGAGTAATTCCAGCAAACCTCAGGACTTCAGAGCATCTCCTTGGCCAGAAATCTTTGTTTTGGACCAGACGGCATTGAAACTCCCAAGGTAGGGAGCCTGGCATGGGATGTAACACTATCAGAGAAGTCAGGCAAATTCAATAATTGTAGCTGTAGGTACTGTGGCTCTTTTTTCACTTGGTTTGTCTGCTGCAAGGCAGCATCCTCAAAAGTCATCTGTACTTGGTTGCAATAATCCACACAGATCACTCAGATCTCTGAATCTCAGCCGCTCTCAGTGTCTACACCATGCAATTAAATGCATAAGTATACCCCATCTCGTGGTAGTCAGAATTGTGAGTTTCCAGGTAGAGAGGAAAGAACACAAGACCAGGAATCAGGACATCAGGTTCCAGACCCAGTTCTGTTGCTGATGCTCATGTGGCCATGGGCATGTATAGCAGCCGTGGAGGTGACACACAGATCCCTCTTCAAGAAAGGACTTGCCACTCAGCTGCAAGGAGCTGTCTGACAGTCTGGAGCTGTAGCGCCCTCAGGATCTGCCTCAAACTTGTGACGCTTTTCCTGGGCAGTCCCTGACCAAAGACTAAGCATGGAGAGGGTATGAGGGCCCAGCCATTTCTACTCAACATGGAACTCCTCTAATGGGCAATCTGTACCCTGGGGCTCCCCACCTCTATCGGATATGCACTGTGGTCTGAGGCTTTCACTCCCCCAAGTCCCCCTTCCTCCCCTCTTCCTTTCATAGGTGTCAGATGCAAATATACACTACCAAATGTAAAATAGATAGCTAGTGGGAAGCAGCTGCATAGCACAGGGAGATCAGCTCCGTGCTTTGTGACCACCTAGAGGGGTGGGATAGGGAGGGTGGGCGGGAGACGCAAGAGGGAGGGGATATGGGGATATATGTACACATATAGCTGATTCACTTTGTTATACAGCAGAAACTAACACATTATAAAGCAATTATACTCCAATAAGGACATATAAAAAATTTTTTTAATAAAAAACAATTTTTTTTTAAATAGGTGTCAGATGGACACCACCATCTGAAGCTTTCCCTGATCCACCTGCTTTCTCCCCCTGTATCTTCTATGAGTGTTACCAACTGCTTGTGCTCTGAACTTTGTCTCAAAAACTCTGTCCTGGGACACCCAACTGATGCAGGATTAACTTCTCTAAACCTGTGCTGACTTTTCTTTTAAAGCAGGTATAATCATAACAATGGAGGAGAAGACAGTTTTTCAGGATAGTGTCCCAAGGTACAGACAGAGAGTCCTTTCCCCCCACTATCTCCACACCCTCTGAGCATGCCACCACCACCACCATTTACTCCAAGAAATTCTTTGCATCAGGGGATGGCTGATAGGGCAGAAAAACAGAAACTGTTGGAGTTTCTAAGGCACAGCTTTAAGTCATAAGAGCTGTGCTTTTGGATGTTAACACATCTAAGCCCTGAAGCACTCGGCACAAACCTGTGTCCTAAAAAAAAAAAAAAAAAAAAAGATCTGAAAGAGAAATTACTATACCAATATACCCATTGACCATTGATCCTCTAAATAAGGACCGAGTAGATGAGGAAAGAAGAAAGGGGAGGAGGGTATGGGGGGTAGGGAGGTCGGTAGAGTTTGGCATTGAAGGAAGTGAACCTGGAAGGGCCACGTGACAGTGATCAGTGTCATCGCAGGCACTGTGATGGACCTGGAGCTTCCCTTCAAGAAGGCATCCACCTCCTCCCATCCCTTGGGGCCCTAATCCACTGACTGCCCAGTCTTCATGTGGGTGAGCCCCTACATGGCCAATGCCATGGGAATTCCATAAGTCGTCTTTGCTCTGGGGGACCTCTCACTGATCCCAGCCACTAGGAGTGTCACCTCTCTGGGCCCTGAGACTTTACTCCATCTCCACCCAACTTCTCCCACACAGTCAACCTTCTTCTCATCAGCTTGGGGTGCTCCTCATCAGCCTATGGCTGAGAGAAAGGACAAACCCCAAACACCTCAAGGAATGCCACACAGTTTTTGGGAAGAAAAGCAACCCCTATCCCAACTTAAGACAGTGGTTAAACGGAAACAGTAATAACGATTTTATATAGCTCAATATTTACTAACCTGAATACAGCGAATAGATACCTGGCTCTGTGAGCTATTCTTTCCAGACATAAACCCCATGAGCCCCCACAACTCCTCCATGAGGCAGGTTAACAATGCTATGCCTATTCTACAGACAAGGACACCTGAGGCTCAGTAACTTGCCCAAACTCACTTAGCGATAAAGTGAATTAGCAGGGTTGCACGTAACGCAATTCCCTTCAAATCTGCATTATACTCCTTGAGGACAAGACGTGTCTTAGACTCTACTGTCCCCTCCCTCTCTTACATAACACTTAGCCTAGTGGTAGGCAGCTAGAAGATTCTCCAATATTTTGTGCTTTGACCAACCGATTTAGATATTTTCCCTTCAGAGTAGGGAAAAAAAAAAAAAAACCTGCTTGAAATGTGTAAGTCCATTTTCTCCATACCAGTAGAACTCCTGGGCACCTGCCAGGAAGGAGGTGTGAGGCAGTGAATGTGCATCCACAGGTAGAGATCATATTTCAGTCTTTTCATTTCACTTGACAGGAGAAATACTGATTAAAATCAGCCGCACATGTCATGAAAGGGTAACTGGGTTCTTCGCTTTCTTCTCCACAGAAGCAGCCCCACCTGTACTCCAGGAGACAACTCTTCATGCATAAAATTACTAACAGACACCAACTATCTGATGAATGTCTTCTCCTGAATAATTTATATCACTTGATCTATTTTCAAAGGTTAGTCTTACATTAAAATTACAATTCTGAATAGGTCAGCCTGTTATTTAAGGATAAATTATTTCACCCCTTCATGTTAGTGTTGTGTTTAGTTAATGATGAGGTTTTTGCTTCTAGCCCCCAATAAACCATGAAAGAAATTGCTTGTTTGACCTAGCCTCTCTCACCCTGAATCTTCTTCCTTGACTCACGCTGACTCACTGTCAGCAACCAGCCTGCATGTTTTAAGACACTAGGTTCCTATTCTTGGTCTCTTGTTATTTTTCTACATTTCTCTCCTCTCTTTATCTGGCATCTCTTCCCCACTTCCCCTTCTAACCCCATCACTCCACCTTTCCAACCAAAGAACAACCCATTCTCAGGTCCTCTCACTGGAGACACAGCCCTGCGTTGTCCCATCACTAGTCCATTCCATTCCAAAGAGGTAATACCTATAAAGATGGTCCACATAGCTTTTCCCAGGCTCTCATGCATCACCCATTTAGCAAATAAGGATGGAGAGAGACTGTACTCAGTGGAAAGAAGACTAGAGAAAAGCTGGTTTGAGTCCAGTAAGATCCAGTCCAGTTGGTGAACTGCTCCCCATCCCCGTTTTCTCAGTGATGGAAAGAACACAGCTTTGAAGTCCGATAAGCCCGGGTTCGAATCCAACATTTCTTATTACTTAGCAATTTGGGGCAGTAAAATCTGAGAGTCAGTTTCTTCTTTTATGAAATGAGGACGGTCATACCTTACTGAGGATTATTTTAAGAGTTGACAAGTTAAAACAGGAAAAATATTCCATATAATGCAAACGCAGTGGGAGGCAGTTAATAAATGTCTGTTAAAAGAATCATGGGTGGGCTTCCCTGGCGGCGCAGTGGTTGAGAGTCCGCCTGCCGATGCTGGGGACACGGGTTCGTGCCCCGGTCCGGGAAGATCCCACATGCCGCGGAGCGGCTGGGCCCGTGAGCCATGGCCGCTGAGCCTGCGCGTCCTCCGCAACGGGAGAGGCCACAGCAGTGAGAGACCCGCGTACCGCAAAAAAAAAAAAAAAAGAATCATGGGTGAGTGGATGATCAGTAAATGACTATTATCAAACATATCATTTTTAATGAAAAATTTGTTTAGCCAAGATGAGTGGAAATGGCAGGTTGAAGAAAGGTAAGTTGCTTGTGTTGAACAGTGGTTAAGAGCACGGTTCCTTCAGATCTGGCTTCAAACCCTGACCCCACCACTTACCAGCTACACTACCTTTGACAAGTTGCTTAATCCCCAGTTTTCTAATCTGTCAACATGACAAATACTCACCTCCTTGGGCTTATGGAGGCTTAGATGGCAAAATGCCTGGGAAGGACTTGGCATAGCCGACATAGAAGGCATCACCGCTGAGATGAAGTAAAACAAAATGAAAGGTCTCAGTTGCATCTACCTCATGGCACAATTGTAAAGGGAGAAAATGCTTTGCAACCAGAAGTATGGAAACACATAAGGGATTTTTTACTACCATTATTATTAGAAGGAAGGATGAACTGAATAGATGACTGTTATTGGAACAAGCACAAACTTCACGAGGCCTTTCCACAATGGGCATGTGTATATGCGCACAAATGTTCAAGAAAGGTATAGGGCTGGTTTAATAAAAGGATCATTTCTGTTGTTGCTCTGAGTGTACAAAGTCATGAAGGGCGGATGTTTGAGAGGGTGAAGTAATGTGTCGAGAACGTAATTGATACTCTAAAACCACTGATTGTACATATGCTCAGGAGGTATACAAATTCACTGTTTTACGGCAGGAAGGTTTTTTTACTGGTAATTTAACATAATTGTGAAATGAGAAGGATCACTGGGCCAGAAGTTTTCTACGTCTTCAGCTGGGAGGGCTGCCTGGTGCCCAACCTTGAGGAGGCCTCCTGGGAGCCACAGGCCGTAACCTTCCATTTTCTGGGTGAAGAGTTTTCTCTAAGGGGGCCAAACAAATTCTACAGGGCCCGTGGACTGTTTTCCCAAGCTTGTCCCCACATTCCCAGGGTTGCCATTACCATAAGCCTGTGTTTCTCAGGGTTCTTTCAGCTACCAGCATCAGACATCCCCTGGGCAGCCATGCTGCGGGAAAAGGTGATCTTACTGTGCTGAGTCCTCAGGAACTAACAGGACCCGAAACAAAGCACCTTCAAGACCCAAGGTGTTGGCCTCCTTCTTCTTACACGTAGGCTTGATTCACCCTTGTGCTCCTTCACCCTCTCCCGTTCGTTTTCCAGCCTCTCCTCCATTCATCTCCTTGTACAGCTGCTAAGGAGACTGGTTCTCTTAGGAGACTGGTTCCCCTGTTCCTTCACAAAGGTAGCAGGGGATAACTGCACCCAGCTCTGAAGCTTAACTTCAAAGAATCCATAGTAACGACAAGGCTGCCAGAGCCTTCTGAGGCAGTTTTCAGAGAAGGGTCATAGACTGAGCACATATCTTAGTAGGTATCTACTGCACTGAGATATGGAAGACACAACATTTGTTTATTTGTTTGTTTTGTTTTTGCGGTACGAGGGCCTCTCACTGTTGTGGCCTCTCCCGTTGCGGAGGACGCACAGGCTCAGTGGCCATGGCTCACGGGCGCAGCCGCTCCGCGGCATGTGGGATCTTCCCGGACCGGGGCACGAACCCGTGTCCCCTGCATCGGCAGGTGGACTCTCAACCACTGCGCCACCAGGGAGGCCCAAGACATGATATTTTTGATTTCTAGAGATGAGAACCAACTATTGGCTAAATATGTTAACAAATGTAGAGAACACTTACCCATGGCTTCCTCCCTTCTCAGGCTTAATGGTGCTAAGAGACATGTGTTGCTTCCAATCCAAAGACCATTTCCATGTGTGTCAGAGCAGACATGGTGACACAGGTGGAAATGACCCTTAAATTTGCCTCTACTAATGGCTCAGCGTGACATCCTTCCTTTTCATGTTGAGAAGGAAGAGTACCTTGCAGAGCGCATATTAGTGTGGAGGTGGAAACACTCATTTGACATCAACGTGGGCTGCTTATTTCTGCTTTGTTCCAAAACCGAGACAGAATCTGAGGATCTTACCATGACTCAGTTATAGCCACACAATACAAAATAAATTGAATTAAATGCCAACTGCATTACTGGTGGATTTTTATAAAACCTCTCCCTTCAAAGAGCATTGTTGTTTTTTTTTCCTGTAACCCTATTTTTTTTATTCTTTATACAATCTTTTTTTTAACATCTTTATTGGAGTATAACTGCTTTACAATGGTGTGTTAGTTTCTGCTTTACAACAAAGTGAATCAGTTATACATATACATATGTTCCCATATCTCTTCCCTCTTGCGTCTCCCTCCCTCCCACCCTCCCTATCCCACCCCTCTAGGTGGTCACAAAGCACCGAGCTGATCTCCCTGTGCTATGCGGCAGATTCCCACTAGCTAGCTACTTTACGTTTGGTAGTGTATACATGTCCATGCCACTCTCTCACTTTGTCACAGCTTACCCTTCCCCCTCCCCATATCCTCAACTCCATGCTCTAGTAGGTCTGTGTCTTTATTCCCGTCTTACCCCTAGGTACTTCATGACCTTTTTATTTTTTCTCTCTTAGATTCCATATATATGTGTTAGCGTACAGTATTTGTGTTTCTCTTTCTGAATTACTTCACTCTGCATGACACACTCTAGGTCCATCCACCTCACTACAAATAACTTAATTTTGTTTCTTTTTATGGCTGAGTAATATTCCATTGTATGTATGTGCCACATCTTCTTTATCCATTCATCTGTCGATGGACACTTAGGTTGCTTCCACGTCCTGGCTATTGTAAATGGAGAAAGAGCATTGTTTTTAAAGTATCATCTCATAAGTCATTTGGCCTCCCAAGCCAAAGTCTATTTCTTCCCATGCTGCAGCTGGCAAAACTATGGCTCAGAAGGATGGTGTGGTTTCCCAAAGTCAAGTGACTAGTAAATGGCAGAGCTGATAACAAAATTCGCATCTTCTCATTTATAATCCCACTGCCTTTTTGCTATATTCCTTTGCTTCCCTATAGGCAAGCTATTTGTTATTTTTCCCTTTGCCCCTCCAGAGATACCCTCCACCCTTCTCCATCCTGCTTTGTACCCTGGGAGGATGGCATTATTGATTGGCTTAACTCACTAGAGGCCAAGGTATTCTGTTAAGTCAATGAGAGATGCCAGCAAGAAAGCAAAGCGTGAGGTCAGAGCGTATTTTCTGGATTCCTTACCGCAGAATCTCCCTATCAAAGGCCACAGAACCTTCTGAACAACCCCTACTTCCTCCAAGTCCCAGTAGCTCCTTCCACCCCTGGACTAAGGGTGGTACCATCTCCTGAACATGAAGCACTGCACCATCCTTGTTGGCTTCCCTTAGCTCTTCCCTCTACTGGACTCCCCTGAATTACCCCATCCATTTGTCCTGTCCCATCCTTTTCCTGCCAGAACTATGATTGATCAGCACATTAACAGTGTGCCTTAGTGCCCCGATAACTGTGTCATTGAGGCTTATGTAGATATTGCTTCATTGTCTAAATAACAGCCTTTGAGGGGGATAGACTTTACTGTCTTCTACTCGCAACTCACCACCCACAAATACTCTTCGGATCTTAGTCAAAGAAAACAAGTGTCTTTCCATACTGTGTTCTGGCTTCTCTCCATCCTACCAAAGGCAACGTTCTTTGCTGGTCTGAGTCCCAAGTAGGCAGTCTTGGGGGCTGGAATCCACTGGTGGTTCCCATCTTTCCCATGTGAGATCATCCCTCTTCCTTCACACAGGCAGCTCAAAAGAAGAGTCGATATTCAAAGGACTTGCCTATCTAGGGGACGTATGGGGAAAAAGACTGGGAATGAGAGAAACATAATGAAGAAACAGAAAGGAAGAGACCTTAATAAACTGTAGATAGAACTACAAAACTGCTCAATCGCAAGACAGCCTGTTCATACTGCCCATGGATAGGGAGGACTTGTACCTGAACTTCAGCCAGCTGTTTATTTCCCCACCTATTTTACTCTGCAGAAGGCTAAATAAAGAGAGTGGTTTATTTAAAAGTTGAGTATTTTAAAACACCAATGTAAAGAACTTTTAAATGGGTCACCATATTCCTCTCTCTTCACCCAGATATACATACGTCATAAGTCAACATTCCCCATGCCAATGATTCTATATGGCTCTTTTGGTGTTAACTTAGCCCTGTCAGCCAACTGCGCTCAAAACACTAGCAACACTCATTCCCCAAATGACAAATTTACTCCATCAGAGCAGGTTTCCTATGTCTCCTGACTGCCCCAGGAGCTAGCACAGGGCCCGGCACACAGCAGGCATTCAGGGAAAGGTTTTGAGATAAAATTGAAGGACTGCAGGATTTTGGAAAGTGCTAGAACAGTAGAACTGTGTCAGAGAGAGAAGAGGAAAAAGAGAGAGGCAGCTCTGAGAGAATGACGATGCAGGCTCCTGCCATCAGATCGCTTCTTCGACCTTGTCTTCCTTTCCGGCTGTTTACACACACTGGCAAGAGCTGCTTTCTCAGGAGCTGCTATGTTCTCCCAGAACAGGCCAAACACATGGCTGCTTTCCTAAATCCAGCTGTAAATGAGCATTAGCACAGGCAGTTCAACTCAAGTTTTGTCTGCTCCTACCAAGAAATGCTTCACAATGAAAGAAAATAAGATTCAAATTTTCCTCAGAGGAAGGCACAGCATGAACAGGCCAGACAGTGGCTCCCGCTGGAATCCATTCCTTCACACCGACGCGTCACACACCTGAAGGGCTGTAATAAAAGACACCTCCGGCCCTTCTTGCCAGTCAGCACCTTACTTCTTCCTGGGTGACTGAGAGACTCAAAAATAGTTTCCAGTCGCTGTTTCGAGTCTCCACAAGGAACCGAGAATGTCGCTGAAGGTAAAATATTCAGTTCTCCAGAAAGCAGGGCGGCAAAGTGAATTCTTTTCTCCTGCAGCGCCGCGTCTTATTTCATTCTCTCTGGTACAGCCAAGGGAAAGTGCGGCCCCTGTCACACCCTGCCAGCACCCCGACCATGCCCACCCCCGCTAGAAATTTTATTCCCTTATGCCTGACACTCCTTAATTCTCCACATCTAGAGATTTTACCTCAGGTGAATTTAAAATACATTTTCTGAGTTCAAGAGCTAAGACCTACAGAAAATGCTAAGAGAAAGTTGGCCGCATTGGGGTTCAGAGGAGGCTGCCCCCAAATATGCCTCAATGGCACATTGGTTATTTTGAATTAAAGTCACTTAAGAAGAGCCAATGCAAGAGGACACGCTGACCCTCCTTTTTGTCTCCCTGAAAGCGACAAATGAATCTCTCCTGTGAAAGGTGCCCTCCCTGCATCTGGCGGTGAAAGGAAACCCTTATCACCAGAGATAAGGAATGCTGGCCTACCAGGCTGTATAAGCAAACCCTGTTACTTCTTTAATTCACTACCCCAAGCCCATATTCTGCTTGGATTCTTCACTAAGTGAGCACTCAAAACCTAAACCTCTCTGTCCTGTCAAACCCTCACAAAATTTGTGGTGTTTTTTTGTCTAAAAAGCATGAAGCCTGCCTGCTTTGGCCACTTCTTAGGTCCCATTTCTATGAGACCTACCTGTACATGCATTAAGATGTGCTTCTTTTTCTCCTGTCAATCTGTCTTGTGTCAATTTTATTATTGGTCCAACAACAAGAATTCAAGAGGGGAAGGGGGACAAATTTTCCCTTCCCGACAGTCCTTACCCTTAAGGAATGGACCATCTAGCATTTGACCTTCATTTATTTATTTTCCCACCTAAAAAGGACTGAGGTGGCTTACAATAATGCAAACGCTACAATGAGGGAAAATAAAACTTAGAATAAGTTGGTGAACAGTCAGGAAAGAAATGAGGACAAGAAGCATAGGTGAAGCTGGAAATGCAGTTAGCACCCACAGAGCAGGCTGTCATATCCTACACGCTTGCTAGGTGTGATCCCCAATTTGACTGTAAGATTTCTAGCAGACAGGATATTTAGTCTAGCCAAAGAGACAAGCCAGGTCTCCAAGTAACTATGAAGATAAAAGGTGTGAGCTCTGGGGCCAGATCACCTAGATTCTAAATCCCAGCTCCCAGGTACATGATCTAAGGGAAATCACTCAATTTTTCTCAGTTGCAGTTTATGTATAAACTGGGAATAATAGTACCTACCCCCTCGGGGTTACGTGAGGAAGAATTTACGTCTGTAGGAATGTAAAGCACAGTAAGTGCTCCACAAGCATCGGCTAGTCCAAGACAGAATATGACAAATATTTTGACAGAAGTTCAAGTTCATTACTATAATCACACAGAAGGAAAAGACTGATTTGGGCTGAGGATAGGAGAGGGACACGGATTGGGGATCACTTTGTCATAGGGGCAGTAACCAAATGAAGTGGAAGAAAGGTTTTGGCTAGTTGATGGAAGGAAATGGGAAGAATTTAAGCTCAAGGACAAGTAAAAGTGTTAAAACATAAAAGGACAGCAGGTGCTCGTAAGTATTAGAGAATCCAGAAATCAAGTAGTTTTCTATCAACACTGTATTAATCAGGAAATTTGTGATAGCAAGTGATGGAAACCCAGCACAAACCAGCTCAAGAAAACCAAAAGGTGGGCTGTATTATTTCCTAACACTTGGAAGCTCAGGGGCAGCTTCAGAAACAACTGGACCTCTAGTAATATATTATCAGCATTCAGTTTCTCTCCTCTCAGCTTTACTCTCCTCCATGTTGAATTCCTTCTCAGGAAGAAAGACGACCCAGCAGTCCCAGGTTTTAATCTACCCGATCTCAGGCCAGTAGAAATACCCATAGAACCATCTCTTAAGAGGTGAGTGAGGGGTTAGGGAGTATTTTAGAGAATGCTTCCATTCTCCTTCTGGGCACCAGGTAGGATTCTATTTCCCCAGCCCACTTTGAAGTGAAAGGCGGCCATGAGACTGGCAATAGCCAAAGAAATAGGAGTGGATGTGGCCTTCTCCACATTCAGGTGGGAGCTTTGAGAGGCAGCCATAACGCCTCCCCTCACCCTGATGATTAAGGTCCTCTCAGTCAGAAGATGGCTCTCTCAACGTGGGTCACTAAGGAGCAGAACTCCTGAGCTGACCTTCCGTGAACAAGCAGCCAAAGCGAGAAACATATTTTTGCTGTATTAAGTCGCTGAGTTTTTGAACTTGTTGGTTACCACAGAATAACTTAGCCTATCCTGATACAGAAAGAAGCTCTAGTGAGATCTGTGCTGGGGTTCTCCAGAGAAACAGAACCAATGCTGTGTGTGTGTGTGTGTGTGTGTGTGTGTGTGTGTGTGTGTGCGCGCGCGTGCGCGTGCGCACGTGCAGAGAGAGAGAGACAGTGAGAGAGATTTTAAGGAATTGGTTCACACGATTAAGGAGACTGGTGAGTCCAAAATCTTCAGGGTGAGCCAGAGCCTGGAGACCCAGGAAAGCAATGGTGTCAAGTCCAAAGGCCATCTGCCCGCAGAACTCCTTCTTGCTGAACGGAGATCAATTTTGTTTCATTAAGGCCTTCAACTGACTGCATGAACTCCACCCACATTATGGAGGACTTTACTCAGAGTCCACTGATTTCAATGTCAACCATGTCCAAAAAACACCCTCACAGAAATATCCAAAATGACGTTTGACCAAATATCTGGGTACCATGGTCCAGCCAAGTTAACATAAATTAACCATCACAGGACCCCATCCACCAAGTTGGAGTGAGTAAGCGCTGCTGAGGCCTTTGCAGGTACCTGGTCAGAATTTCCCTTCTGAGGAAAATTCTAACTGAACTCATGATACGAACCTTAAATAAAAGCTTCATCTCTCCTCTCTCTGAGCATCCCCATGATTCTCTCTAGGTTAGAGAAAAAGCTCGTTAATCCACCTCCAGCGTTGGTTCACTTCGCAACTGAGGCGTCAGATTCTGTTTGGCCCATCCTGGTTCAAGTCTCTGTGCCGCCCTCAAGCCATGTCTCCTAAAACATCCCTGGTCTCCTTCAATACTCTCTTTTCTTCCACAGATCCAGGTATCAGTACCACATGGCCTACCACAAAATGCAGGGCAAGAAAGAGTGACTTGAACCCTGGGGCCAGATAGATTTGCACAAATCCCCAGGATCTGGTTACCCTGATCCTATGTGACAAAGTTTCCTTTAAACTCTGAGTCGCTGGCAGGTTTTGGTTCTTCAGAGCTCCTCATAAGCCCACGAATCACCTTTTTATCCCTTTTCATTATCTAACAGAGGCAAATTATCTAACATCAGCACCTCTGTGGCTTTACCCAGGAAATAGCCTCAAGCTGTGTGTAAAAATGAACTGGTATTAGGCGTGGGTCAGGTGCATAAGATACAGATAGGCTGGTAGCAAGAGAGTTGTCAGTACCTCCTGCCCAGCAGGGAAAACCCTAACCAAAATTATAAGGTAAGGCGACATTGCCTTTGCTTGCCCAAAGCCTCAGCTTCCTGAGCATCTCCCTTCTCTGCAGGCACTATCTCCCTCACCTCTGCTGCTCTCTGTTTTGACAAGTCAAAAACCCCACCTAGGAAACCCTCTTGTTGTCTTTCAATGCACCCACTCATCACCTCAGTGCCCTTTTTCCACAGGGCTAGCAAAGAAGGGTGTGCTTTGACCCACTCATTCACACCACAGTATTAATTACTGATAAGAACTTGACTGTACAGACAGAAAGGCAAACACTGTATGATATCCCTTGTATGTGGAATCTAAATAATACCACAAACTAGTGAATATAACAAAAAAAGAAGCAGACTCACAGAGATAGAGAACAAACTAGTAGTCACCAGTTGGGAGAGGGAAGGAGGGAGGGGCAATATAGGGGTAGGGGTTTAAGAGGTACAACATTTTCAGGTGTAAAATAAGCTACAGGCATATATAGGACAACACTGGAATATAGCCAATATTTTTCTTAACTATGAATGGAGTATAACCTTTAAAATTTATGAATCAGGACTTCGCTGGTGGTCCAGTGGGTAACACTCCATGCTCCCAATGCTCCCAATGCAGAGGGCCTGGGTTCGATCCATGGTTGGGGAACTAGATCCCGCATGCATGCTGCAACTAGGAGTCCGCATGCCGCAACTAAGAAGCCCACATGCCACAAATAAAAGATCCCGTATGCCGCAACAAAGATCCGAGTGCCACAACTAAGACCCAGTGCAGTTTAAATAAATAAATAAATATTTAATAAATAAAAATAGTGAATCACTATATTGTACACCTATAACATATAATATTGTACAGCAACTATACTTCAATTGAAAGATTAAATTAAAATAAGAATACTCCTCAAGAAAAGTTTAAAGAGCTTGACTATAAACTTTCTCAAAGGCATCTGAAAGTTAAAAGAGGGTTCTTTCTGGTATCAATCCCTGTTAAACTAAGCTCAAAACTGTGATTCACTTTTCACTCCCCTCTGAGCAGTTCCCCTGTCACTATGAACAAAGCCCTGCATACTCCATGATTTTCTAGGCCAAAACTTAACCATCCAACACAGATGCATGAATACAGCTTTGTGCTTTTAGACAATTACCACTTGAGAGAACGTGACCTTTCCCCCCACTCTTCCACACAGCCTGTGTCTTCATGCGAAAAAACAATGGGACGTCCTCCTCCACCATCATCTGCTCCTCCCTACCCTTGAGGGGTGGAGTGGGCCTGGAAACAGAGAAATTGCAATACCTTATGGTGAAGACAATAAAAGTGATGGGAGTGAAGCACTGGTAACAGAGACAGGATCACTAACACGGCCCAAATGGCACTGTCCCCTCAAAACTCTTACATTTACATTATTATTATTATTACTATTATTATAATGATGATTTTTGTTAGCTGTGCTGCGTGGCTTGTGGGATCTTAGTTCCCCAACCAGGGATTGGACCCACACATCCTCCTCAGTGAAAGCGCAGGGTCCTAACCACTGGACCACCAGGGAAATCCCTTGCATTTATTTTAAATGCAGAATGTCCAAATTATGACCGTTCAAAAAAGAAGCAGTTCAACAAGAATCCCGGCTGCCATATTGCACAAATCCAAGGGACATCATCCAGAATTATCCAAGTGAATGGTACCCTCTGGAGTTGTGCAAAAGAGCAATGCTGCCAGGAGGGTACAGCACAGTTAACAGTAGCCTCTTTCATAAGCACACAACCAGTTCTACCCATCCTAATGGACAAGTAAACCTGTTCTGGCAAGTTAATGGAGATCATTCTGGACTTCAAAAGCTTTGATAGATTTCTATGAGTGAAAAACTAACCAAGAGTGGACATGAAGCTTCCATACAGGCCCTAGTCAAGGAGGAGGGAAGTACTCCCTGACATGTCTCAACTTTCGATACCCTTAGTACCTACTGTGAATCATATCCAGCTCAGTAAAGGAACTGTTTGGCTCTATGACATCTGTCCCTTAAGGTTAACCAATACCCTGTGACAAAGGTTTTGGTTGGAAAACTTAAAACTACTTCCACGTGATTCACCACCTATTTCCCAGAAGTTTCTACAATTCTTTTTTACATTCCCAATTTCTCAGCAATCGTTTTAAATTCACTGTTTTCCCTAGCAAAAGAGTTTTACCACCCAGCTTTCCAGTCTGTGTTCCTGGCACCATTTTCATAATGTATCCAGCCATACTAGCCAAGCCTTCGACTCCACCTTTCCCCCATCAACTTGTCAAGTCTGTCGATTCTATCTCTGCAAGTTCACTGTCACCCGTCTCCACTTCCACACCTCTAGGCATCACCTCTCTCTTACCTAGACTGCAAACTCTCCCTTCTCCAATCCTTTCAATACAGTTTCTTTCTTATAGTGAAACCTCAACTCTGCTCTGTTCAAATACCCTCAATGACAATTAAGTACAACTCCTCGTTCTGGCACAAAGAATCTCTACAACATGGCATCAGTTGTTTTATCATTCATCATCCCTTTCAGCCACTGTTTTTCCAAATATGGTCCATGGCCTATTGATGAGTCCCAAAGATCTCCCAGCGGACTATGAACTGATCCAAAAATCTCAAGAGCTAATTTTGAATAATTCCATAGATGATTGTTTTACCTATGACTTAACATTTTTACAGGCATCCACTAAGTAGGTAAGAGGACCAAAATAAGCTATAATTAACACCACTGGAGAGTTTCTCAAGGACTCTAATTCAGTATTCCATAAATTCCTCGGCTGCCATACAACACTGAAAAGCAACTACACGTGCATACATGTGGATAAATGCAATCCCCACGAATACGTCGGGGTGGGATGAGGGCACTAGGAGGTGAGGTGCTAAACGGGTCCCAATTTTTTTTAGAAGTGTAAGAAACACTGTTCTAGGAATAGGCTAAATTCTAATCAAACTAATATACTATTCTCTAAACAAGTCTGTTTGCTTTCCTGACTCTCCGCCTTTGCTAACTCACTTCTCTCTGCTTAGGATACCCTTCCCATATCTGACTGTGTAAATACACCTCCTTCTGTATATTTCATTTCAGAACTCCTATTTCCCAAACTCCCAACCCCATCAGATTGAAGCTAAAGTCTCTCTTAAACCCCAGGTGGTGCCTGCAAAGCTCCTATTAAACAACTCACCCTATCACGCATCACCATTGGGCATCTCTTTATTATAACTCTTCTACTAGAATGCAGTCTCCGGTGCTTAATATATTTGCATCAACAAGCATCTAGCACAATGCCTCACACACACAGACAGACACACACACACACACACACACACACACAGAGCACTAGTCACAAAGATAAAATCTACAATGAGTTTTCCTCAGGGTAATAAAATAGTTTTATATAGTTGAAGAATTTTGCAATATAAATGGAACTGTGGAACTGTCCAACCCCCAAAGGTAGTTATCACATATATAATTCCATTATAAAATTAGCAGTGGACAGGATGAAACATTTCAGGAAGGAAATGGCAAAGATGACCAAGCCCGGGGCCTACGGAGAATTACAGTACCAAAAAACTTCTACTTCATTTTCCTGAATCTGAAAACTTCTCTCCACAGTTGATCCTCTGCACCTACCCAGAAGCAACCCCTCTGCCATCCTTCTCTCTCCCTCTCTCTCCCTCTCTCCCTTTCTCCCTCTCTCTTTCTCTCTCTCTCTCTCTCTCTCTCTCTCTCTCTCTCTCACACACACACACACACACACACACACACACACACACACACACACACACACACACACACACGTTGCTGCATGGCCAGTTTACAGAGTTCCCTAAATGTTTTTCTCGTTATTTGCCTGTGCCTTTAAAATGTCTTACAGAATTAAACCACAGAAATTACACTTTCCTAATGGGCCACCACCTAAAACTGTATTCCAAGTTCTAGAAGCCAGCTGGGGCGTAATAAAAAGATAACTGGCCATGGAATCTCGTTACCAGGGTTTCAAGTTCCAGCCCTGCCCCTTTCTAGCTGCCTACCTTGGAAAGGTCATCCTCTCTGAATCTCAGTGTTGTCATCCTTAAAGTGGGGATAAAAAGAAATCACTGTATGCTTCAGAGGGTTTTTCTAAGAATTCAACACAATAATAGATATGGGATATCTATCTCAGTGATCAGGTATGCAGGAATTATTTCTCCTCTATTACTTAAGAGAAGTTAACCATTTCATCTGATTTTCATACAAGTGCAAAATATGTCCAGTTTGTCTGTAATGTGACTTCAGACCTTCTGCAAGGCAGCAAGGCTGAGAGCCTGGACTACAAACTTGATCAGTGAGCAGAAGAAAAAAAGGCAGGGAAGGGGAAAAAAGAAAAAAACCACACAATTTCTCGATGTTTTTCAAACACCTTCAAGTGTATGAGGACACATTTCCAGTCCTGAGAGTCCAGGCATAGCTGCCCCAGTTACTCGTTCGTCTGTCACATGCACGGGGGTGACGAGGTTCCAGCTGACAGCAGAGTCCCCCCTGCATTCACAGCCACCTTACATAAGCTTCTGCTCTCAGGGAATTCAGCCCCCATCTCCTGGAAAGCAGTCAAAGAACTCCCAAGGCATTTCTGCCAGCATCGCTGCTCTTCCCCACCAAGGAGCAGATGAGGAGTGAAATGGCCAACATTTCCCACCTCAAGAGTCAGTGCAGCTATAGCAACTACTAAACAGGCCTGGCCAGTTCCCCAGGCTGTAAGTACTTCAGGCTTGGTGGCCTGGCTCTGTGCTGCAGAATGTGATGCCAATGTAGATGCAGTCCTGAATGAGCCGATTATTTTCTCCCCAAGAGGAAGAGATTGGTCTGAGGGGATGGACGCTGCATGCCTAATAGCCTCCAGTCATCTAGCAAACAAAATTTGGGTGGGGAGGTAGGAGCCATTCATTCATTTTATCCATTTGTTCGTTCACTCATTCGCTCAACAAATATTTATTAAGCCCTGACTCTGTGCTGTGTATTATTTCAGGGAGTGGAAACAAAATGGACAAGAACTCTGCAGTGTTCTCTTTCTAGCGTGTGGTGTAAGATGGGAGTGTGCTGGGAGAGAGAAGGGAGACGAATCAATGAAGGAATAAAATGAGGTAATTCCAGACAATGAGAAGGGTCATTAAAAATGACAGAGTAATAGGTTAGAGACTGCAGAGTGGATGGGGGAACGGTTTTAGTTTGAGGGTAAAGGAAAGCCTCTCTGAAGAGGGGACATCTGAGCTAAGCAACAGCAGGATTCAACTGTTCTAATTTCTTTCTTTTTTTTTTTTCGGCCACACCACGCACGTAGCTTGTGGGATCTTAGCTCCCCAACCAGGGATCAAACCTGGGCTCCAGCAGTGAAAGCACCAAGCCCTAACCACTGGACCACCAGGGAATTCCCTCAACTGTGCTAATTTCGAGGGGAAGAGCATTCCGGACAGAATGGGGGACCTGCCCCTGTGAGAAACCCCACCCCTTCCATTTGAAGGGCATGTTTCACTCAGAGTGCTTCCATGATGGAGTTTCCATACGCAGCCCATCAATACATGAGGAATCGTCGTGCCAAAGGAGGGGACTCCTCTAAGCCTCTGGAGCCCAGAAGCACTTCTGCAATAGATCAACTGATCTGGACCTTCGTTTTCCTCTTCAACATGGGATGTTCCTTCATCTTTCATTCTCTTTTCACAGAAAAAGCATCTTAGAGAGAGAAAATATGGTATGTGTGTATATGTGTTTTATACATACATGTGTATATGTATATATACAAATACCCAAACATTTAGACCCAGCTTCTAGGCATGTCTGTAAAAGAGTTTGGGATGGCCCATAGAAACTGTATGTGAGGGAACCCAGAGGAAAAAACTTGGGCAAATGGAGTATGGTGTCTGTTGATGATCTTGATACCCTTGACCCCATCCACTACCTCATACCCATCCCAGGCTTGGACAAAGATTTGTGTCTGAGCAGCCTGGAGCAAGCAGAAGCTGGAGGAGGGATTTTAAGAAGTACATGGAGCTGATTTAGGGAACAGGCCGTATGCAGCTTAGCAAGGGAACAGGACATCGCTGGCAGGGAACACGATCCTGCTTACGTACAGTGAGGATTTGCACCTTTCAGGAGCTCGGTAGAAAGCTGTTCTTCAGGGGTGTCTGTTTCATGCGAGCCCCCCCCAACCCCCTGCTGGAATGTCCCTAAGGCTAGGGCCTCTGGGTGTTAGCATATTGCCTGGAATATAATAGATTCGCTTTTGTTGAATTTGCTCCAAGACGGACATCAGTGAGGAGTGTGAAGACAAGAGCACACGTGAGGGGGTTATTCACAAGCACATCAGGTCCTTCTTTGCACACCCAGAAATACACAGGGGCAAGTGATGCGAGTTAGGAGGGACAAGAGGCAACACAAGGCAGGCAGTTACCATTAACTGGCTCCCCTTGAACCACAGCTGAAGCAGCCTATCGATGCAAACAGTCCAAGTGAAGGTGGCATTTTTGGTGCTTGGGAAGGCCATCTCGATCTCTACGGTCAAAGTATTAGATCATTTGAAATTGTAAGGAAATCATTCTGCTTGAGTATATACTCACAATGCCACCAACTAGACACTGTATTCAAAACCAAAACCAGGCTAAGAACCTGGCTCTGTCTACCCTAATTTCCTCAGCAGTTGCTGCTAGGCTCACCACCCTACTAGGAAATTCAGGTGATATTAACATTCATGATTTACTCAACAGTTCTGATGCCTTGAGCTGTAGCTCTTGTGGTCCCTGCTGAGAAGACAAAGTTTTTTCTTCTTTTGGACAAAGCAAATTCACTACTGCTTATGGCTTTGCATAGGCAGTCTGGTAGGATGTACTTAGGTGATCTTCTGGAGGAATTCTGACCTTGGTCACTGTGAGGAACCAAGTTTTCCTTCCATCTAGAGAATGATTTTCTTCTCAATTTACTGTCAACCCTCTAAGTGCTTAACCAGACAAACATGAAGCCTCCTGAGGTCCACGTACAAACACATTTGCTGAAAGACCAAACGTATGGCAACTTCAACTGGGAGGGCTCATCCAGGACTTCAAAGTCATTAACTTTTAAAAGACATTGTTATATTAATAATATAAGCTTTAGGCATGGAGCAGGGCATACAGGCCCTCACTGAGAAAGGAAGATGCCAACATTCAGTACTTCCGTTGATGATGAGATCACCTGATCAACCAATGAAGACAGTGCCCACTTCTGCTGTCTCTCCGTCTCACGTACACTTACACAATTCATTTTAATAAAATGGTGCTAACAGTATGATCTTCTCTCCGTGTTCAAATTCTGGCTCCACCACTGGCTGTCTATTTCGCCAAGTTTCTTGACTTCACCCAGCCTCAGTTTCTTCACCAGAAAAGGAGCCTAACGATGCCTGCCTGCCAGAGTGGGTGAATGGATCATCAAATGAGACAACGTAAAACCCTGAGCAGTGTCTGGCATTCAGTAAGGACTCCATAAATGTCAGCAAATTAAGAGGGACCTAACAGAACCCCATAAAATTCCTTCCCATAACCTGAGTAAAGATGAATTGGGCAGCTGGTGATATGCCAAGTATAAACATCTGGTAATTCCAGGAAACAGTTAAATGGGGTTTGTGGATGAGAGTCGGAGACAGTGATGCACTGGTTTTTACTGTGGAGATGACCTCACAAGAGCCATAGGCTGAGGAGTCTGAGGATATAAGCCCACCCAGCAGGTACCAGTTAATCTGAGCCCAGTGATAGCACCCACAAGTACTCATGCTAGTCATACGGCAGTTTTCTCCTGTGACCCTGCCCAGTTACGAAAAAAGGACTAAGAACCTGGCCTGTCCTCAAGACCTCCTCCAGGAGGATTCCTGATGCCCCTCTCCTCAAAGACAGAGCCACCTCTCCCCCGGTCATCCCCGTTCCTGGTATCTCTAGCTCACAGTCAACACAGAGTGGAGGGTAGTGGTTACAGCCACCAGCTCTGGAGACGGGACACCCAGCTCCAGTCCCAGATGTGTCGCCTTCTAGCTGAGGGACCTAACTTTCCTGTACCTTGACTCCTCGTCTATCTGTAACAAAGAGAGAAGAGAGAATGCCTAGTATTTAGCTCCTACGGTGCTGTAAGGATTAAATGAGATCAAGGATAGAAAGCCCTTAACTTTCTACTGAAATGAGCAACAATCACCCCGGTTACCGCTTGCTGAATGTGGCCAGGGCCAGAGTGCAGGGGAAGGGGCCAGGGTTTACCCACCCTTAGCAGCCAAAGTGGTCAGTCTGAAGAGGCAAAGCCCAGCCTTCAAGGGCACTCTTCTGGCAGGCTCAGCAAGACAAACAGGGAAAGGCCCCTGTGCCTGCCAAAACTTTGCCTGGTAAATCATTGATGTCCCGCTGTGTGTTCCTTTATAAAGACATGCCTTTGAAGCTTGCCCTTGCCCTTGCCACAGGGATTCTGGGGGAGGCAGGCCAGGAGGATGTAAGGAAGGAGCCCCACAGAAGAGGAATGGGCAGTGCGTGATCCAGAAGATGGAAAAACTGAAGCTATTTTTGGTATTTGTTCAGGTTTGGAATCATTAACTGTAACTTTTAATCAAGCAAGGATTCCTGGCAGCCAAGCACCAAAAAGGGAAGATGGGGAAAAATACAAAAGCAATTCTTAGTAACAGCTGTGGGTACTAGACCAACAGC
Source organism: Stenella coeruleoalba (assembly GCF_951394435.1). Taxonomy (NCBI): domain Eukaryota; kingdom Metazoa; phylum Chordata; class Mammalia; order Artiodactyla; family Delphinidae; genus Stenella; species Stenella coeruleoalba. Next base: position 130,528,677 of record NC_137148.1, on the reverse strand, counting down.
TCCCTTCTGGGGAGGTGACAGCTGGTGAAGACATTCAGCAACAGACAGGAGTTTACCTGGGCAAGTCAGCCAGCCCAGGGACTAATTATGAAAATACAATTACAATGGATTAGTCATCTTGTCAGTCAGAGCCACATGCCAGGGAGCACCTGGCAGTGGATGAAAATGCCACAGGACAGAGAATTTCATGTTGTGGGTATTTTTTGGGGGGTGCCGGGGTATAAAACATTGCTCCCCAGGAGGGAGGGCCTTAGGGTCCAGGGGATGAGAAAGGGCAGAGGAGGCCTCTAGCGAGTAGCAGGCAGGATACATGACCAGACAGCCCCAGCGTGTCTGAAATGGAAATTCTGGATGGCATCCTCTTACTGCCACCCATGAGAACGGGCCCAAAGCTTGCTCCCTGTTTTGCATAAGCCTGAAAGGCAAGTAGGACTGTCTTCCTGCAGCAGTCAAGGAAAGGTAAATAGAGATTAAGAAACGATATGGGTAGAAATACCAACCACTGCTGAACACATAGAAATGTGTCTTGCCAGGTGCCCAGCAGTTTCTTCTTCACCTCATTTAATACTTACAAAACCCTATGAGGTAAGTACTATTTGTCTACGAAATAACTAGAAGCTCATAGATGTTTGACTTGGCCCATGTCATATCACAAGAAAAATAGAGCATCTGAACTCCAGGGCTTATTCTCGTAATTGCCACCTTCTACTGCCTCTTGTAAAAGGGAACCCAAAACCAAAGCTCTTCAGTCTCCCTTTCCTGCATCCTCCATGTCACAATGACAACCAAGAAAAAAGGGAGGCAGCAGAGTCTAGACGCCAAGATACTGAACTGGGCATCAGAAGACCTATGTTTCTCAACACAACTACAAGCTACCTTTGATGGAGTATGTGCCATGCCTGTCAGTGTATTAAATGTTTTGGTTACTTTTGGTATTTAATCTTCAAAGTAAAGATACAAAGGAAGTATCATTCCATTTTATAGATGAGAAAATGGAATCTTAGAAAAGTTGAGCAACTGTACATATGCTATAGAGGTGGTTAAGAGTGAGAAAGAAATTCCAAACCAGGTTGTTCTGTTCCCCAGGCTTGGCTTCTTATGACTACTCTCTGTGCGAGAGGCATGTGTGTATTTTAAATCCTCATCAACCTTCGCCATGACCCTGTCTGCAGAGCACTGGGCTAGAGACTGATCCATCTGTACTTTGCTTTCCCCTTCCGGAAACAAGGACAGCATTTGTCATGTCATTGTACTGAGTCATCACCAGCAAAAGTGACCTGGGGTGGGAGGAGATAAAATTCTGTCCAGATTTGCAGAATTATTATTAGCAAGGAAAATTCTAGAGTGACCTAAATTTCATTCATATTGCTCAATGCTCAGAGAACAGAGTAAAGAAAACAGATCTGTTTTCCAGCTTAGGAAATGAAGAAATGAAGGCATGCTCAGCTAAATTTACCAAAAAAAAAAAAAAAAAAGAATGTTTTACAATGTACACTGATACATAAGAGGCCTGGGGTTTCCCCAGACTGCCAATGATTTGCTATGTGACATCTAGCAAGCAATATTTCATCCATCTGCTCATATATAAAATTGAGAACCCGGGCCACATCTGGGAATTCACAACTTGGCCCATCATCAGAATCACCTGTTCAGTGATTTTCACGCTACTGCCAAACAAGTACCTGGGTGAATGTGAAATGGAGCAGCACCCTGCGGGGCTCTCCCGGGTACAAATCCTTTCTGTGTCCCCCATTTCTTGTTTGTAGGAAATAGGATTCATTCAGCCTCCTTGACCTTCCACGAGTTCCAAAGTACAGATTCAGTACAGATTCAAACAGTTGCTTATCAGGGAAAGAAGGGAATGCAGAAACAAAGGAGGAACGGTCAAGGAACAATAGTGCAGCTGTGGGGCAGGGTCCTGGTTCCTCCTCAGGAATATGCATAACAATACCTTTGAGTTTTCTGTAGGAACTAAGGGCCCTACCCAAGTGGAAGATGGCAACTTCAGGCTGAGCACAAGATTCCTGGAGCACTGCCCTGTGATCTCACCACCAACCAATCGGAACAAGTCTGCACACAGTGGAAGATATGGAAGGCTCTGTCCCGCTCCCCAAATGATTCTCCCTTTAAAAACTTCCATGGTCAAGCAGAATTTTTTTTTTTTAGAGATTTTATTTATTTTTAAAATTTATTTTATTTATTTAATTTTGGCTGTGTTGGGTCTTCGTTGCTGCACATGGGCTTTCTCTAATTGCGGTGAGCAGGGCTACTTTTCGTTGCAGTACGCGGGCTTCTCATTGCGGTGGCTTCTCTTGTTGCAGAGCACCGGCTCTAGGCACGTGGGCTTTGGTAGTTGCAGCACGCGGGCTCAGTAGTTGTGGTGCATGGGCTTAGTTGTTCCACAGCATGTGGGATCTTCCTGGACCAAGGCTTGAACCCATGTCCCCTGCATTGGCAGGCGGATTCATAACCACTGCGCCGCCAGGGAAGCCCCGGTCAGCCAGAATTTTGGAGTTGGTTTTTGGACACGAGTCCACCATCTACCCAGGTTCTGGCCTCCTGAATAAAGCAAGCTTTCCCTTCCTACCAGCACTTGTATCTCAAAGTATTGGCTTTCAAGCAGTGAGCAGCCTAATCTGAGTTTGGTAACAAATGCATTAGGGAATGAATGATTGACTTGGCTGATCTGTTATGAGATTTGGAACAACCAAGACAGAAGAAGGCTGTCCTCAACTACTACCATTAAAGATGTACAGTTGATCCTCATTATTTGTGAATTCTGTACTTGTGAATTTGCCTACTCACTAAAATCTTGTAACCCCCAAAATCAATATTCATGGTGCTTTTGTAGTCATTCACAGACATGCTCAGAGTGGCCAGAAAAATTCAGTTGCCCAAGATACATGTCCAACATGAGGTTAAACAAGGAGACAGTCCGCTTTCTTGGTTCAGCTCTCATACTGCAGGTAAGTGTCCTTCTTGCAGTCTACTTAGTGCCACATTGTTTGCATTTTTGTGCTTTTTGTTGGTGATTCCACTGTTTAAAATAGCCCCCAGGTCTAGTACTGAAGTGCTGTTTAGTGTTCCTAAGCACAAGGCTGATGTTCCCTACAGAGAAAATGTGTGTGAGGTAAGTTTCATTAACGTATGAATTGCAGTGCTGTTGGCCATGAGCTCAATGCTAATGAATCAACATGAAAAAAGGCGTCTTGAAACAAGGACACATACTAAACAAGGTTAATGTTGATGAGTTGACAAAAATGCTGTGACTCCAAGCTCACAGGAACCCAAGCCCCTTATCTCCCCTAGGAGCAATGGCTCAGTATTCACCAATTCGGTGTCCACAGCAACTTCATAGAACATTAACTATTCCAGTAATGAGAATGAACAGTATTTCCTGTGACCATGCAATAAAAGAAGTCTTCATAGAGGTCTCCAAACCAGTTCTCAAGGAGTTAGCTGTGATATTATAGGTGTAATCATGAAAATAATCTGAGATAATGGAGAGAGAGAGAGTACTGAGAATGCACTGAATGTCTCTGAACTATGACAGGGGGACAAAGTCATCTCTAAAGACTGAGGCTAAGGATGGAATGGAAGATTATTGCTTTTCAATATAAACCATTATGCAGTACTGGATTTTTTTAAACCATAGTTTGGTTAAACCATCACTATTAATTTACAGTGCTAAAAATAGGGGGAAAATTAATTCATTAATTAAATCTCTATTCAGCCTTGCTCTTCCAGTTCCAAGAAACACGTATTATTTTCTTCCTGATAAACAGACACTGTTCACTTCTCCACAGTTTCTTGATCTATAAAATGGGAAAGATAATAGTACTTCTCTTATGGTTCTTAGATGGACTCAACGAAGTAATGTATATGAAGGACTTAGCACCATGCTACTAGAATATAAGCCACAGCTCTGAAGGCACAATGTAAGCTGGAACAGGATGGGGTAGGAGAACCATTGTCTCTGGAGGTTTAATCCTGGGCAGAACCTCTCAGGTCATGGACGTATATTTCCAGCAGACCCCATCTGCCTCCTCCCCATTGCAGCCCTCTGGTTTTCTGAGGCTCATATCGGGATCAATAAATTGTTATCAGAAGGCAACGTTTAAGAGCATGAGATTTGGAGTCACACAGATTTTGGTTTGTGTTCTGACTCAAACATTTACTAGCTGTATGATCTGCTGCAACTTAGTCAACCTCTCTGAGCCTCAGTGTCCTCATCTGGAATATAATAAAGATAGTATCTGCCTTGAAAATCCCATTTACTCTTCAAAGGAGTTTATTAGTCAAGCTCCTCTGAGAAGCAGATGACAACTCATAATTGAATGAATACGGAATTTATTCAGATGGAGAATATTGCTCAATGGGCAAAGAGTTTCTGTTTTGGGTGATAGAAAAAATTGGAAATAGTCAGTGGTGGTGATTGTACAACATTGTGAATATAACTAATGCCACTGAATTGTGCACTTTTAAAACATTTAAATGGCAAAATTTATGTTATACTATGTATTTTATCACAATTTGCAAGAAATGAGCTTATTAGAGTAAACACCTGTGAGATAAAGTAGAGAGGGATTTCGGAGAGGCTGGGAGAACCATCAAACTGGGATGCAGGTATGACCCCAAGTGAAGAAAAGGAAGGAAGGAAGGTTGGGTGGAAGGGTTGTAGACCACAGTGTACTTCAAAGAAAAGTTCAGCAAAGCTATCTGGGATCCACTGTCTCCCAGCTTGCAGGGAGCTGTACCCCAGTTGTACCCCAGTTGCAGGGGTACTTAGAGCCTCCTAAGTACCCCTGCAACTCCTAAGCTGGTTGAGAGCAGCCCATGGGAAGCATGTAGTTAGCAGGAAGTCATTGATGAATTTCAGAGCATGGCAGCTGGGACCATTAGTCAATTATGTCCTCGGTAGCTAGACATCTGAGAGGCACATTCTCATGGCTGGGTTCCCACAGGGATCCTACAGGTTAAGGCACTTATCATGCAAAGATAGTAGAGGGTAAAAGTAGTTGTAATTTCTATACAGAATATCAATATCATTATCAATTGTCATCACCATGACCTTTATCTCAGTAAAAGTGTGTTCAAAGTAACATACAACCAATTCAAATTAAACCATTTCCACTTTGTGCTAGTTGTAATAATTCTTATTGATTGTGATACTCATGTGGGCATCTTAAATTGAACTGTAAACATTAGAATTGCTAAATTTATTTCTTAGAGGTGCAGGAGGAAAATAAGGTGTGACTCAAAAATAACACAAGTCAAAAATTGTGAATGAAATTTAGGCAGAGACTTCAAATCCTGCAGTCTTCAATCACTTTATAAGAATAGTAGTATTGGCCTCCACTTGCTTGGGGACTGTCACATTACTCACTTATTATCTGTCCAAACCACTTCATCACCTACAAGCCAAGTAACCAGCCGAGAGAGGTCACTGTGAACTTTCCCACATCAAAAATGAACCAGGAAATGGACTTGAGGACAAGGGGAGGGGGAAGTGTAAGCTGGGACGAAGTGAGAGAGTGGCATGGACATATACACACTACCAAATGTAAAATAGACAGCTAGTGGGAAGCAGCTGCATAGCACAGGGAGATCAGCTCGGTGCTCTGTGTCCACCTAGAGGGGTGGGATAGGGAGCGTGGGAGGGAGATGCAAGAGGGAGGGGATATGGGGATATATGTATATGTATAGCTGATTCACTTTGTTATAAAGCAGAAACTAACACACCATTGTAAAGCAATTATACTCCATTGTACACCATTGTAAAGCAATTAATAAAGATGTTAATAAATAAATAAAGTGAACCAGGAAGCAGTTTCAGAGTAAGTAATCCCATCCCGTTATTCATGGCAGCAAAATTTAACCCCACAACTTCCCATTTAGACACCTGGGGTGATTCCTTTGCTCTGAAAACAATGCACGTTTCATTACAGTATTCCCTTAAGAAAGAAGAATGTTACACTCAATCAAATTTAATGGGAAAAAAATCACTTCTCTGTCTTCCCATAAGGAGAAGTTAGTCAATTTTGTTGAAAAGTTAGAGTGGATGACAGAAAAGTATTCAGATAAAAATAGGTTTAGACAGCAATTCCACTTTTGCAACTATTATCTTTCCCAAGTCATTTAATTAGGCAGAATCCTGTATCTTTTACCTATTCCTTTAGCAGAGAAATGAATCTGTAAGGGAACTGTAAAATTTCCTTTCTATTGTCATGTTTTCCACCAAGTAAAGGCTTCTGCTTGTCTTCCCGTTATGATTCCTCTGACTCCTTTCCTTTGTGAAACACCTCTCTCTCTGACCAAAGAGATTAGGCACATGATCCTTGATTGGCCCCAGCCAGAGTCATGCGACTCAAGCCAAGCCAGTGAGAAGTCTTCCCTGATATGTGGACCCAAGGGCTTCTTTCTTTCCTCTATGGTAAATAACCTTGGATAATTTAAGTCTGAACTTTCCTTTATCACATGAAGAAAAACCATAGGAGGAGAGACTCAAATGAACAACGAGAAGCAAAAAGAAAATAAAATTAAAAAGAGAGATCAGTCCTGATGATACTTCAAACTCTTGGTCCAGTTCATTCTGAAGCCACCTCTACTGCCCTCCCCTTTTCTAACACTAGTAGATGGTCCGTACCACGTAAGATGTCAAGAACCCACAAGAAAAAGAGCAGCTACCAGATAAGAGCCCTGAAGACAAATGCCCCTGAATTAGGTAAAAGAGTTACGTTAACAGAACACGTTTTTTTAATCTCTCCTAATAATTGCTCCTCTAGTTACAATAACATTTGTGTTGATATAGTAAAGGGGACTGAGGCACTTCCTGACTGTGAAAGACACAGCCCTCTGGAGGATGACAAACTATCTAAAATTCAGTCAATACTTACTCTTTTGAGATGAACTAGGAGATAGGACATCACCCAGTCCCTTGGACCAAGGGGGAATAACAAAAACAATAAAGTTTCTTAAAGATCCTGCAAACCATATGGTCCTGAGGGAGGTCACAGTTATTAAGAGAGCCCATGATCAACACGACAAGGGTAAGCACAGGGTGTTATGGGATCCACATATGTGATCACATTAAGCCCCGGTGGGAGTCAAGATTTCCTGGAGGAAATGACATACATACATCTAAGCTGAGTCCTTTAGGAGAAGTGAGAGTTATCCAAATGAAGGAGAGAAATAGAGAAACAGATTTTAGCACAGAGACTGGTGTGCTCAGGGAACTGCATGTGGTTCAACAGAGCTGGAGCAGAGGACTCAAAGAGGTGCTGGAGCAATGAGAGAAAAGGCTAGAAAGCGAAACAGATCAGCTCATAAAGAGGCTTGTGGACCATATGAAAACACCAGGACTTGATTCTAGGACACTGGGGAGCCACTGAAGAACTGCAGAGCTATACCTGAGGCTATTTGCAAATGGCAAAACCTTGCTGCAAAGGGTGTGAATTAATTAATAAGTCAAGCTGTTGTAATAATGTAGATGAAAAATAAAGGTGGCCCCCACTGACACAGTTCCATGGTGATACCAAGAGTAGACTCATTCAAGAGCTATCAAAGGAGACAGAATCAACATGATTAGCCACTGATTAGGTGAAGGTGGGGAATGAGACTCCAGGATGACGGTCGGGCTTCTGGCTTGGACAACTATTTGGATGGGAGTACCACTTACTGAAATGGAGGAAACAGGTAGAGGCAGTTTGGAATGAGGTGAATATGAAGTGCCTGTGTGGTTTTCAAGGCATGATATCCAATTGCCAAGTTAGGTAAACAGGCCTGGAGTTGAAGAAAATGAACTGGGTCTAAGTTTTCAATTTGGGTATCATCATTCATTGGTAAATGGTAATCGAGGCACTGCAGAGAGATTAAATCAACCCAGAAAAAATTGTATAGCATGAGGTAGAGGAGGCCCATGATGAATACAAATACTTAAAGAATACACAGGGGGAAAGTTTCAGAAAGAAGACAGGAAAGAGAAAGCCTAAGATATAGAAGGAACACTCAATTTCCAGGAGAGTCTGATAAGAAGTCAAGTCCAACAAGGGCAGGCAATCATCCTTTGGATTTAAGCACGAAGAGGGAACCGATGGCCATGGAGAAGGTGTTTTCCACAGATTGGATATAATGATGCCTATCACATACATCTTGACGTCAGTCTGTGTGCCTCCTAGCATTTCTTCAAGACCCTCAACTCTGACCTAGAAGCTATAGGATTGCCGCCTGTGCACCTTACACAGCACCTCATATACAATGAGGCATGCAATAAATACTTGTAAATGATAAAAGCATACTGGTGTTCCCACCTTTAAAAACTTCATTTGGAAGCATAGTAAAAGTGACTTGAGAAAGAAGAGAGGAAAAGATGCTCACAGCTGCTCACTGACCTTGGGTGGCTTTGGTCTATCTCCCTCTCATCTCCAAGCGTTAAATTAATCATGCCCTTTTCTTCCAATTCTGCTCCTGGGTCAATGAGCAAGGTATTTCTGGTCTAATTAGACTCCCAAATGAGCTGCAGAGGCTTAAGGCAGTACCTGGACCTAGGAATTCACTGTGCCCTCCCCTCTTTTATCTAGTTGTATTTAGTTGATTTTGCTTCCAATTATTTTGACCTGGGCTCTTTTGTGACCTCTGTCAGAGGGTGACCACTCATCACTCAGACAGCCACATCAGGAAGAGGCCAAGTAGCCACCATTTATTAAGCACTTTCTATGAACCAGGTATGGGGCTGACCTCCCGACAGAACTTTTTCAACCACATCACAGTTTCACTCAAAATCCTCACAGGCTCCACGTTGCCCAAAGAGTAAATTTAATTTGCTTTCACTTCTTATTTAATGCCTTTAATTTATTCAAAACAATGAAAAACAGAAATAAACACAAAAGGATGCATTAGGTTAAAACGCCATCATCAGATTACAAAAATACTTGTGAGCTCAAGTATCCTATTGTTTGTACCTCTAACAAAGACCATCCTAAAAGAATGTTCTAATTACATAAGACAACTAAAAAATTCTCTATTTCTGGCTTAATACATTTATTATTGCAGCACTACCCATAGTTTGTTCCTATTGGGGCTCATTCTAGTGAGGGATTACACAGTCTTCAATACCTATTACCTCACAAAGAATAATTATAAGCTTAAACACAAAAGGGAAGAGCAAGTATTTAGTAGGGAATGCTGAGCATTAGTTACTATTGTGGATTACTCAAAGAAACCTCATGCCAGGGTCTTTTTATTGCATTTCAGCTCAAAAATCACTCTCCATTACCCCTCCTGTGAAAATTAAGTTGGATCCTTTCAGTTATTTTCGTTTCCCAGCTGGCATGTTGTTACACTTTGTCAGTAGAGGGCGCTAAAGAGGCACTCGAGCGGGAAGGAGGTTTTGTTCTTGGGGCCAGTGTGCTCACTGGGCAGGCTTCTGCAGCTCAGGTGGCTCCCCCTCGTGGCGCTCCTGCCCCAGCCTCTGACTTCCGCGGCATACACAGATTCTCCCAGGTCCAGCTCCCGCTGTGCAGGCAGCTTCCTGAACACTAGCCTTCTGTAGTCCACAGTGGTCAGTAGCACTTGAGCAGGGAGGGGAGGTTACAGCAGAATGTCTCCAGGGAGCCACTTCTCTGTGACAGCTTTCTCCCGCACCAGAAAGGGGACACTACCTACCCGTTCCAGAGGGTGGATTTCTAGCAAGTGTTGCCAGCACAGCACCACAGCAGTGTCTCTGTCCTTCACTGAGTCACAGCCATGTCCGCACCAGCAAGGTCTGGGTCTCAGCCAGGAGGTGCAGGGGGGCTCTTCCTCAGACACCAGCTCAGCCCTTGGGGTAGTGGCTGTTCCTTCTAATAGTCCTGTCTTCTTCAGAGCTCTCTTTACTCCTACTAAGCCATCTCTCCTTGCCCTAACCTCTTGTACTAGTTAATAATTCCTTACGTTAAACTTACTTTGTGCAAATTACTGTGGGAATGCTGTCTCCTGATCAGTATCTGACTGATACAGCATTGCATAACCATGCCCGTGCACACAACGGTTCCTAAGTTATAAAACTGGGTTTTAAGGCTCTCCAGGGGGGGAAAAAAAACAAAAAACGTTATCAACAACAAAAGACTTTTGCTAGGCTAGGGATGATTACATTTTTATCCTCAAAATAGTCCTGTAAGACAAGTATTTTATCCTCATTTTACATATGAGAAACTGACCAGTAGAATGGTAAAACTATTTACCCAAGGTCCCAAAGCCATACAGGATGCTACAGGTAGTAGCATCAAGAATGACAGCTATGACAAAACTGGATAAGTTATTTGCTTATTTGCCTAAGACTAAGGATTGGTCTGACTTCTTTTTCTCTTAGATTCTCTTATAAAAGGCAGGATTCAAACCCAGGCTAATTAATTCAGAAACCTCTGCATTTAATTGCTGTACTATACGCAAAACTTCCAAGCCCCGACATTTTATCCACTATTTGGTGGAGTGCATGGGGGTACTTCCAACAGAGACTTCAGGCTCGTCTTGGACTTCTGGAAAATAAGCGCTTCATAAAAGTCTGTCTTGTACTTGCATTTCCAGAGCGCTGCAGTGAAGGGGACACAGCCAGAGACTGGTAACTGAAGGAGAACTGATGCTAGTCAAGCAATTTCTGTGTTTAGGTTAACACCCAATGTCCCAATGAGAAGCCAGCATTTTTAATACAGGGGACGATCAGTAGCCTAAAGAATAACCGTGTCTCTCCAAAACTGGGAAGATATGTACCTAAGATTAAGGATCATCCTTTTTGTTCCTAGCCTCATCCTTCCAAAAAAAAAAAAAAAAAGACACCTGCAAAGCATTTGTTGGGGAATTTTTAATAACTTGTTCCATCCCAAGTCATCATCAAGAAAAGACTTGCATCTGCAAAGGCTTAAAAATGGTGATCCATTCTTCTCATTCTCCTCTCTCTAGAACTCACATTAACCTCTCACAGAGTGATGCCAACAGATAAATGAGGAAACACCAAACAAACAAGAACGTTTTGAAGCAAAATGCTTCCTTGGAAGATTAGCTACATTTTTTTGTATTTCAGTTAAGTCCTGGCTTAGAACTCTGTTTTGCTTGAATCCAAGACCGAGGTGGGCTGCCAACAAAGACTCCCTGGTGCCCACTGGAGGGAGTCCAGCCCCACCGGCTTGAATTCAAGGCCTTTACAGAATGGCCTTGCCTTACTGGCATAGCAGCATCTCCTCCATGCCCAGGGCTAAGGTTCACCCAGGACTCAAATAGCTCTTTCAGCTCTTAAAACTGCAACACTTCTGTGCTAGGTAAACAGCCCCTTTCCCAAAATCTCATCCCCTACCCTCCCACAATCTACCAATCTAGAAGTTAAATGCCTGGCACAACCAGGAGACCTCCAGGACCTATTTCAGACCTCCCCCTGCATAAATTCTCATTTATCAGTGTTCCTGCCAATCATCCCCACAAAACTCGTGGATTTTGTGTGGACTTTGTCAGGGCAGTTCAGAACATCGACAGAAGAAAGGGTATCTGTGACAGTGGTACCTGTTACTGACATCCTGGTAGATCAACAGTTATGACCATCCACCACTAGCCTATTCTCCCTAGGGGTTGATAGTATGTAGCTACTGGTGGTTAACTGTGGCCTCTGGGGGACTTCAGCTATAAGAGATTCTAGGTTCAACAGGGATCAGGGAGGCTGGCAGCAACAGGGTCGACTGCATATATACTAGCCAAGCACTGTGGGTTCTATCAGTAGAGTGGGTTCTATTCGGCACTCCAGCAATAGGAGGGAGGCCACAGATGACAGACACAACCCAACGGAGGAGGTTTAGGTCAGGTAGCATGCTGGATGTAGGCCCCCTTTACACTATCCCCATTGAATGTCACCTCCATTTAATGGGAGGCTTGTTAAAACCTTCTGAATCCTCACCCATTGTGAACATTAACATTTTATCCATAAAAGTGAGAACCATCACATACAGAGCATGAACCATGCTAACTGCCTATTAACTTACTTAAATGCTGTAAACATCACTATCATATCCCCATTTTTCAGAGAAGTAAACTCAGGCACAGAAAGGTTACTTAAGATTTAAACCAGGCATTTCATCAACAGAGCTGTGTTTCCCCTCTTCTGGCCTGAAGGATTAAGTTTCACCTAATCAAATATGGCATTACAATAAACATTTTGTGACATGTTCGATAGAGATATTGAATATCTTCAAACTTCAGATGGTATTGTAAGAGCAGAGAACTCCTGAATGTAACTGGTGTTAAGTGCAGCAAAAGCCAAAATGATTTAATATCATGAGCACTAATGGTAAAGCCACTGGAAGGATTTGATGCAGTTTCCTATGTCAAATCATGACTCAGGGCCATTGTTTCGCTACTGCTAGATCAAATGAAAGATCCCAACAATTTCTATTACTAAAAGGTGGTATGCAAATTATCAGAATATCATGAGTGATTTTTACTATAAGCTATCGGCTGGCAAGCAGTTTTTTTTTTTTTTTTTGCGGTATGCGGGCCTCTCACTGTTGTGGCCTCTCCCCTTGCGGAGCACAGGCTCCGGACGCGCAGGCTCAGCGGCCATGGCTCACGGGCCCAGCCTCTCCGCAGCATGTGGGATCTTCCCGGACCTGGGCACGAATCCGTGTCCCCTGCATCGGCAGGCGGACTCTCAACCACTGCGCCACCAGGGAAGCCCTGGCAAGCAGTTTTAAACAAATAGTTTAGTTTTATTATAGAATAAAGGGGATAGAGATTACTAATTTTATGTTACTGTATGACACATCAAGACCCATATTTTTACATTTTTTTATGGAATAAAAGATTCTTTAAATTCTATAGTCCTTTACAATTCTCAAAAGTTTCACCACATGATTTCATATAATCCCATAATAAACTTTTTCTTTTCCCCCACCGTTAGAATGCCCCTCCCCACTTCCCTCTCCCTGCAAGTAACCACTAGTATGTTCTCTGTGTCTGTGAGTCTGCTTCTTCTCTGTTTCATTCACTAGTTTGTTGCATTTTTTAGATCCGACATATAAGTGATACCATATAGTATTTGTCTTTTTTCACTTAGGTTAATGCCCTCCAACTCCATCCATGTAGCTGCAAATAGCAAAAGTTTGTTCTTTTTATGGCTGAGTAGTATCCCATTGTGTGTGTGTGCGTGTGTGTGTGTGTGTGTGTGCCACATCTCCTTTACCCATTCATCTGTTAATGGACACTGAGGTTGCTTCCATATCTTGGCAACTGTAAATAATGCTGCTATGAACACTGGGGTGCATGTATCTTTTTGAATTAGTGCTTTTGTTGTTTTCAGATATATACCCAGCAGTGGAATTGCTGGGTCATGTGATATTTCTATTTTTAGTTTTTTGAGAAACTTCCATACCATCTTCCACAGTGGCTGCACAAACTTACATCCCCACCAAACAGTGTACGAGGGTTCCCTTTTCTCTACATCCTCTCCAGCAGTTACTATTTGTAGACTTTTTAATGATGACCATTCTGACTGATGTGAGGTGATATCTCATTGTGGTTTTGATTTGCATTTCCCTGATGACTAGTGATGTTAAGCATCTTTTCATGTGCCTATTGGCCATCTGCATTTCCTCTTCGGAAAAATGTCTGTTCAGTTCTATTCAGTTCTTCTGCCCATTTTTTAATCAGGTTGTTTGGCTTTTTCGTTGTTGTGTTGTATGAGCTGTTTATATATGTTGGTCAATATCCATGTTTTCATTTCAACCAAGTCCATGCCCCGACATCATGATCCCCTCCCGTCAAACTTGCTTGTTCACTAGCCTTCACTCCTACAATGACCGCAGCATCCCACTTTTTCACTCATTTCAACCACTCAGATCATTCCTAAAACTTTTCCCTCAAGTTCCACTTAAACGGACTCTCTTCATCTTAACTGCCTGTAGCAGCTTGAACAGTGTTCCCTCAAATTCATGTCAACCTGGAACCTCAGAATGGAATCTTATTCGTAAATAGGATCTGTGCGATGTAATTAGTTAAGATAAGGTCATACTGGAGTAGACTGGGCTCTATATCTAGTAACTGGTGTCCTTATAAGAAAAGGAAAGGGCATACAGAGAGACACAAAAAAAGCCACATGATGAAAGAGGCAGAGACTGGAGTGATGCGGCTACAAGTCAAGGAACGCCAAGGATCGCTGGGAGGCACCAGAAGCTAAGAAAGAGGCATCAGACCAGTTTCTCCCTCAGAAACTCCAGAGGGAACCAACTGTACCAACACCTTGATTTCAGACTTCTGGCCTCCAGAACTGTGAGATAATCAGTTTGCTGTTTCAAGCCACCCAGTTTGTGGCAATTTTGATGGCAGCCCTAGGAAACTAATGTACTGCCCTGAACACCTATGGTCGACCAGTAGTTCCCACATGGGAGTGTATCAGAATCACCTGGAGAGCTTGTTAAAGCAGTAGTGGGCCCCAGCCTGAGGTTATGACTTGGTAGGTCTGAAGTGCGGTCTGAGACTTTGCACATCTAACAAGTTCCCAGGTTGTTGGGTCTGGGGACCACACTGAGAACCACTGGGTCTGTACCAGGCATTTTAGCACTTAATTTCATTCAGTTTAGCACTTCATTGCATCATATCTTACATCATGTTTATAATCAGTTCATAAATACAAGGTCTGCCCTCCCAGTGATCCCGTGAGTGCCACAAAGTCCATGCTTTCACCTACTTTTGTTTATCCACAGGATTTAACGGTGGCTGGCACAGTGCTGAGCTGAATAATTCAAGCACAACAGTTGAAAGCACAACTCATGCTTTTAAATCTCATTTCCTCTTTGTAAAATGGGGTTAGTGATATTTAAAAGGAATTCTTACGAAGAATGAATAGATAACTCATGTCAAATGCCTATGATATTGCCTGGCTTCTAGAATGTGTGCAATAGAGGTTAAGTACTATTATTCTTTTTAATAGATTTTTTTTTATTTTTATTTATTTATTTATTTTTGGCCGTGTTGGGTCTTCGTTTCTGTGCGTGGGCTTTCTCTAGTTGCAGCGAGCGGGGGCCCCTCTTCATCGCGGTGCGCGGGCCTCTCACTGTCACGGCCTCCATTGATGCGGAGCACAGGCTCCAGACGCGCAGGCTCAGTAGTTGTGGCTCATGGACCTAGCTGCTCCGCGGCATGTGGGATCTTCCCAGACCAGGGCTCGAACCTGTGTCCCCTGCATTGGCAGGCAGATTCTCAACCACTGCACCACCAGGGAAGCCCCTTTAATAGATCTTTATTGGAGTATAACTGCTTCACAATACTGTGTTAGTTTCTGTTGTACAACAAAGTGAATCACCCATATGCATACATATCCCCATATCTCCTCCCTCTTGCGTCTCCCTCCCACCCTCCCTATCCCACCTTTCTAGGTGGACACAAAGCACCGAGCTGATCTCCCTGTGCTATGTGGCTGCTTCCCACTAGCCATCTAGTTTACATTTGGTAGTGTACATATGTCGATACTACTCTCACGTTGCCCCAGCTTCCCCCTCCACCCACCAGTGTCCTCAAGTCCGTTCTCTAGGTCTAGAGTTCTAGACATTCTAAAGTTGCCTCCAACTAGACAGAATCATCTGAAACAATAGATATGCCAAAGCTGAAACCTGGAACTTGTCAGATGTCTAAACCAAGAGGTTATGGACTTTGTACACAAGACATAGCCAGAGGGATTGCTACTCATGGGTTATGTTACCTGCACACCTCCACTCTGACTCTGGAATGGCAAGGCATTGAGAAGGCTGTGTACAGCTTCAGTATACTCATTATACCTTATAATGTTAAGAAGGATTCTGAGTTTGAGAAAAATACAGTTAAGTCAGAATATGCTCGATACCAAGACAGCAAATGGTGAACCTCTCCTCCCAAGAGGTCAGCTACTTTGATTAATGGGTGGAAGGTAATCTTAAAAATCAAGAACAGAACATATAGCACAAATTTTAGAGGTCACAAAGAGATGGGTGGCGCAAACAGCACTGCAGTTCAACAGAAATGTCCCAGGCCATGTGCTAAATTTGGGCAAGGCAGAGGCGAAAAATACCATTAAGGTTCCTACCCAGGTGAGTCTTAAAGTGAAGCAGGGTTTGAGTGAACATCAGAGTCACTGACCAAGCCAGAGATAGGAAAGAGAATTCAAATAATTAAATTGCTTGGCTGGCTACTCCTTAGCCCCGAGTTGACAGCAATGCCAGCCTCGAGAAGGAAAGTCCACTGGTATATAGGTGGATGGTGGGAATTCTCAGACATTCTCCCTGTTTAAGCATCAAGGCAGCTGTTGGCCACATGTTCTTCTTCGGTCCAGTTCTCCAGCTCTTTGCCCGTTTCTTCACGACAAAACCTTTCTTTATATCCCAGTTTCAGAATCTCTGCTCCTGATTATTCTCCCTTCCCTTGCTTTATCTGAGTCTCTGCTTTGATGTCTTCCCCCCCAAATCCGGTTCTTTCCAGGTCTACATTCCCACTATTTTGACCCATTCCCTGGAGTTGAGTCATCACTACCTCCCAGAAACTAAACGTCCAACTCACCCACTCTCTGCCTCCTAGTGATCAGGAACTTCCCTGATGCCAACTACAGCACAGACCTCTCCCAATTCCATGACCTCCGTGGTTCCCAAGTCCCAGTCTTGCCCTAGTTCATCCCATCTGGCCAACTACCTTCTCTAAGACTTGTTATGAAGAGGCCAATGTTCAGGGTCTCAGTCCAACTGGAAAAGAAATAAGACAGAGAGTCCAAAAGAGACCAGCGACAGGGTCCCAGAGCCCACCATGAAAAAAGAGTATGCTGACAGAAAGAAGAAACAAAGGGCAAAAGGAGAATACGACTAGAAAGGGAGAAGGTCCCCACCCATAACCATGACATCTGAGTATAGCAAGCTCACCTCAGAGTCACCAAATGTCCAAGCTTCCAGTGTCAATGAGTAGGAAAGTCGTTCTCAACCATACAACTGCATCGTATTCTTCCCCTATCCTCAAAGACAATGATCTACTGGCTGGGAAGTAGCTCAGAGAAATGGAGACCTTTCTGTTGCTTTTTCATCAGGTGCAAGATTCAGGCTGCAAGGTACTGTGTCACACTGGCATCGCAGTGGAGGTAGATAATGAAAAAACAAGTACTGACAAATCTCAAAGGCAACACGTAGCACAAAATGAGGATATGGGTGATTCTCTGAACCGAACCGCATATTCAGTTCCAGAGCCAACTGCTGCCCTTGAACTAGGAAGATGATACAGTGGACACTCTGTATTCATGGATGCAGAATTCTCAAACATAGAACCTACAGATACGGAGGGCCAACGGTACCATGGCTATCTTGAGCATCCTCAGATTTTGTTATCTATGTTATCTATCCTGGAACCAATTCCCCTACACATACCAAGGGACCACTATCCCAAAAGGCACAGAGGAGAATTCCACAGCAAGTGTGAAGGAGATGAGACCAGGGGTCTGCTTTGTTCAGCTTTTCCTTTAAACCCAGCAATAAGAAGGGAAATCATGTTTTCACATGATTGAAGTCAACATGTGTCCTAGTGCCTTTCCTGTATCATCCTGACCCAACTATCTTGTTCCTTCCTCCATGCTCACTAAATACTACAGCAGACAGTGAGTGAGCTCCCACTGTGTACCAGCAGCCACAGAGACAACTGCTGGACACTTAGCAGGGATAGGACATACGTGGCCCCTGCTTTCAGGATGGTGGGTTGATAAGATGAACAAAATTTTAAACTAATTAATGACCTCGATTACATGCCAAGGAGGACAGGAAGAAGAATGCCAAGGTATGTTTGACACAGCCTGACTCTTCTTAGCCAGAGAGAAAACTGCTGAAATCTCTCCCCAAGACCCGAGTCAACTGCTGATATATACCGTGTATCGACATGGGGTGTAATTTATGTCTCCATGAATTTAATTAACCGGTGATTTCCACTGGTTCACTTCCTTTGTTTTTCAGTTGGGCAACTTTACAGACCATTAGGATCTTCCACAGCTTGCAAGGTTAAGGGGACTAGCCTGTCCTTTCAACAGAGCCTGGGGGCTTCTTCAGGACTTATTGTTTTAGGAGATGTCTAAAGCATGAAACTTAAAAACAAAACCAGAAAGCGAGAAGACTGCAAGAAATAGATGGAGTCCTAGTTTCAACTACAACGTACTTAATCTGAAGGAAAACATTGTTCAGTTCAAAAAATTGGAAGAACAAGCCTTAGATTTAATATAGATTATAATGTCACCATGTGATACAGTTTTCACTTGCCTTGGTTTTCCAAGCAGTAACTTTGGTTTATTAATGTCATTCATATCTGGGGTGAAACTGACTCTACAATAAAAACAATCTTTTGTAGAAATGTCTCTTTTTACCTTAGAGATCCCATCTAACTCCTGTGCAATATTTAAAGCCACTTTGCAGACAGGACCATGGACATGTACTAGTCACCATCATTCACAAAAACACCTACAAAACAGCCAATGCACCAGAGATGCTAATTCCTGCCCACAAGGTATTTAACCCAATATATCCCACCTTTATTCCTATATCCTCCTGTCCGTCATTGAGTCCATGAAATTTATTGGGTACCCACCAAACTCACTGTGAAAATGTTCAAAACGAATAGAGATGTGGTTCCTTCATTCCTTCATGGTCTCTAGATCCTCAGATACAATTCAAAGGTCCTTAATATGTAGAAGCAAAAACACTGCAAATGAGTTGAATAGATTCAGGTGGGATCGTACACATGGCACAAAAAGGCACTCAAAAAAGCTTATTGAATGAAAAACATGAGTCAGTCCAATCAAGTCATTTATTTCGAGCCCCATAGCTTAGCATTCTCTTTCCAGATCAAAGTGGAAAATAGCCAGGGAAAAACAGAGTGAATTAAGGTGGAATCTACAATGTTAATTGCTTCTGGCACGCAATGGGCAGTAAAATTTAGGGAAAGGCTAGGCAAAGTGCCAGTCTCCAAGATGTCAGTTACCCATCTGCAGGGAGATGTGTTTAGGTCAGGATGTACAGCAACGCACTGCTTCCTTCATAGAGAGAGCTTTGCCCCGACCCCAAAGAAATTGTCTCTGACCTAATATAGTGGACTTGCATGGTAGCACAGCTCCTTATGTCATCAAGGATGGGTAACAGTTTAGAGACCTCAGCCTGTCCTAACACCACACTTTTGAGTAGTGCTATTTTAAAAAGTAAGAGCTCAGACTCTGGAGTCCGGAGAACACGGACTTCAATCACATCATTACTTCTGAATATGTGACTCTGGGCAAGTAATTCTCCCTGCCTCAGTCTACTCATTTGTAAAATGAGTATAATACCACCCACTTTATTGGGTCATTGTGAGGATGACATGAGAAAGTGTCTGAAACGTTTGACGTGAAATGTGGCATATGATCAATAATAGGGAACTGTTACTCAACCTTCTGATTTGGGTCCTTAATATTCCTCTTCTCAATATAGTAGCAAGTTAGAAAGAAACTCAGAGGTAACAATATCACACCCAGCTCAAAATGAATTCTCTCTCCTAATGACTTTTACTCCTTGCTGCATAGAACAAACAGACAACGAGGTATAGAGAAATGATGGCTAAACTAAAGGCGAGAATTCCTAGGTTCCAGATCTGACTTACTACAGAGACCCCTGGGGCAATTCCTTTAACTGCCTGAGCCACAATTTCCTCATCTTTCAAACTAAGGAAGTAAAACAGAGGGATAATGCTTCAATAAAGAATATTACCTTGGCCGTACACGTCACAGTCATTGCATCAAATAAAACCATGTCTGTGAAAGCACTTGTTACTAGCCGCGGAACACGAATACAAATGTAGCTGGTCGAGGAGGATCCCCCTCGTGAGCACTTCAGATAGCTCACAGGGCATCCACAGCCCCTGGTCCAGGGTCACCCATTCTCAAGTTCCTTCAGCTACTTGCCACACAGTATTCTTCCAGATGACTTCTTCTGCACCTTCTCTCTATATTCCTGAGCCAAACAGGGAAAGAGCTGTGAAAGCAATTCCCAGGCTGTGTCATTGTCGATCAGCTCTCCCAGCTGCCTCCGGGAACCTACTCTGTGGGTTAACTACCCATTGTGAAAAAGCCATTTATCCTCAAATCCCTGTGCACAGAGCCCTTGCAGGGTGATGCCCTCTTGTTTTTTGAACCTTGTTGCTTCTAATTGGTTGTGACGTCCACCTTTTCTGTATGCCACGGAAGATTCTCCCTTGCTCTATTTCTTCCTGGGTTTGCATACTTCTTTAAAAAATTAATTCTGGGGTTTGGAGAATCCTTGTGGACTTCAGACACTAAGAGAGATCTTAAAATGTCAGCTGGTAAGACAAAAAGAGACACACAGACAGACGGATGGATTCATCTGCAAAGATATTGACCTAAAATTGTAAACACTCACTGGGCAGGTAGGGCACAGAGAATATTCAGACAAGCAGCAGGGGTAGTTATGAGAATCCAGTTCTATCCTACGGGTAGAATTTGCTATCAGGAGACATTAGAAGTGGTCTAGGTCAAACCTGTATATGTATAAAAACGGCCTGGGTAATCTTTCTCCTTATGCCCTTTACTCCTTGTTGCATAGAACAGAGGACAAATGTATTATGACCTATAATGGAACAATAACTAGACCAGTGTCTCTCTAAGATGCAAAGTCTAATTCAACAGGTCTAGGATTCTTAATTTTTAAACAAACACCTGAGATGTGCTGGTGCTGCCAGTTCTGACCAAGCTATAGACACAAGTGGCTAATAAAATGGATAAACAGTGAACAAGCCTCGTGAGAAGCAGCTGACAGTCTTCCTCGAATCAGGCTGAAAAACAACCACGAGGAAGCATCTCCTTAAGCAAGTAATAGACACTTGAAGATTCTTACTTTGTGGGAGGCATAGATGCTGTAAGCTGTGTTCTCTAAACAAAGCAATGAACAAGACAGAATGGCTTCTGCCCCATGAAGTTGGAAGTCCAATACCAGACTATAATTGCAATCCACTCGTAGACAAGAGCGAGAGAGGCAGGTTTACCATGACAGGAGCTCGAGCGCTCCATTAGAACACCCACACCACCAAGTTCCCTCGGCAAAGCCTGCAGAGCCAAACTCAAACGCCTCCGCTCCCTTCCACCTCCTCTGCCCTTACTGCCACCCGCGTCACGTCACTATCAACGCCTTCACCGGGACGACCACAGACAACTCCCTAACTGGTCTCCAAGCTTCCTTTCTGCCCTGCTTCCAGTTCACCTTCCCTCAAAAGCCAGGAGCAATCTTTTCTTTTTTTTTTTTTCAATTTTATTTATTTATTTATTGGCTGCGCCACAGCATGCGGGAATCTTAGTTCCCCAACCAGGGATCCAACCCGGGCCCCCTGCAGTGGAAGCACAGAGTCCTAACCACTGGCCTGCCAGGCAATTCCTTTTTTTTTTTTTTTAATGTAAATCAGAATTCTGCTTCTGCCCAAGATGGAGAAACAGAATGGATTTACCCTCCTACTTGAAACAAATAAAAGATAAAATATACGAAACAATGGTTTTGAAGATACTGAGCATCTGGCAATGAAAGAGTGATCCCGGCGAGATGGGAAGGCAGGCCTGGGATTTCCTCAGCAAACTGTCTGGAGACGGTTTCCAGGCAGCAGCTCAAAGAGGCGGACATAGGCAGAACCCAGTGGACTCCCTGGGTTGAGACAGAACTGAGAGTCTGGGGGGACTGAGCAGCTAGAGGACAGAGGCGAGAGCTGCACAGACGGAAAGTTTGGGCTGATGCCCAAGATCTGCTTTGAGCTCTCAGTAGGGTACTGAACAGGGACTACTCAGGAGAAAACTTCCTGTAGCCGGGGTTGCGGTGGAGGGGGAATCCATCCCAAAGGATGACATCACAGTTCCCTGTGATCATCACCTGGGAACTCACACTCACACCAGGCATGCGAAATCTGAAACTCTAGGGGTAGGGGCCATAGATCTGTGTTTTAACCAGCTCTCCAGGAAATATTCTGATGCACACTCAATTTTGAGAACCACTGTCCTAAGACAGTGATACTCAACCTTGGCTGAATTTTATTTTATTTTATTATTATTTTTTTTTATTTGGTTGCACCGGGTCTTCGTTGAGGCATGTGGGATCTTTAGTTGTGGCATGCGAGTTTTAGTTCCCTGACCAGGGGTCGAACCGGGCCCCCTGCATTGAGAGCACAGAGTCTTAGCCACTGGACCACCAGGGAAGTCCTTTGGCTGAATTTTAGAATCATCTGGGAAATGTAAAAAATTCTGATGCTTAGGCTCCACTGAGAGAACAATTAAATCAATCTTTGACTCAGTAGGTCTGAGTGTGGCCTGAGAATCTGCATTTCCAGCAAGCTTCTGGGTGGTCTGGGAACCACTCTTTGAGAAACAATGGTAAAGGGTCTGAGGAGGCGTAAAGCCTGCCATTGGGAACCATGTAGTTCTAACTGCGGGGAGAAGATAGCACAGCTAGGAAATTAGGCAGAATCTACAGGTATCTTCAAACCCTCTAATGCTGAGGAAATCACTACGCTCCAAAATATCCTATTTCAGGACAAAACTAAGTATTAAGAATTTCTTACATCATGAGCCAAAATCTAGCCCTCCATAACCTTCCAGATATTCATCTTTATTAAGGGCTTTACCTTTTTCCAACTTCATTTTTCTCCCCACTGAAGGGATTAAACCATAACTGTTACCAAGCTGCAGTTAAGTTTTCCCAGTAAAATGATGCTATTAGAGTGTTTTGTCAGTTTCTTCATAGCTTAGACCCATTAGGACTGTGGTGCTCAAACTTCAATGTACATGGGAACCTGCTAAGAAAAGCAGACACTTGCCGCCCCCCCGCAGAGCTTCTGATTGTAGCTTGGTATGGTATGATATTTCATAAATACCAGGACTGCTTCTGATGCTGTAGGCCACATACTGAGACCTACAACCCTAGGATCTTTCTCTCAAGTTCAGTATCCAGTGAAGCATTTTCAGAATAATCTTTTACACCAAGATTGCAGCATCCCAAGACCTTCCTGCCTGAACAGTGGTTGTGGCCAGCAAGGGTCCCTGCTGCATCAGGATGACCGCTGAGGTTTATATACACAGAAGATCTCCCACAAGCAGAGAAGGTCAAGCCCCCTCCTGCTGCACTGCTGGCTAAGAGCCAGCAGAACCACTGGCCTTGCTGACGGATGTAAATCATATTCATTTTTTCTCACCTTTTTCCTAATGTTTTCACCCCTTTCTCTCCTCCTCAGTTCCTATCCCTCTTCTTTTTGTCCTCTAATAACAACAACAGCTACTGTTTTTGGAGCCTCTATTTCCATAGCTGGCACATTGCTAAAGAATGTTACAGACTCTACTGCATTTAGTCTCCACAATCACCTAGGAGTTCAGCCTTATTTTACACAGAAGGGGAAATGTCAACCTGCACAAGGTCACACGGCTAGTGGCTGGCAGCACTCACCTCGATCCTAAAGTTCCTGATCCCATAGCTTATGCTTTTGTTCCCTCTCTTCTTCTTTCCTTTCAGGCCCTCCTCTGTCCTCTTTTTTGCGTCACTTTGTTTTGCTTTCTCCAGCCCCTCTCCACCAGTCTTGGAATGGAATTCACGGCTATGAATTCTGACAGCAAGAGCCCAGAGCTTAGACTTACAGAGTATTTCAAACTCGCATGCGTGAGACACAGAGGGTACACCCTGCCCCCCAAGTTGTATGTGAGTGCCTACGTCATGGACCAAGGTGGGGGTCTCTGTCCTTCGGACATTTGGGCCCCCAAATCAGAGACAAGTGAAACGCCAGTAGTCGGAGGTCTTGAGGCTTTGACTGGATCTTGTCTGACACTCTCATCCTTCCGAAGTCACAGTCCCACCCCTCGCAGCCTGGCCCAGAAGCCTGTTTCCTGCTTGCAAACCTGCAGAATCCTTGGCCTTCCAGCAGGGGCCCATCTGCAGGTGGTACACTGATTTGGCACCAGAGAGGGCAGCCTCGACAACAAGAGTCAGCAACAGGAGTTCAGAGGCCAAATCCTCCCAGACAGCTCACCTGGCCCATTTGAGGGGTGGGTACAGAGACATTCGGCCGAAGAGCCTTCCATCGGCTTCTGTGCCAAGAAGCCAAGGCCATGCGGAGCAGAGCATCCCTCCACTTTCATCTACAGCTTTTAAGCATGGATTCATGGTTAACGACTCATCCAGCTTTCTCAGCGTGGTTAGAGGCCAGGCTCAGATGCATGTAGCTACAATTCTAGCAATCACTGCCCCTGGAGGAGCTGAGGTCTTCTCGGCTACAAGTGGAGCTCTCAGACCTTCCAAGAATTCCTTTTTTTCTGAGAAGCCCTAGGAGCTATGGATCAGAGACATGTTATACAGAAAGCATTCAGAATGTGTGAAAACACATAATTTTCTTCCAAGGAGCAAATGTTACTTTTTCATATGGGAGGGAAAATGTCCACTAAATGCAAAAATTTCTCTGTGAACTCAAAGCATACTTCTAATAGCTACAGAGCAGCAGAGCTAGGAACAGAGTGAAGTCATGGGTATTTTAAGACTTTAATCTGGAAAGTTACTTAATAGGGTCTCAGCTTAGCTAAGGGTAGTACTTCCCGATCACGGTGAAGAAACAGTGTTAGCGTACTGCAAGGATGACTTCATACTCAAGACCTACCTATATACTGGGGCAAGGCATTAATTTCCCTAATCCATGTTTTCAGGTTTCTATAGAAGGGATGACAACCCTGTCCCATAAACCTCAAAGCTTCTTACAACCATGGGAAAATGTAAACCATCTGAGTATAAACAGTGAATGCCACTTCGATTTTGACAATACTTTTTTTTTTTTTTTTTGCAGTACGCGGGCCTCTCACTGTTGTGGCCTCTCCCATTGCGGAGCACAGGCTCGAGACACGCAGGCTCAGCGGCCATGGCTCACAGACCCAGCCGCTCCGCGGCATGCGGGATCCTCCCAGACCGGGGCACGAACCCGTGTCCCCTGCACCGGCAGGCGGACTCCCAACCACTGCGCCACCAGGGAAGCCCGACAATACGTATTTCTTAATTAACCCATAAGGGGGTGTAATCAAGTCCTCCAGAGAAACAGAACCAACAGAATATATAGAGATATATGAGAGGAGATTTATTATAGGAATTGGTTTAGGTAGTTATGGAGGCTGAGAAGTCCCACAGTCTGCCACGTGCAAGCTGGAGAACCAGGAAAGCAGGTGGTGTAATTCAGTCTGAGTCCGAAGGCCTGAGAATCATAGGCCGACGGTGTTAAGTCCCAGTGTGAGTCTGAAAGCCGAAGAACCAGGAGCGTCAACATCCAGAGCTGGACGCCTCAGTTCAAGCAGAGAGCGAGCTAATTGGGCCTTCCTCCTCCTTTTTGCTCTGTTCAGGCCCTCAGTGGATTAGATGATGCCCAGCTACAGGGATGAGGGCAATGTGCTTTACTCACTCTACTGATTCAAATGCTAATCTCGTCCAGAACACTCTTACAGACACACACAGAAGTAATGTTTGCCAGCTATCGGGGCATCCCTGAGCTATCCGTGCTCATGCAATTTGACACTGAAATTCACCATCACAGGAGACTTTCCTTATTGGTCATGCTATTATTTATGCCTACAACCCCATCTAAAGAAAACGTCCCTGTTGCCACAAATAGTATTATTTCATTCTTTTTTATGGCTGACTACATGACCTATATGGGAAAAGAATCTGAAAAACAGTGGATATATGTAACTGATTCACTTTGCTGTACAGCAGAAACCAACACAACACTGTACATCAACCATACTCCAATGAAAATTTTTAAAAAAAGAAAGCAAAAGAAAACATCTCTACCCATAGCCTTTCATGATGAGGCAGTCACATTCCCTATCTATTACCCACATTGCTTTCTTCCAATGACTCTAGCTGGACCAGGGTGACACATATGTCCCAAAGCAGCCAACTCATGAGCTACTTGATGGCCCTGAATTCTCACAAGAATAAAACCTTCTGGCCAGAGAGGATGATCAAGACATTAGGGAAAAAATGTATAAAGAAGCAGAGACTGAACAGAATAACTGAGGTAGAGAAAAAAAATGTGTCAGGTTTGGAACACAAAGAGTAATGGCGGGAGATGTTGTCAAGGAAGCAGCGGTGGAGAGACAATCTAATTTGGGTTAATAACGAACCACAAGAGTGTAGATCCAACAATGCCTACTGCTGACATCTTGACAAATCTCCTTACTCTGGTTCCTGCCTCCAAGGGGCCCGATTATCCCATGGTTCTTTCCTTGCGCTCCTGTGAAATCCCTCTTTCCTTTATTGCCATAATTCCTTTGTTGTCTCCTTTCCTGGGCCAGGATTCTCTAGGTCTGTGCCTCTTGCAGCCAGGACTCTGCCTCTTGCAGCCAGGAGAATTTAACTCACATAACATTAAACATCTGATTATGTGAGATTCTGCTCAGATATCAATGTGTAAGGTATTAAGAGGGGTCTGTCCCCAGTAATAACTGCAGGGACCCCTTCAAATCCTAGCCATTTTGCTAGGAATCCTCACAACTTCGAGCAAGAGAAAGCATTAGCTTTCCGTACCCTTCAACTTCCTCCAGCCTGCACGGTGGACTTGCCTGAGAAGGTAGGACATGAACACTTCCAAGAGGGAAGGTACCAATTTGCATAGTAGTTCTGCCAGAGTTTAAACGTATTCCCTTTTCTCCAGAATGCATCATGCCTTTAAAAAAAATAATCAAGAGAAGGGGACTTTAATGATCTTTATTTTCTCCTCTTAGTTTAATGCAGGCAGCAAGGGAGATGAGAATTCGTGGACTACGCAATTTGCTGCAGTGGCTGTTAAAGTGATGTGTGGAAGGGGCAGCAGCAAAACCTGCTTAATGCTCAGAAACACCTGCTGGGAAATATTTTTTCTACCTGGGTTGCAAACAGTATTAAAACAATTTTCTTGCCTTTAACAAAAGAGCGGGGTGTAAGGGGGCAGCTATGTTTCTGTAGGCTCGCACTGTGGAACAGAACTGGAGAGAATTAAAAGATAAGCAAGAGGCTGGGCGAGCACACAGGTATCTGTAGCTAACTTTGGACAGAGAGCTCTGCTGAGTTGATCCTTGTTCTGTAGCTCTGGAGCGAATTGCTGGCTCAGGCCACAATTCCCACTTGGGTACCCTCAATTCAGAGTCTTGAGGGATTTCAGGGTGCCCTCTCAGCCTCGATCCCCTACGGCTGGTATGGCAAAGGCATTCTTTTTTACTGAGTGCGGAGGGCAAGGAAAATATATATCCAGCCCCTCCTCTCTCTGGGGAGGTCAAGAACTGGCATTCCCTTTCTGTCCACTCCCTCTGCCCTAGTTCAGGTTCTGAGTGCCTAGCTGGTGGTCACCTAGTTGGTCTCTGGGCCTCCAGTTTCTCCCTCTTCCTACAGTCCTCCACGCTGGTGCCAGAAACATCTAAAATGAAACTGATCCTATCTGGCCAACGTCCAATAACTTCATGCTTCCTTTTGGCCACAGAATGAAGTCCTAACCTCTCACCTGCTCACCACCATCTGACTTCAAGCCACCGATCCATCTTCCCATCTTCTACACCATCCATCTATGCTCAAAAGCTCATGATTCCCTAGGTTCTCCTTGGGAACCATCCTCTCTGCCCTTGTTCTTGATGTTTATTTTCCCAGGAGGGCCTTTCCCTGCCTAGAGGACTCTAAATTTCAAGCCCTAGAAGACTGAAAGAACAATGGCATCATGACATAAAGAGGACATGTGGAAAGGAAAGTAACAAGTTCAGAATCACAAACGGTCAAGTTTAAAGGTGGTGTTGGGACTTCTAAAAAAAGAAGCTCACAAGACTGGGGAAATATTTAACAGATCCAAGAAGAAGAATCAAAGCCAGTGGTAAAGACTTAAGAGTCATTGTCTAGAAGACATTCAGTAGTTAAACCATAAATTACTTTATTACATTCACTAAGAGAATAGGTGCTTTTGAGATGGTTCACCTCTCCCAACTCTGAGAATTGTTTTGTAAGTAAAGCTCTTGCTTCTCAGGTTTTTCTTCTGAGTTTCATTAGGATCATTTGGACCTCAAAGAACCTGAGTAATTTATCAAGTATTGAAGAAAGAGTGAGAGGAGAAGGCACAGTGATGAAACATTTCATGAATTATGCCAACATTTATATTCCAAGGTGGACTCCTCCTTTGGGGGCACTCATTAGAGCATCATACAGAGCCACGCTTGCAGCAGTAAGTTGCATTTTGCTTTATGTCTGTTCCCCACAATACATACAACCTTCTGCCCCGCATTGCATCCTCCCTGCAAATAATCATACCAACATTGTAAACTAGTACTCAACTCTGAACTTTTCTTCCTCCTCAAATTGCTATCCTTTCAATGGAAATAAGCAAAGAGCTAGATGGCTTTCATGAACACTTATCCAAGCTAGGAAAGGTCCCTTAAGTGTTTCAGCTGTAGAACACTTAAAGGGGTAACATCAGTCGTAATAGGCAAGATTATGCTGAAGTGACAGATTACTCCCAAAATCTCAGTGACTCACAACAACTATTTCTCACTCATGTTACATGTCTATCAACGACTGGCATCAGCTTTGTTTCTTATTTTATTTGGAGACTCAAAGAAACCCCTATCTGAGACATTGCTGGTTTCGTGACACAGGAGGGAAAGTGTGAACCAAGCAAGGGTTCTTAAAACTTCTATGCAGAAGTAACACATGTCACTTGTGGTAACAGACGACGCAGGTCACTTCTGTTCACTAACCAAAAGCAAATCACATATCAATGTGAGAGGGATCTCTAATCCTTCCATAGGAGGGACAGCAAATATTACGATCAATAATAAAATCTACCTGCAAGGCCAAGTATCACACTCTTATTTCTGCATAGTTTAAGTGTATCCATTTAAGTCAGTAGCCAGAAACTTAAATGTCTGTAGGAGTCAGGCAGGGCACATAAATATGAAGTGGGAGTGACAACAGGGAATAGAGAGGCCTGAGGCAAACAAGAGCATTCCCTGACCTACGAGCATTCAAACACATGTACTAAATAGCCCAACAAACAATACTGGCAGGGAAGTTTATGACTCCTGATTTAAATCCAACCTGATTCTGAGGGAAGAGTATATGTAATTGGATGTCAGATAAAAATACATGTAATTTGATGAAAAATTATTTGTCGCATGTGTTATATCTTAGACACTAGGCTAACCACTTCACAAGAAGTAACTCACACCTCCATATAATGTGGTTGCCCGCCCTTTGACATATGAGCAAAACTGATGCAAGACCTCTATTCCATAACCTCTAAGAAAGCCAACGACCTCCTTAAGAGTTCTGTGAATCCTTACAGTTTATGTTCTCATTCTCACTTCTGCCTCTTGAGTTGTTTGTACTGAACTCTCAATCTCATTAGCATCTCATTTCCAGGGGTCCGTCTCTCTGACCAGGATGTCACAGACAGGAAATTCGGCCCCCTTCCCTTGACTTTCCCCGACTGCTCACGTTACATTTAACAGAAGTTAAAGAGTGATGAAGAGGAGGATTTTACCACAGCCAACAGACGTCAGACTCTCTCCTCCCTAAATGCCATCTGACTACACAGTCACAGATATCCAACCTCCAGCCCCCATGCTGCCCAGTCCCATTTCCCCCATCTCCCACTCCTCTCCTTTCTCCACCACCCCTAAATCTATGTGTTTCTTACACAGAATGGTTTAACGATCCATTTGTGTTGCTATTTCATTCAGGGGTTGCTCTATCGGCTTCTGTCTTCAAATAAAATGACACAGAAAAAGCTGATGCCAACCATTGATAGACAAGTAGCAAACTAAGAAATCAGAGTCCACACTCCCGTCGTTGCCATCTGATCTTTTTCTAAACAAAGTTCCAACCCCAAGAGGAACTCTAAGACCAGTTGTTAAAATAAAAATCCTCACTCCATTACACTTACAATAACATTTGGTGGTAGATTTTTATTCTAATTTTATAAGTGAGAACTTGAAATTAATATTATAGGATAGAATTTATTTTCTTGACATTAACCACATCCCCCAGCCCCATCCTGGTCAGTCATGAGCCTGTGTAACATCAGAGACGAGGGGGTGGGGGGTGGGAGGGGTTCATTTTTCTCGTGAGCACAATAGCAGGAAAGTAGGGAGCCACTCTTGTAGACACACTCACACACTGGGGAGTTCCGTAAGAGCTTTTTTCTTTAATTTGTCTCGAAGAAGACATTTCCCTCTTTTTCTAAGGGTAAATCATACCTCTGAACCAATCTGAAAGACATTCTCTAACCTCAGTAAAGCCCATTGCTTTGGAGTGACATAAGCTTTTCTTCTGATACTGCCATAGGAAAGCCAGCATCACTGCATCATCACCTCATGCCTTGAAAGTGCAAGAAATGAGATACAGGGGTGCCACGGCCATTCATGGCAGGATGATGACAGGCTGGACTGAGGCTCAGCCCCTCTAGCTTCAGAAGCCACAGAGAGACACTGAGCAGCACGACCTGGTCTGTGGTCCAGCCCACCAGGCAGAAGCCCTCGCAGAAATCTTGCCTGACCACCGTCTCATCCTATAATCCAAGTCTATGGCCACTTTTCCCTATATTGGGAGATCTCCAAGTTGTTCCCACGCACTTCATGTTGTATTCATTCATTTATTCAACAAATATGTTTCGTGCACCTACCATGCATAGGTTCTCTTCTAAGCATTTGGAAAACATGAGTGAAAACACAAAGATCTCTGCCCTTGAAATGTTATATTCTGGTGAATGAAGACATAATAAAAAAAAACATAGTAAATCAATTGTATGGAATATTAGAGGATGACAAGTGCTACAGAGAAAACGAATAGGTCAGGAAAAGGCTATCCTTCCATCTTCTCTGTAGGAAAACGCTAGGAGTACACGTGTTAGCTCAGGGTTTCTTAATCTGGGCACTATTGTCATTTGGGGAATGGATGAGTCTTCACTGTGGGGGGCTGGCCTCGCACTGTAGGATGTTCGGCAGCATATCTGGCCTCTACCCACTGGAGGCCGCTAACACACCCATTCTCCCAGTTGTGACAACCAAAGATGCTCTCCAGACATTGCCCAATGTCCCCTGGAGGGCACAATCGCCTCCAGTTGGCAATCCCTAGGTTAGAGACATGCAAGGGGTCTAGTCTTGAAGCACAGATTCGAAGGTAAGTGCAGACCCTCACGTCCATTCCCTGACTCACTAAGGTTTGTAACCTGGTTTTACCATTTACCAGCTATGTGCCATTAGTCCAGTTCCTTAACCTCTCTGAATAGCTCTTTCTCTACCTGTAAAAGAGGGGTAACAGTGCTTCTCTCAAAGACTGGTTGTAAGAATTAAGTAACATGATACAGTTTTATCACCTAGTATACATTTCCAGTAAAGAATAAGCCTTTTCAGCTCAAAATTATCAACTAGTAGCTCACTTTTTTCACCTGGTAATATTCTAATGACGATAAGCAGGCATTGCTGGTCTATTTTACAAAAGGATATACCTATACCTTAATAGATTAAGCAGTGCATCCACAAATCATACAGTCAGTAAGTGGCAGAGTTAAGACAAACCAAGCCTGAATCCTCAAAGTCCCAATTCTATATGCCTTCTCACTGACCGTACCACCTCCCTAATTTTAACTTGCTTGCAACCATTTAAGAGCATGCCTGCTGTGCAAAGCACAAAGCATACTAGTGAAGGACAGCACCTGGGTTACACAACAGTTCCTGGAAATGGACTGAACTCACACTTGACAATGACTGATATACTTTGCTGTGCCTCCCCCAGGAACATCCAGGAGGAAAAGCTCCCAAGGGGCCCCAGCCTGACCACCTCCAGCGCTGCTAACAGCATGGGAGCCCAGTTCAAAGAGCACCTTGGGTGTAGCCTCTTTGTCCCACTGAAAGTCGCTAAGACAGAACTGGTGGCACACTACATATCCAAGCTTCCCTTTTCAGACCCTAGGATCTCAGAAGCTCAGTTGCAAACAGGATTCAAATAACCAAAAGGGATGAGGAGGGGAAGAAAGGAGAAAGACTGGATTAGACCTTGGCCAATGGCTTTGGGCAAGTACATGCATCCTCCCATTGCCATTTTAACAAGACTAGAGTCTTCTCTGAACACAAATTCCTCCCCGGATCACTGCTTCCCAGAGCAATAATATAAATCCATCTAACATTTAAGCAAAAGGATATTGAGCCTGGCAGATCGGACAGTGTGCGTTTGCCTCCTGGAGTGATAAGGTCACCCATTCAAGACCCACTAGGAAGGGTGAGTGGAAGCACAGAGAGACATGATGTGAGATGGCCAGGCCTGGGACAGAGGGTGGAGATAACCTTTGCAGAAACAAAGAATGATTGGGGAGAATCAAGTCAGAGCTTTCTAGGAAACACAGGCTTGAGGTGTCCAGCTGTCATTAAGAAATGCAAAAAGTTAAAAACAGGTCGAAATGCATCCTGGTATCGCAGGGATATAAAAAGGGGCATTCTTATATCTGGAACCCCCAAATAGGCTGCCTTAAAGTGTGGAACTTCAACTGCTCAAACCTGATCAGGTGATTTTTACAAGTCAGCCCACAGCCTCCTGAAGCTAACATGCACCCAACTTATCAGACAAAACACCCATGTTCTCATCATTGCAACATGTCCTGGAAGCTGACCAAAACTACGCAGAGAATATATGAGGTAACAGCATCTTCCCACATTGTTGATAGGAGAATAAATTACTACCACAAGTAGTAGACAAGTTTACAGGTAGTATGATGGAAGAGATGATCTCCAAAATGTATTGTTAAATGAAAAAAAAAGAAAAAAAAAAGAATAAGATCCAAGACAGTATTAAAGCATGCTATTATTTGTGTAAAACAACCCCAAATGGGCTACACGTGTTCATACACACATATACACACATATAACACACACACAAACTCTCATATCTGTGTACAAGCATACAATATCTAAAGGAGGATACATAGAGGTATACAGGGATAAACAGGGTAACAACAGCTGCCTTCCAAGAAAGAAGGAGAAATTTCTTTTACATTGTTTGAATATTTTAGTTTTTTTTTTTTTTTGGCCGTGCCGCGTGGCTTGCAGGATCTTAGGTCCCCGACGAGGGATCGAACCCACACCCTCAGCAGTGAAAGTAGAGTCCTAACCACTGGACTGCCAGGGAATTCCCTGAATATTTTACTCTTTGCAGATATTATAATAGATGAGAGTAAGAATTTTTAATGTAGATTATTTTGTAGGTTTCATGGTCGCCTGTAGAGACCCTTCAAATCTACATGAGCATGCAAACAAGCTCCAACCAAGCTGGAGGGTATAACAGGGCTCAAGGAGAAACCCTGCAAATAAACTTTATTACATTGTAATCATCTATGTACACAGGATACAATTTTGCACAATATACACTATAATTTTTTTCCATTCTAAGGCCTATTAACCCTGACACCCCAATACCCTTTGAGCAACTTCAGCATACCATTGGTTTGCAGTAGAAACTAATTTTCAAATTAGCCTAGAAACTATGATTCAGAAAGGTATACTAACTCACCAAGAGACAACATGTTCAAGTCAAATACAAGTGGTTTATTGAAGCTGATGGTGTACTCTGAAAATCAGAGAGAAGGCAAACTGAGAACACACTTTGTAGTTGACGGGTCAATGAGACTTGTATGTTGTCTGGGATGCAGCTTTGGGTAGGAACCCTTCCCCGGAAGCCCTAGCCCACCTGATTAAGGCTCCACTTCTGTGCTCCCATAGTACCCTCCAGCACACCACTTACCATGCTGTGTTACAGCTGCCTGTTTACACATCTGTCCCTCACCCTAGACCACGAGCTGCTCAAGTTCAGGGGCCATGTCATTACTTTCCCAGCCGCGCACTCGGTATGCGGCAAACAAAAGATGCTTAATAAACATCTACTAAATTGACTGCAGCAGGTTCCCAGCAACACATGCAGGGCTCATCAAGCTCACTCTGGGTGCTTATAACCCTTGTGCAATATTGAACGTTGCTACCTTTTACTGTTATGTATCACTCTGTGTCTGATACAGGGGGCTACGAATGATAGGATGCACAGGCAGAAGTCTGAATCATTATAGCTGTGGGACCTGAAGCAAGTTACTTCATCTCCTGGAACCTGTTCTGTTACCCATGGAACGGAGATGCTATCATCTATCCTGCGAGATTGAGGTGAGGAGTAAACGAGATTATGTTATGCAGCATGCCTTGCATGTTAAATAAGTGGTGACTGTTACTATCTTTTCCTTTATTCCTCCACATCTAAAAGGTGAGCTCCTCTAGAGCAGGTATTTTCTTACCTTGCATCCTTCACATGCTCACCTCGCCATGGTATCTTGTACTTAATGTATGTTCAAGAAACGAGAGCAAATGTAGAGTTTGAATACTATCAGACACGGGTTGGAATTCAAGCAGGCTGGACTGTTTAACTGAGTGTTCCTGGGCAAGTTACCTCACCTCCAGTTCTCAGTTTCTTATCTGTAGAATGGGTATGTTAATATTTATCTCATTGAGTTGAGGTAAAGATGAAGTGAGATGACACATTTAAAGTACACACACCCTGGACTTCCTTGGTGGTCCAATGGTTAAGAGTCCATGTTTCCAATGTAGGGGGTGCAGGTTCGATCCCTGGTTGGGGAACTAAGATCCCACATGCAGCGCGGTGTGGCCATTAAATAAATAAAGTACACACACCCTCACACAAGTGTCACTAACTTGTAGCACTTGTTATCACTAATAGTAAAACGGAAAATCCTTTGTACACTGGAGTTTTGAGGCTGAACACAGCTCGTGTTGTTATTACTATTCCCCTTGGAAGTAGAGAGAGGCAGCGTGGAGAACAATGAGATGCATTCTGCAGAGAACTACAAGCTGTAGGAAAGGTAACCTGGAGGCAGCCCAGCTTTAAGGGGCTGTAATCAGCCCCAGACGTGAAGAATGAATTGTCTGCCTAACAAATGATACATCTTTTTGCTAAAAAGCAGTCTAGGGGACAGCCCCTAGCAGGCTACCTTGGATGATTACACAACTGCCAAGTAACCTGGGTATGGTTTTTACCCATTTTACAGATCCAAGAGCTGAGGTTCAACAACTTGACTAGGGAAACTAAAAAGTGATAGAGCTGGAGTTTAGATCGTGGTCTTCTGGACAGTTAACCCAATGTTCTTTCCACTATATCATCTGCCTTTGAAAATAAAATGAGAAGAGTGATCGTAACCTACACATATAATAACAGATGGTATTTCTCAAGGTGTAATTTCTAAGGGTTAAAAATATGACCCTCCTATAAATACAGAATGAACATATGCCAAGGATTTATTTAACTCACTAATGAGGAAACCAGCAGGGCAGGAACACTGGTTCAAAGAGCATCTGAGGAAAAGAGATTCATGTGGACAGGAAAGATATGCCAAAATCAGTTTGCTATGTGTGTTAGGTTTCAGTCCTAAGGGTAATAAAATTGTGATCTTTGAGGTAATCTCCTGCAATAGACAGAAATTATTTTAAATCTCTAGGACAAAGATCCACCAGTTAACATGTAACTTCACAGGGTGTGGCTCCTAATAAAACAATAAAGACAAACAAAGGTACAAGCCCTAGGATTAAATTATCCTTCGGTGGTCCAGTTAGACCATGCTCCAATACGCTCCAATACTGAAGAGACATGCAGTCATCCTTTTCCAAGTTATAATAATTTTTTAAACATTTATTAAGTTCATTTACATTTTGGTAGGCATTGTATTAGTTAGCACTTTACGTATATTCCTGTGATCTTAACCACAGCCCTATAAGGTGGTTGCTATAATTATCCCATTTTTACATATTAAAAAGTGAGTCACAGATGGGTTAAGTGACTTGCCCAAGGTCAAAGGGCTAGTAAGTGGCATAACTGAGATTTAAACTCAGGCTGATGACAGAGCCGACATCCTTAACTAATAAACCATTCTGCCTTATCATATCATATATAATATGACAGTCTGCCGTGACAGCTAGGATTGTATTTCATCACCGTTGAATCCCCAGCACCTAGCTCAGTGTCAGACAATTAAGTATTTGTCGGTTTTGTTTTTTTGAACCTAGAGCTAGGACTACAGAAGGCTATCACTGAGATCAGGTATCGTTAAGTGCCACTATTTCCAGACACTGAGCCTGGAAATGAACTAACAACTCAAGAATTAAGTTGAGCTACCCAGAAGCATATGAATAGTAATTAAACATAAGGGACATGGCCCCTCCCCTCAAAGAGCTTACAGACCAATGGGCAAACAAAAGCGAACGAGGACTGACAACAAAACATGATGTTGTGACTGAGTGAGTACAGGGTGCTGCGGAGGACCGCAATCGGCGGGCTTCATATGGGCCGGTGATAAGGGTCCATGGAGAATGACATGTGGTCATCTGTGACTGTTTGGCCTGAAATGGAAACATATGGTTCCCAAGGACCAAAAATCAGTGTGCTACAGACCTTATAACTGTATTCACCAACATATTGCAGCGATTAGGATGATTGGGGAGAGGATGAGGGGTAGGCTCATCACTCCAATGGGCTTGTACCTCTTTATCAAGACACTCAACAGTGATGTGCCATGGTGGACGTTCAAATGATGTTGGACAAATCCATCCATTTGAATGGGTGAATTAATTATGACTTTTTTTAATAGCCCAAAGATTACATTAGATGCAACCAATAAAATATTTTTTTAAAAAGACATTTGTAGACAACTTAAAGCAGAAGGAAGTGCAAGATGGCAAGAGAGATGCCCCATCGCTGCTCCTGACTTTTTTTAAGACTAGAGACAAAGAATCTCTG
Source organism: Stenella coeruleoalba (assembly GCF_951394435.1). NCBI lineage: Eukaryota > Metazoa > Chordata > Mammalia > Artiodactyla > Delphinidae > Stenella > Stenella coeruleoalba. The sequence continues at coordinate 130,491,832 of NC_137148.1, read as the reverse complement.
ATCAAGGGAAGAAAGGTATTTCTCTAAGAAAGATAGGAGAACCATGCTTTTATGAGTTCTGACTCACATCACCTCCTGAGAGGGGAACATCTTGCCAGCTATCAAGAAGAGGAGGGGAACCCAAACATGGAAGTCACTGAGACAGTGAGCCTGGCGGGGAAGAAGCCAATGACCTATTTTATTCAATCAAACCTGCTCTCGGTTGGTACAAGTCTTTATGGACTTTAGCTAATGTAGCACAGGCCAACAGACAGGGAGCTACTGATGCTCAGGACTTAGCCCACTGTGCCCCTGCTTCCTACAACAGCTGACACCAAGCCCAGAGGCCTCCCACTCTCTCAGAATTTATAGCGTGTAATTCTGGGCACACCTCAAGGCCAGAGGATTCCAGGTGTGTCTTACCTACCTGGGCATCCCAAGAGCCCTACACAGGAGGAGCACCATAAATGCCTGTCCTTTCCAGGTGTGTACCCTCTGTGCCAGATTTGGGCTCTCTTGACCTGGAAGTTCCCACTATAGCACCTGGGCAGGAAGGAGCTGTGTGTCATGCCTCTCAGCTTAAAGAAGAGGTTTGGTTACCTCGCCGTGACAGAAAGTCAGTGGGAAGCCATGTGATTTGCAGAGCCTGGCCTTCTCAAGCAGAGATGGATGGCCAAGGCCAGGCCAGGGTCTGGGGTAAGTAAGGTGGCACTGGGCCAGTGAGCTCTTCTGGGAGGGTGATGCACAGGGAGAACAGCAACTTTTAATGCAGCTGTAAGCCCTTTCTGAAGGGAATTTACTTCCAAAGCTTTGATCTTGGGTCCCTGTAGCTGAGGTCTGCATCTTTCCGTAGTGAAAACTCAAAGTTGGCTTCTGACAGGAGGTAGGATAGGATTTTGACAGTTTCTGTTTTCTTCCAGTTCTTGAGGTTTAGGCTAGATACATCGAATTCTCGAGGTGTGCTCATGCAACACTGACTGAAGCAGCAAAAGTGTGCTGAGATTTGTAAAGCCCAACTGGTTTTTGCTATTTCTAAATCGAGCTACGGCTTCCAAAATAGTTTTTTTTATCGCTTTGAAATGGTCTATCTACTGTGTGGATGTGTGCTTCCAGGTTCCAGAAGTTCATGTAAATTAAATACCAAAACACCATGTAGGCCAGAGGTTAACACCTGTTTCTGTTTATTGGAACTCAGCCATGCTCCTTCCCATACATGTCATCTATGGCTGCTTTTACGTGACAACAGCACAACTCAGTACTGTGAAAAAGACAGTGTGATCCACTAAATATGAATTATTCACTACCTGGGCCTGACAGAAGCATGTTACCAACCCCTGATCTGGGCTTTCAACGTATTTTGCATTCTTTCCAGGTGTACAACAAAGCAAATTTCCTTGGCACACAACTGTAGCGACTTGAACAGAACTTCTCTGCCTATGATAATGTGGGAAAGTATCATCAAAAGTGTAACAGTGATAATTTTGTAGCTACTTGGCCAATACATTTTGCATTTTAATTTTCCCCTCACTGTCTACTGCAGTCTCTGAGCTTTCTGCCCCAAGGCAGGAGAAATTTTTGCCAGTCTTCACCAAGACAATAGGCTTGGAAACCAGCTATGGACAGAAAGGGGATCTTCTAAATTCTTTAGCTCCTCTTTAATACAACCAGAGTCAGGCTGCTGCTTCTACAGACTAAGAGACATCCACACCCTACTCGCAATGGTCAGTTATACCCCAAAATAAAGAAACCCCATTTTTTTTCTACACTGGTAGGACTTTATACCCTGGCTAAAAGGAACAGATACTGAAACCACCTGATCACTTTTCAGGCCCTAACTTCCAGTTAGTGCTGCCACCCTGTGCTGTCACTGAATCAGTTTCTGTAAGTCCAGGCTAAATGTTGATCTTCTGGTCTCTGTTCAGTGACCCCACTGCCAGGAGTCACGTGCAAATGCAGTACACAAAGGGTAACAGGGAAGAGGTGTTTAAAAAAAAATCAAAATTTATCAACACAAGAAAATGGAAAAACCTACTTACCACTCAATAAGCTCGTGGTGAGTTCTTAGCTTCATTTGTTCATCTACTCATTCAATGGGTATTTAATAAGCACATAAAACATGTCAGGCACTTCCGATACAGAAGTTAACAGAACAGGCAACAACTCTACCTCCTAGGGCTTATGTTCTAATATGAGGACAAACAAACAAGTAAATGAGCAGAAATTGCAAACCTGGTGGTTTCCTTCACTGCTATGAAGGAAACCACCAGGGTGAAATTATAGAGGGTACCAGGGTACCAATTTACCACTTAGAATTCTCTTTGCCTAGCACAGTACCTGGTACATAGAATGTGTACCTTTTTTTAATGGTTGAATGCAAAACTGGACATTTAAAATGCTGTATTTGCTGTCACATCTATGTGGCCAGCTCAAGGCAACTCTGATGTGCAGAACGGGACTAAAAGGAAGAGAAGACAGACAGACCTAAGGCATTCCTTGCCTCCAAGGAAATTATGATGAACAACACAAACTATCTTTTGAAAGAATTTGCAATGAAAATGCATGTACTTTGTGAAGCTCTGTTTCAACAAACTAACCTGGAAATCAGAACTGATCTCAGTGGCTAAGAGAACAAGACCTCAAGTCAGACATCATGGGTTCAAGATCAGATTCTGACACTTACCATAACTTCGAGCAAGTTCTTAACTTGTCCAAGCCTCAGTGCCTCGTCTTTAAACTGGGTCTAAAAACATTACCTACCTCCTAGTGTTATTAGGAGCATTCAGTAAATTAACATTATGAACTCTGCTTAGCAACGAGCCCTGGTGCGCCTTCAATCAACACTATAGTCCCTTCGCCTCTATGTGCCCATTTCCCTGTGTAAGGAAGATAAGGACACCTACCTCACAGGGGTGTTGAGAGGATTAAATGAATTAATCCACACAAAGCACCTACAACAGTAAGTGCTCAGTGAGTGCTGGTTAGTATTACTATTAATCTGATTTACTTGCTGATGACAGTGCAAATAAACCCGTCCCATTTTAAAAAAGGAAATAATGAATGGGAGTCCTGGGTGTCTGAGAAAATTCTGCAAAGGAATCTCATTAGCTGAGTCAGACCCACCTAGACCACTGATTCCCTTCAAATAATTTATTCATCACTTACGTTTGTTAGGGGTGGTGGCAGAAGGGGGTGAATCTAGTCTTACTCCAAGTATCTCAAGGTTTGTATGCCTACGTGCATAATCACCTCCTCTGAGATTTCTAATTTATTCCAATTACTTTCCTTTCCAGATCCCATTCTTCTTTGTATTACTATACTGTTTCCTCACTTTCTACTTTTGGAGAAGGACTGAGATTAGAGCAATAATATGGGTCTTTCATCTCTTCATGCTGAAAGTCTATTTCTGCACTAGACCATAAGTCCCATGCGGGCAGGGGCCATGCCTATTTGGATCTCGCTGTGTCCCAGTGCTGATGAGGTGCATCTGGGGTTTGGACTGTGTGTATATCATAGGTGCATAATTACAAGGATAGAGAGAAGCAGAAGAAATAGGTGATATGGCTAAGGGTCTTTGCCCAGCATGAGTCCCCACCTTCTGATAAGGGAGTGTACACTGGACCCAGGCACAACCAATCATGGTACAGGGATGGGCATATGACTTCAGCTGAACCAATCAGTCATTTCTCCAATTTTTCTGGCTAGACTGGTTGGAGAGTTTCTTTTCCTCTCTGGCTACAAGCTCTGAGAACGAAAGCCTGGAGCTATCTGAGGGCACATTTTCCCCTGCATGGGAAAAACCTTACCTGGAACAGAAGCAAGATGACAACACACAGAAGATGCTAAGAGAAATGAGAGGTTCAGACAGCACTCAAGTTCCCATATCTTGTCAACAAGGCCACCTCTACACCTGTCATTTCCACAATTTATTTATGTCAAAGAAACGTAGCTGGAGAGTAGTTAAATCAGTAAAAACCGATTTTATTCAGGACTATTTCAACAGGGGAAAAGAAAGCTCAGTATAGAGCCAGGATCATTTCCGAAAACAACATGGACAAGCGGGAATGCACAGCTAAGGAACAGGGTGGGGGTCACTGGATGGAAAATTACTAAGAGAAAACATATGGGGGATCTAACTAAATTGACCTAACAGGATCTTTTCTGAAAACAGGCCAGGGTAATCAAACATCACCTGGGGGATGATGGAGGCTGAGAAACCCAATTAACTTAATTAACCCAATGAAGGGTGATCAGATATGGAGGATGGGGGCCTCTTGCTAAACTGACTTAGCAGGGTTCCTGCTAAAACTGGATTTTTACAAGGAACTGCACAGATGGGCCTAGAAGACACAGGGAGCCTAACTAAAGTTTGGTCAAGTAGAGAATCTTCGTCATTCACACAGACCAAGTTCAAGTTCCTTATATTCAAAATCTAAAATGCTCAAAGGGGTTGTCCAGACCATAAAAATGACAATATAACTATCACTTGTTGAGGGCTTCCCCTGTGTCACACACCGTATTAAATATGTTTTTCTGCATCATTGCATTAAATACAATTCTATGAGGTAAACACTAATATTATCCCCATTTTCACACAGGGGAAACAGCCACAGTTATCAAGAAATTTGCCCAAGTTCAGAAGGTGGTTCATCTGAGATTCAAACCCTGTCAATCTGACATCAGGGCCCACCACAGACATACACCAACGCCAGTCTGTCTTCAAGTATGGTTCCTAGACTACCTGCATTAGGATTACTCAGAGCGTGTATTTAAAGTGCAGATTCCCAGAGTTCACCCTCATTTACTGAAGCAGAAATTTAGTGTGGGGATTAAACTGCAGTTTAATAAAGTGGAGGAGGATATTTCAGGAGAGACCAGACATACCATTTTCTTGGGAATACACCCTCACCCTTATGTTCACTATTGACCAAAATAGACGCATCCCGTCAGTGCTAATATTATTTCAATCCTTCACAGTAAAAGGAGAGACAATACAAGGAATAAAGAGAAGGAAGGACAACAGGAAAAATGGACAAGACTCAGGACACCATTCGCCCAGTCTTCCCTCTCCTCCATACCCAGTTGGAGCCACTAACTTCATAAAAGCACATCAACGGTAAACAAGTTTTGCAAAATTGGCTCACGGAATATTATAAGTAATTCTTCTCCTTGTCCACCTTCGGCATGTGGCTTAGAACTCCAAGGAGATAAGTTCTCCCTATGTAAGTTCTTTAACAATTTCAGACACATCCTGTGAAAGCACTTTGAGCTCTAAGAAGAACCTAGAGAATAACAAGAAGTTATTAAGTGGAGGCCCCATTTCACCTTTTCTCCGCATTGCTTTGCTTTCTCTCATTCTGGAGCGACTTTTTCATTTTATTCTCACATTTGAGTTTGTTTGGATTTTTCCCCCAAAAGAAATGCTTTCTTGCAGCTCCTTCACTGACTTGTGTTTTATTTATTATACTTCACCCCCCATTAGGTTTCTCCCTGGAAAGGTTTCATCTGTATGTTGCAGATTCACCTCTCTCCTGACCCGCCACTAGGAGATGATGGGCAGCTGTCTTCATTATTTGTCAGTTACACTCCACCCGCAAGAACCGCATTTCCACAGAAAGGGAGAGGCGGAATAATAACCATGAACGCTTAAGTTCAGAACCTGGCTCTTATGAGCAAGACGAGATCATGCCCAGCTTTACAATTCTATCCTAAATCTACTCCGTTGCGTTGTTGTTTTTAACAGGTCCAGAATCCATTTTCTGCAATAGCTGTGGTTCCTAAAGCCAACAGAGAGGGGACAGAAATCTCTGAACTCAAGAAATCCTAAGACTTAACTGGGCACATGGTAGACCAAGCCCATCAGAAAAACAATTTCACAAAAATTTTTAAGTCCCAATATTATAATATCTCTCCCGATTTCCTCTAAATCTCATTACTTCCAGCTCCACGAACTGTCACCACAGCAACCCACCCAGGGATGGGGAAGACATTATCTCACATGGAATATGTTGGGGGTCTTACTCATCATTTGTTATTTCATAATTTACATCACCACCAAATAAGCCTCAGCCAGACCTGTGATTTATACCAACGCCAAACAGGGACCTAAACACATATTTTAAACCCTAAATACCCATATTTAATATATCTTATCAAATATGCTACCCCAAGCCAGCCTGCAGCACAGACATCTTAAGACAGTAGGAAACAAGAGGAAAGCCATTTTGCAAATATATGGCCATTGCAAAGTGATTCTGCCTTGAGGAAATAATGTCAAATACAAAGTAGAGAATGTTGGGTAGGACGAATTGGAAAACTGTCTTGCTTCTGTTTCTTCCAGTTCTGTTTGAATATTAAGTCTAAACTTTTGACTTATTATTCTGTAACTCATTTTCCTAACTTGGACTCCTAATGCAACAAGTGGAGCAATGAACAATGTTCTGTTGTTACTGTTTTCACTAGAGATAATAAATGAATGAGAATCACCTCCCCCAACCAACCAGTACCATTTGGCCGTTTTGCTAAAATGGGTGGTTAAATTACAATAATTTTGATAAGAAAGGAATTTTTCACATTGATATTATGTAATAGGAAAACTCTGCCTATCCCTGGAATAGGCATGTATTGTGTTGACCCTTAATGACCCACAGCTTACTAATCCTCCTGGACCCAGGTGAGGACTGTTCTCAGCGTCCATGACACAAAACTGAGTAACAGCCTATCTCAATAGGGAATTTGCAGTCCACTTTTGATAGAGATTGACATGCAAACTTTTTACCTTAGACAAAACTCGTTCTCAGGCTCGATCTAGCTCTCTTGTTTTCTATTTGGGGAACCTAAGGTTTCTTTCCAGAGGGATGTTTGGACTGTTTAAATGGCCCTTGGGTCTGTTCTGTGACAGACCCCACCTACTCCTTTGATTCTATTACACTGTTCAATAGATAAGCATAACTTCTCATGGGTTGAGACATCCATCTATCTATCCATCTACAAAGATATTCTTCCATCCATCCAACAAATACTTCAATACTTCCCAACCTTTTTAACATCATAGCACACTTAGTCAATTATTTTTTCATACTGCAGTAAACAGATGAAGCTGCTAGAGGTGGGAAGAGACTGGCTCTGGAAACCTGACAATTTCTATCCCTGCCTGGACTCCCCCCAAAGGCTGAGCAATCAGTAACTCAGCACACCTGTAACCCATCAGGACACACGTATGTGCCAAGACATTGGGGGGGAGGGAGGAGAAGCTCTGAGCTACTGCATTTGAACCAAGAACCAGGCTAAACCATGAGGATATAAAATCAACAAGCATGGTTCTGGCCCTCATGGAACTTACAGCCAAGTAAAGACAAACCATGAACTAATTACTTCAAGAGTAACAAGTGTTACAAAAGGGAAATTGTGGGGGCGGCTTGAGCACATAACAGGAGACCCCCCTAATCTGGGAAGCCTATTAGAGCTCAGTGAACCCTAGAAATGACCCAGAACAACTGGGTCATGACTGAGCACTGTGAGAAGGTGAGAGGTGTATTTAGAGAGGTGACCCTCCACAAAGGACAGCTGTGCTAATCTCTTCACCCTCTCTTTTTGAAATTGTCATGATATCTGACTCCTTACTCCAAGATCATTAGCCATTGCATCACTGTTGCAATATAAGATACTTCCCAAGCATAAGGTAATTTTCCAAATACTTTACTTTTACTTCACATTTACATATCATTTACATGTTATCTATTACAAGAAAACATCACCACCCTCATTCAAAAGCTGCAGAATACTGAAAAGTGGACTAATGCTGAACGTGGAGTACTTAATGGACGCAATCCAGTATGCTAAGCATATTTACATGAACCTTTTGAATCCTCACAAAACTCTGTAAAATAGGTACTGTGTGGTTCCCTATTTACAGATGGGGAAACCAAGATTGAGGCAGAAAATAACTTAGCAAAGGTTGCAAGTGGCAGAGCTCAACTTGAACGCAGGCAAAAGGAAGCCAGAGCCCCGGCAAATACCATCAGGATGTACTGCCCCCATTTCGGTGAGACCAGAAAAACCCAAGACTACACGGAAGAATTGATAGCCAACACGAGCATTGATTCTCCAGCCAAGGCACTCACTCACTGAACAGTCATGACTGCAAACACTTGGTTTTCTGGATCTAAAACCACAGCTCCATGTTGATAATACTGGAAGGTTTTTAATATGACACCCTTACATTCAGAAAGGTAAACAGACGCTTGATTTCTACGGGCAGAAAGTACAAGAAATTGATACAGAAACGGAAGCAGCAATGTACAAAGCCAAGTAAAACACTGGAATCACAGACTCACCATTTGGAAGTGACCTCTCGGGAACAAGAAGAGAGCTGTTGACTCTTCTGCAGCGTTAGCTCTGGCAGCTGAGAGTCAAGCTCTTAGAGTGGGATTATTCATGGCTGTTCTCAAGCTTGAGTGTGATCAAGTTCGAATCACACTTGAGGAATCACCTCTGAGAATCACCTGGAGGGCTTGTTAAAACACAAATTGCTGGGTCCCACCCCCTAGAGCTTGCGATTGGTAGGTCTGAAAATCTGCGCTTCTAACGAGCTCCTCGGTGATGATGATAATGCTGGTCCAGGGCCACACTTCCAGGTCTAGACCAAGCTCCTCGTTTAAAGATGGAGAAACTGAGGCCTAGCGAGAGGATGTGACTCGCCCAGCATCACACTGCCAGTTCCTGACACAGCCAGAAGTCAGGCTTATGGTCACTATTATTTCTCCTCTCCCTCCTTTCCCCATTTAATTTTTTCCATACATTGTTTTTCCTTTATAACAACTGAAAGCTTGTCCATCACGAGAATAAGTGTGTGGAGTTAGGGAGTGATCACCCTGAAAAATAGAGTAGGCCCATGCTTCTACAATAACCTATCCTGAAGTCATACTTAAATGCTCCTTAGCGTTTTCACTCTTACCTTTAACAAGCACTCTCATGCATTCTACTTTGCCTAAGTTCGATACCAAGGACGTTAATGGAAATCCTCGTGTTTGGAGTCAGGCATCCTAGTTTTCCGTGCAAACCTTAAGGCTCGTGTTGCTTCTCCGTGTGATTCTCACAGGCTGTGGGTCAGAGAAAACAAGAGGCCGTGTTCAGCCTTAGCTTTGCCTTGGACTTTCGGTCCTCTCTTCTAGCCTCAGGTTATTTTTTTCACTCCAAAATGAGTTAAGCATTACCTCTAAGGTCCCCTTTACAACTCCAACTTTCTAAAGTGCTGAGCAGAAGTGGAAGCAATGTGCCTGAAACCAAAGGAAGCCTGAATGACAACGAATTTTGTTTAAATAGCACTCTCATTACACACAACCACTGGGAAAGAAACACACAGTTCCAGGAGAATAATGTCACGGTGATGGTGGTGAACAGAAGGCAGGAAGAGAGGTAGGGAGCCACTTGGGGCTGGGTCTGAAAAGATGAGGGCAAATGAATCAGCACATTCACAGCAAGTCATTCTGTTTACCCCACTTGCCCTTCCTTCCAATGTATAAATAGATCCATGACACAAGTGAGGACTTTTTAATACCCCTTTCTTTTATAATGATTTCTCATTTACACCTGGGCAAAAAGACCAGCGAGGCAAAGCATGCTTGAGCATTTTTACAAGAAAAGACACTGTGAAGGGACAGAGGTTATTGCTCATTAAAGGAAAATCCTCTCCCTGTGTCGCAGCAAAACATATGCCAACCCGGAATATTATGAAGCCAAATTCATCCCCGTTTAGGTAAAAGGATGAAACCGTCAGAGACTACAGCGCTAATATTTTGGAATTCAGACCTGTCAAGGAAGAAAGGAAACTATCTTAGGTGCAGAATCTGAGTGTCAAGGTCAGAAGCAAGCGCGTCCTTATTTTATTCATTTTTCCACAGGTACAAAAAGATTACATCTAGCAGATGGAGGCTTTTAGGATAAAATAAGCTCCTGTGGCTTCATTTACTTGTAACAACAAGAAATATATGGCTACAGATGGCCATCTGTTTCTTAATTTTAAGGTAGAGGGCAAAGAAAGTTTTTCAACTTTAGTTTTGGGATTTTACTAAATAATTATTATTTTTAAGCACAGACATCATTAATAGCTCCCATACTGCACTGTCATCTAAGGCCTCACATATTGTAGGAGGGGTTTGGTCAAAATGATTAAACCAGGTGTCAACATATATAACGCAACAGCCCTTTAAAAAAAACAAAAGAGTGAGCGTGTTTGCAAATTAGCAGCTGAGCACCCATTCCTGTTAAGAGCTCAATTTGCGTTAGCGCGTTTGCCTTCTTTGCTTTGAGTGATATATTCACAACAAACTGGAAGTTTCAGGGATTATGGGAGATGAAAAGCTGATGAGATTCACTGTCTCTACCTGAGACTTCCAAATCACTTCCAAGGTAATTGAGAATAGAGAGTCAGGACCTGACTCCAGAAAGAGATGTGCCCTTTGTGATTAACTGAGAACTTTTAAGTTGAAGCCCTGCAGAAATTGAGATCCAGATCTTCCCACCTGGCTCCTGAGATGTAGACTATGCTGCTGTGGGACAATGCTTGGCACCTGTTTGGATGGGAGGAGCAGCACAGGTAAGATGCAGAGCTGGAGAGAATGGTTAAAGTGCCAAGGCGCTAACCAAAGAGATACGGTGCGACTGTACTGAGAACAGAAGGACTCAAGCCAAGCCTCACTCGGGTGGTGCCGCTCCTGATTTCTTCTCCAAATGCATCATGGCACACCAAGAAGCTCAAAGCTCCTCCAGCCTATCATGTCCTCAGTGAGACACTTACAATTGGAAGACCTGGTACAGCAAAACAGGACAAACAAAAATGCTGTCAACATATCCATGCCACGAACCTTAGGGGCATTGACCAAAATTCAAAGGAATGCGATTTAGCTAGTTAGATGCTGTCTGGGGTTTACCAAATGCCAATTTTAGAAGTCAGGCTACACAACCATCTTGGAAAATCCTCCTGAAGGCTGAGAGCAGGGGATCCCAAGATAGACTCCCAGTTTTCTCTTCCCCCCAGCAGAGAATGGCAAGAAGGACACAATATCCCAACACGCTTTGCAGTCATCCATCTCTTCTTACTGTTGTCACTGAAAGGGAATGGATTGAGGACATGGGCGATAACTAAAACAGCTTTGGTTCATTTCTCTGATGGAGGTCTGCAAATCAGTAAACTAACATGACGAAACTAAATTATCTAGAGAGCAGCATTCTTCCTCCTGAAGCAAATTAACAGATGCAAAAGACAAAATTCCCTACTTCACAGTGGTATAGTTCATCCCAACTTGCTGTAAGATGGACACATCCTAAAATACGCTCATCTCTTCAGACACATATTAGGATGAAGCATTTAAATGACCTGTGTCCTGGAAACTAAAGATCTAAACTTATTACTGACTCAGAGGAAAGACATGATAGGCTTTTGTAACTGAAGTAGTACCACCAGTCGTACAGCAGAACTAATGGGAGGCTTACTACTTCGCCCTGCTGACCCATGCCACTGCACACCCGCTCTGCTTTCTTCTTATGTTGGGACAAAGATCTGTCCTCCTGTAACTTCAGAAAAGCAAGCCTGACTTGCTCTAAAGTAACCTTGGAGCTCCATGAATCAGTTTTCACAGGTCTATCCTTTGCACCAATATTTATAACACGACTATGTCTACACTAAACTTGTGGTGGCCGTTAACACCACTTCAGGCAAAGCAATGGTGACCCATTACTTCTTAAAAACAAATCGATCTGAGGGGTGGAATTTTGTTGATTCTTAGCATTTATGGGTGTTCTGAGAACCAATATTTTGAGATTCTGCAACTGTGAAGTTCTCTACAGTAGCAACTAGCTATAGGTGGCTGTTTTCATTTAAATTCATTGAAGTTAAATAAGATTTTAAATTCAGTTCCTTATTTGCTATTATATTGCTATATTTCAGGTCCTCAATGGCTGTGGCTAGTGGCTACTATACTAGACAGAATAGCACAGAACATTTCTATCATTTCAAAAGTTGTTAGATACAGCTGCTTTAGAAGCTTAATTTGGAAGGAATCTTTCAGGACTCTCTAGTGCTACTTGCCATTTAGAACTTCCTGTAGAAAACCCCTAACAGTCTGAAAATAAAATTTTTAAAAGTATAAGCTAAGATGTTTAAGGCCTTTCTGAGAGCAGTTTATCAAAGTGGTTAAGACCCCAGCTTTGAGGGTTCGAGCATCATTCAAAACCTAGTTCTTCTACCTGCTGGCTGTGTAATAGTAGCTTGTCACCTCTTCTCTAAGCCTTGGTTTCTTCACTGTCCACGGCCCATTCACAGCCTCTCCCCACTTCCTTCTTCCATAGTAACAGAGCCCAATATATTTCAGTAGTTAGAAGGGTGGACCCCACTCCAGATCCTGGAAATGCAGTTCTGTAATGGGGTGTTAGAGGAACTCTGCTGGGGAGGATATCCCTGCCCAGTAAAAAGACAACACCTTGTGAAGAGCAGAACTTTGATACTTCCATCCCCTTCTTGTCTGCTATGTGGACATAATGCCTAAAGCTAGTTTATGTGAGAAAAATAAACCCCTATATTTAAGCTTCCATTAAGTATTGTTTACTGTTACCTACAACCAAAAGCACTCCAAACTGATATTTCATCTTCTATCAGTATTAAGTTTAGCTGTTTTAATTCCACTCCTGGGTGTATAGCGCTAATCCAAAAAAATACATGCACCCCAATGTTCATAGCAGAATTATTTACAATAGCCAAGATATTGAAGGAATCTAAATGTCCATCAACAGATGAATGGATAAACAAGTGGTATATATATAAAATGAAATATTACTTATCCATAAAAAAATGAAATTCTGTAATTTGCAACAACATGGATGGACCTGGAGGGTATTACACTTAGTGAAATAAGTCAGACGGAGGAAGACAAAAACTATATGTTATCACTTATATGTGGAATCTAAAAAATAAAACAAATGAATGTAACAAAACAGAAACAGACTCACAGTTACAGAGAACAAATTAGTGGTTACCAGTGGAGAGAGTGGGAAGTGGGGAGGGACAAGATAGGGGTAGGGGATTAACAGGTACAAACTACAATGTATAAAATAGATAAGCTACAAGGATATATTGTATAGCACAGGGAATATATCTAATATTTTGTAAAAACTTTAAATGGAGTTCAATCTATAAAAATATTGAATCACTGTGTTGTGCACCTGTAACTAATATACTATTATAAATCAACTATATTTTAATTTAAAAAAAAAGTTTGGCTGTTTTAACCAATGACCTCAAATAATGAAAGTTATAAAGGTAGAAGCTTATTTCTACCTCAGGTAAAAGAGATCTGAAGTAGACAGTCAAAAGAAGGTACAGGGGCTTCCCTGGTGGCGCAGTGGTTGAGAGTCCGCCTGCCGATGCAGGGGACACAGGTTCGTGCCCTGGTCCAGGAAGATCCCACATGCTATGGAGCAGCTGGGCCTGTGAGCCATGGCCGCTGAGCCTGCGCATCCAGAGCCTCTGCTCCACAATGGGAGAGGCCACAACAGTGAGAGGCCTGTGTACCGCAAAAAAAAAAAAAAAAGAGGGTACAGCTCCATGGTCATCAGGGCCTCTGCCTCTACTCTCTTTCTGCTCCATCATTCCAGCATTTGGCTTCCATCCTCAAACTTATCTCACATTCCTAGGTGGCTACTGGAGTGCCAGCCATCACAAAGGCATTCCAGGGAGCAGGAAGGATCAGCACTCCAGGGAAGGACAAAAGGGCACTTGTTCCATATGAATTAGCTCCATTTAAGTAGCCAGTCTTCGAAGCTCCTCACAATTCTCTCACTTACAGCTCATCTATCGGAACAGCCACGTGGCATAACTGGTTGCAAAGCAACCTGGGAATGTAGTCTTTCAGCCGGAAGTCATTGACACCCTAGTAAAAATAAGAGTTCTGCTATTTAGGAATAATAAGAGAATGATGTTGGAGTGACAACTAGTGTAAGATAAAATCAGCTAATACAAGTAAAGTGTTTGGCACAGTGCATGATATATAGTAAGCCCTGAAAAAAAGCTGAGAGTAGGCTAGGGAGAAAAATATCTTGTTATCTTCACTTTTAGTTGTTATATAACCAGTTAGTCTTTGTTCCATTAATACTGTGTTTCCCAAACTTTAGTCATTTGTGATTTTCCCACATTCATATACCATCTGTGCTATTATTTAATATTTTCTCTAAATCCATTTGACTTTTCTTTGACGTATAGTTGGTGTATGATATTATATAAGCTTCAGGTGGACAACATAGTGAAATCACCTGACTTTTAAACTTAAATTTAAGTAAACCATTTCCATAAACAGGAAACCAATATTGTCCTCATAAAAATTATAACTGTTATAAAAATGTTCATTTGGGATAGTCCCTAAAACCATCTCACGTGCCATATTTTAGAAAATATTTCTCTATTGAATGCTCTGGAATAAATGACTTTTGTGACTGATTGCCTCAAGTTTGCTATGGTCATTAATCAATCTCTGCTGCTACTTATTTGCTTCATCTAACACTGTAAGAAAGACATTATTCCTTAAATATCTTTAGTAATTAGCAAAACTGGCTTTTCTTTAGGTTCAACCAATCGTTAATAAAAATTGATAGCAAGAGGAGTATGGTTACGGGACTTAACAGAAGGCTGATGCATTCAGCAGATTTTTATTTTCTCTTTTTTTAAGATCTAGACAGAATTCTATTGAGTAGTTATTAAACACACCGTCAACTTCAAGTACATTCCATATCTTCTCTTTTCTGCCTCTAATTGATCTGTATTTAACTTTCCCGGAAAACTCCTTGACATGACATTCTCGCATTGCTCCACATGCCCTATGTTCTCGTCAGAGCAGGCGTGGTATCTTCAAGGCCCCATGCCATTCCTTATCTGCTACTGCCATCTTGATTCCCTCATAGGTAAACTGGTAATTTTGCCTCTTGTCCCATTTAACCACTGTCTGTCACCAGGATAAAATAAGACCATATTGTGAAAGTTCTCGGAAAGGTGTGAAATGGTATACAACGTAAGACGATATTGTCATCTAAGTCAACTGCCTTCGTGATGAAGTGGTTCCGAGTGCAGGCTCCATACCCAGCGTACCTGGCTCACCACCTTTCATGTGCTGTGTGACCTTGGGAAGTTACTGTACCTCTCTGTGTCTCAATTTCTTCCTTTGTAACATGAGGATAGCACTTAATACCACACGGGTATTGTGAAGATCCAATGGATTAATACACATAAAGCACCTAGAACAGTGCCTGGCACACAATGAGCTCTCAGAACCTGTTAGCTATTATTGTTATTATTACTGTCTCCAAAACTGGGCTCTGGAGTCAGGCAAAATTTGGCTTCAGATCCTAGCCCCCAGATTCTGCAGTGATATGTAAATAGGTCACGAATCCATATGCCAAGGAAGTGGTACTTCTTTGTCCATCTCCCTGACAGACCAGCTCTTTCCTCCCAGCCCTCGCGCCCTAGGGAGCGGGAAGCAAGCAAACAACAGAACCTGGGGAGAGTCCACCTCAGCACACCTGGACTCACACAATAACTTAAAATTCCTAAGGTAAGGCTCACTTGCTTTAAATATCAATGTTCTGTCATACATTTCCACTCCTCCCCTGCTCCTCTCCAAGATGCTGGCAGGGAACATGGGAGGCGGCAGGATGTAAATCTCAAGTGGAGAAGTAAGTGTCTGCTTAGGTTTTATGACCTAGGCACCTTCCTGGGCTCAGCCTAGTCCCTGCCCTGTGACAAGAGTACCCCTGGTTTCAAGTTGGCTTTTGAGTAGAGCCAGCTGGTTGGGAACCTCATAGTTACTCTGTCCCTGAGTGTTCTGCTACTGCTGAAATCAGTGCCTGATACACACCACAGGAAGGTCTCTCTTCTGATGACGGCCTAGAGAGGTTCTCTAGTCGACTTGATTCTCACTCCAGCTCTTGCTAAAGCTGCTGTGTCATGGCTTCCATCAAAGCCCGGAAGTAGGCAGTCTACGCACAATCTCCGGAAGTGGGCAGTCTACGCACAATCTCTGCAGCGCAGAGCTGATGTTCCCTCAAACCATCAGGGAACACCCTAAGGAGCATGCAGGCATGCCAGGAGTCCCTCCACACCACAAGGACACTGAAGCCACCTTAGGAAAGCCAGACATTCGCCTTCTCTCCGCTAACCATGCTGGGCTACCAAGTTTCCTTTTATGCAGCTGTTACCAGTTTGGAGCGGGGAAGACTGGAGGCAAGCTCTGCCCAGAGCCCCAAATGTGCCTCAAGTCCAAAGCCCATGAACTTGTCACTCCTCAACTAACCCTACCACCCCTGCTCGCTCCAACCCAAAGTCCACATGGGGAGATGGGGGCCCACATGCTCAGCCCTGTTGCGGTTGCACTTCTCCCCACTCAAGCCCTGGCCAGAGAGCAGGTTCCTACATTTCCTATCAAACTTGGCCATATCCTCCCGGGGTGGGATGCCAAAGAGCCTTGCCAACAGGTGGAAGAGGTATCTTCTTCAACTATGGAAGAAACGAAGATCTAAATCTTCTAAGCTTTCCTCTTGATATGCTAAAAATAATAAAAAATAAATAAATGTACTACCCTCTTCCATTTTCCTCTCCCTACACTCCTTCTTCTAAAACCTGGCTTTTAATCTTACTACCTTGTCCCTAAATCTTACATTGAATATCAGAAGCTGATTAGCTCATTAGCTTTGCATTTCTGCTATAATGTTCCTGATACCTCCCCCTCCCACCATACAAAGTTATTCCAATACTATTGACTATATTCCCGATGCTGTACATTACATCGCCATGACTTATTTATAACTGAAAGTTTGTACCTCTTAATCCCCTTCACGTATGCTGCCCACACCCGACCCCCTCCCCTCAGGCGACCACCAGTTTATTCTCTGTATCTATGAGTTTGTTTCTGTTTTGTTTACTTTGTTCATGTCTTGTTTTTTTGCATTTCACATTTAAGTGAAATCATATGGTATTTGTCTTTCTCTGTCTGACTTATTTCACTAGACCTTCTAGGTCTACCCATGTTGTTGCAAACGGCAAGATTTCGTTCTTTTCATGGCTGAGTAATATTCCATTGTACATATATACCACATCTCTATCCATTCGTCTATCGATGGACACTTAGGTTCTTTCCATATCCTGGCTACTGTAAATAATGCCACAATGAACACTGGGGTACATGCATCTTTTTGAATTAGTGTTTCATTTTCTTCAGGTAAATACACAGAAGTGAAATTGCTGAATCATATGGTAGTTCTAGTTTTCATTTTTTGAGGAATCTCCATACTGTTTTCCAAACTGGCTGCACCAATTTACATTCCCACTAACAGTGCACCAGGGTTCCCTTTTCTCCACATCCTCACCAATGCCTAATATTTACTGTCTTTTTGATGACAGCCATTCTGGCAGGTGTGGGGTGATATCTCATCGTGGTTTTGATTTGCAGTTCCCTGATGATTAGTGATGCTGAGCACATTTTCATGTGCCTGTTGGCCATCTCTATATCTTCCTCAGGAAAATATCTATTCAAGTCCTCTGCCCATTTTTTAATTTTTTTTTACTGTGGTATAGTTAATTTACAGTGCTGTTAGTTTCCAGCATACAGCAAAGTGATTCAGATAGATGACAGATAGATAGATAGATAGATAGATAAAGATATTCTGTTTCATATTCTTTTCCATTATAGTTTATTATATCTGTCCATTTTTTATCAGATTGGTTTTTTTGCCATTGACTTGTATGAGTTCTTTATATATTTTGGATATTAAGCCCTTATTGGATATATCATTTGCAAATATCTTCTCCCATTCAGTAGGTTGCCTTTTCATTTTGTTGATGGCTTCCTTCACTGTGCAAAATCTTTTTAGTTTGACATAGTCCCATTTATTTATTTTTGCTTTTGTTTCCCTTGCCTGAGGAGACAGATCTAAAAAAATATTGCTAAGACCAAGGTCAAAGAGCATACTGCTTACATTTTCTTCCAGGAATTTTATGGTTTCAGGTATTAAGGTTCATAATTTTTTGAGCCTCAGTTTCATTATCTGGAGAAAAAGAAATTACAATGATTCTAAATCACAGAGTAACTGGAATGATTAAAATTTTGTGTATATACAAAGACTTGTAAGCAAATAGTCACAGCAGCATTATTCATAATAATCCAGAACTGGAAACAATCCAAATGCCCTTCAGTTGGGGGAAAGGACAAACAAAATGTTGCATATCCTCACAGTAGAATATTATTTGGCGATAAAAATGGCTAAATTACTGATACATGGTACAACGTTGATGAATCGCAAAAACATGCTAAGTGAAAGAAGCCAGATTCAGAAGACCACATATTGTATGAATCCATTGATATGCAGTGTCCAGAAAAAGGGAAATCCATAGAGACAGAGAGTAAGGCAGTCTAGGGCTGCAAGCGGTAGTGAAATTGACTATTAATGGGCATAAGAAAACATCTTGGGGTAATGGAAATGTTCTAAAGCTGGTTTGAGATGATGGCTGCACAACTCTATAAAGTTACTGAAATCACTGAATTGTACGTTTGTGATGTGTAAACATTATGATATGTAATTACACCTGAATAAAGTTACTTTAAAGTGTTTTTGGGTGTGAGTGTTTTTACATGCACAGGGAGAAATTTATGTGCATTCACACACACACACACACACACACACACACACACACACACAGTGCCTAGCACAGAGTAAGCACTTCAAAGATGCTGATCACATCTGTCATTATTACTGAAATGTTTAATTATTGTTATTAAATCTCTCATTTTCACATCCTTTACATAGTTACTGCCCTAAAATACTTGAGAGGCTATTTATGTTTAGAGGATTATCTGCTTGGTTAAAATGCCTATTATCAAATTCTTAGTATCTTCAAATATTCTAGGAGCTACAAAGAAGTTTAATAAATGTCCTCATTATTTTAATGTACTTTATAATAATAGATGAATAGATATTGGTAGACTATTATTAGAATTCTCAAGCACTCTATTGCCTGTTGTGAAAGTCAATTTTCCAAATCACAATACTTGAGACTAAAAATAAATAAAAAATTAAAGCGTTTGGCACACCTGCTTCAATCAGGTGCTGTTGCCTTTTTATAGGATGTTAATATTTTTACCCTTCCCTTTAGCTCTTAATAAAAGATGCTTCTTCCTTAATGTTTAAAAGCATCACTACATCTTAGAGTTTACAGCCGTTTTGTTCCATTCATAAGATAATGTCTGTTTTAGCAGAAAAAGAAATGTGAGGCACACGTGCACCTCTCATTAACCAAGTACTCAGGCACATCCTCACACTCTTTCCTGAAGGAAGCTTTTTTATTTCACGTTAGGTATGATTGACCTTCGATCTACATTCGTCAGGGTCCAAGGCCTTGTTATACTTCCTCTTCATTCAGCCAGTGTCCAAAACTCATTCCTTTTGTCTCCCCAAACTGGTCTTTTCCCTCTAGCCAGCCAGGTTCCTAACTCCCCGGTCCCCTGAGCCACACACATTCCCTCCTGCTCACCTCCCACCATTGAGGTCTTACTCCTGCCCTCGACCCTACCACGAGTGCCTTCACTCCTCCTAGGGTAACAAAGCGCTTGGTGGCCTGCTTCAGCCCCCTCTCTGTGTCCTTCCAGCTCCATCCTTTTACCTAACACTCCAGACAATTCACCCCCTGTCATCTGGCATGCATTTATTTCAGAATAAGCAGCATTTTTTTCCCCTCCAACATTAATTAGGTTACAAGATTCTCAAAGACAGCAACCAGGGCTTCTAGTCCTTTCAGAGTTCACTGGCTCTAGCCTGAAGAATTCATCTCCCACTGCACACTCGCTCACGGGTGCATGCTTACTAAGGAAACGGCATGCTGAACTGCCCACACCATTTAATCAATCTCTCTCCCTCACACACGCGCGCACACACGCACGCACACACTTGCTCTTGCTCTCTCTCTTAGGTGAATTCTCCTAGTTCAGTGTTTCTCAAAACCTCCTCCCCAGCAACAGCATCACCTCGAAACTTGTTAAAAATGCAAACTCTTAGGCCCCACCCCAGACCGACTGAATCTGAAAAGGCACAGACCAGCAATTCATGGTTTAAGCAGCCCTCCAGGTGATCCTGCATGCACTTAAATTGGAAAACCACCTTCCGAAACGTCTATTCCATTCAACACCACTGTAATTGAGATCAGTGTAGCTACACCCGTCAAAGTCCTCACTCTATTACCCATACTTCCAAATTGTCAGCTGCCCCGTTAAAAAGACCTCCGTCACCCTGCACACACTTTGCCTTTATGGTAGCCAGACAACCACAAAATAAGAGAGAAAGCAAATCAACTGGTTAACTTCCCAAAAGTGTTTCCAGAGCTGAGCTGACATTATTAATGATCATCACCAGAGATGCTGATGCTGCAACAGTACCTTTGGTGAAAACCATCTTAGCCTGTGCTCCTTTGGAAACAGAGGTGGGAAAGGGTCAGCATCTGCCAGATGGCGAAGGACTGGTCTAACAAGAAAGAGAATTGCTGCAAAGCTTTGAGCAGGACTTAGAAAGTATAAAGCAGTGATTTTCAAACTTTTTATTTAAAAAAAAAAGTGGAGAAGAGGGCATAGAAGATCTCTTTCAAACAGCAGACACGATGGATATACTAGCAGAATATAATATTTTTAATTAAAAAAATATTTTTAGGGTATTGCTCTTATTTGAATATTTGGAGCCTCTAAGAAGACACTCCCTCACCTTTCTGTGGTCTGCAAAAATATATATACTTTAAAATTCTTCTAAAAAGAAAAACAGTGGAAGTAAATACATTTGCCTGAACAAGGCAAATTTTTACAGATATTTGGAGGGAGGGATATTGGGATGCAGGTAAATGAAAGCTATAAACACTTATTGAACCCCTCTTGCATGTAAGCTCTCTGCTAAGAGCGGATCAACACCTCCACACCCAGCCACCACTGTTTCTCACCAGAACTATTGCAAGAGCTTCCTAACGGCTTTCCCTGTTTCCATTCCTGCCCTGCACACAACAGCCAGAGATACTGATGAAACATACATCAACACACCTCATTCCCCTGTTCAATGCCCCACCCAAAACACTGCCATCACACTCAGAATAAAGTCCACAGTCCTAACCTTGACCTACTCCACCCTTGCTGATCTGTCGCCTTCCCTCCCACCTCTAACCTCCTGTCCTACGACTCCACCCTTTCCTCACTCCACTCAGCACACACCAAGCACATTCCTACCTCAGGGCTTTGCATCAGCTGTTCTCTCTGCCAGGAACACTCTTCCAGATCACCACATGGCTGCTTTCCCCATTTCCTTCGGTCTCTGTTCATATGTCACCATGGCAGAGAAGCCTCCTACAGAAAACAGCACATGTGCACACAGCCCTCCCTTCACTTTCTCCCCCTTTATTCTCCCTTGTTTTTCTTCATGCCTGATGTATCATAATCTTATTTTTTAGCCTTATCCTCCTTCAACAATATTAGCTCTATACGAGCAGAGATTTTCTGTTTTGCTCACTGCTATATCATCAGGACCTAGAATAGTGCCTAGCACATAGGCGGTGCTCAGTAAATATTTGCTGGATGAAACAGTTGTTAAGGGGATGAGAGAATGTAAGGTGCTAAGGATACAAAAAGACAAGCTACAGATCCCTGCCCTCAATGAGCTTGCAATTGGGTTCATATGTATGTCCTTCCTCCGCTTAAAGAAATTAAAATTGCAGATGTCAATTATGCAAGGTATCTGCTTCTCATATTCACATTCAGAAAAAGCATAAACATGTTAGTGCTTGAATTATTTCTGTAAACTGTCTGTTAAGTCAAATTCATCTAGTAGGACCCATGAGGAAACTACTTTAAAATTCAGTGTCTCCTTAAAAACGAATCTGTCACCGTTCACCAGAAGTACCCACATTATTTCTCTCTGTCTGATGGAGCCAGGTGTCTAGAAGTTACTTAATAACTGATAGGTGACTTTTCTCGTATGTTAGTCCCAAGAAAATGGGAGTGATGCACATTTAAGTACTTCTAACTGCAAGAAGGTCAAGAAGGTCAACAAGATTTATGGTTTACCTAATGGGTAGAATACTTCACTTTATATGTGATTCCCCAGAGAGCTAGAGAATACCCAATAATCTCCCGCAAAGGCAAGCAAAGTAATTGTTACTATTAGAAATGCAGTTTGCTCATTACATCAGAGTAGCATGTCATGAAATTGACGTCAGCAATATTTTTCCTCTCTCATGGTTTGTTTTAATGAAGGTAACATTATGAAGACATTGTCTCTCACTTTAACCAGTTGTGGGATAAAATGATTTTTAAAACACCCTCCAGATAAACCTCACTCTTCGCATTTTTTGTTTCCTTGGTTGGTGTCCTTTTATACATCGGACTCACATGATAACTCAGCTTTTAGCACAAACCAGAACTTGTTGGTGAAATACTGATATTAACCAAACATTGCTTAGCAATGCCCCTGCACAACCTAAATCAGGCCATAGTTTTCAAAGGTCACCTATGAAAATATACCCAAGGATTTTAAGTCAGATCAAGTGAATGTCTAATAGGAGGATTTCTTAGGCAAACAAAGATTTTAAATATCACAAAGTTCAAATCTAAGCCTTCGTGAATTGTGGGTTGGTGTCCCGTCTCTGCACATACCCAGAGTAAGAGCTGACCTCTCTGAATGGGTTCCCATATTTCTGGGAGGAGGGCATCCACGGGAAAAATCCTGCCATGCCAAGCCAGGCAAGTGGGGCTTTTCCAATGAGAATCAGCCCTCTAGTCCTCCAAAACACTCCTGCTGTGGAGACTGGTCCAAGTACCCTCTGGACCAAGAACAACAACCACCCTGCCACTAGCCTGGCCTCAAAGACTAATCCAACAAGAACATTCCATCATGACTAACGTTCATGGCTCAGAAAGTCAGATGTCTGAATAGCTGTTAGGTGAGATGTCTGCTTTCTACACGTGGCTCTTAGAGAGAGCTCTACTGTGCTTCCGGTCCTGCTGGCTGTAACTCTAAGGAGGAGTCTCTGCTAAAAGCCTGGATGTTAAAGCCCTGTCCAAGCTAGGTGGGAAATCAGAAACTCCAGCAAGTACGGAGGGATCTAAGTTTTCCTCAGCCTTTGGGTCCTAGTCTATGGTCGTTCTGGCTGCGGGACTCTGCTCTGAGTGGTTCTGTTGTGTGGCCCCCTAAGCTAATAGTAGGGAGCAGACCCAAGGACACATCCGGAGTGACCAAGCATGTCCACTGGCAACCTCTTCAAAAAACGGGGCTGTGGGAGTTCCCTGGTGGCCTAGTGGTTAGGATTCCGAGCTTTCACTACCATGGCCCAGGCTCAATCCCTGGTTGGGGAACATCCCACAAGCCGCACGACGTGGCCAAAAGAAAGGCGGGGAGGTGTCTGTGAAGTTTTATTAGCCAGAACTTCCAAAGATAGGGACTACTGATATTGAAATAGAGGGATGGAGAGGGAAGGGAGGGAGATGTCTGTGGGTAAGAAAGAATGAAAGGCTTTTGCTGACATGTCAATTAAAAGATTCAAGCAGCTTAGGAATGTAAGATCTCTCATATTCTCTTGAGTGTAAAAGAAAGAAAACAAACAAGATGCAAAGAGACCCTAAGAAGAGGGTCTATGAAGGGTCATCTTTCTATGAAGAAAGACAGAGGTTACAGATTCCTGGGAAGACTATGTTAGGGCCCTGGGGAACCTCTTCTCTCAGTAATAGTCTGATGCTCAAGTTGGTTTTTATTCTTAAAGATTTATTGATAATATTTCTGAATATATGAAGTGTATATTTTTATAGTATTTGGGACCAACAGACCTTATAAATAACAGCAAATAACATTAGGGAAAAGACTTTTAAAACATTAGAGAAAACATTAGGGAAGACTTTAGAGTACCCAAAGAGTTTTTATGGAAAAAACATACCCCAGGAGGAGGTGGCCCCAGCAAACTGCCATTATGAGTACCAGGCCCTCGCCCCGCAGCAGTTCCCCAACGGACTATTACAGCAGCATGAAGTCAATCCAATTGAGATTGGCCTTTGTTTTATGGATTTACCCTATATAAAATGTTTAATATATTCATTCTGAGCCATTTGCCTTATCAGCCTAGGACCCTCAGTGTAAGTGAAGGGAGTACTCAGCCACAGTTAGCATGTGGGTTCTAGACTCAGACAAATCTCAGTGTAGCCCTCAGCTCTACCACCCACGAGCTGAGGGGGTCCCAGACAAGTTCATACACCTCCAAACCTTGGTTTCCTCACAGAGTCTGATTATATCTTTTAGACTCATTGTAAGAATTAATGAGATAATGAGAGTAAAGCATATGGCACAATGCCTGAAGGGGATGCGACCTAAGATGCCACTGAAAGAGAGGGGGCTGTAGGAAGTGCCTGATGGAGCTGAACCATGGACAAGAAGTCAAGTGAGGAACACCATCCCCAAATGGAAAGAGGAATTTGGAATCATTTACAGACAGATTGACTAAAAACATTCACCTGAGAGGTAAACTCTGAATCTATGTCTTAACCATCTTTTGCAGATGGATTACCAAAATTTAGCCAGGAGAAGGGCTAAGCATATCTTTCTCAAACTGAATTGAATATTTGAAGCAGGCCAGACTTCAGACTTGTATCTAGCAGTATTTTCTCCCACTCAAATACCTACATCTGTTGTTTTTCATTTTCAACACTAGATTGAATATTTAAGGGCTAATTTATTCCCGTATTTATTTCACATTAACTAAGAATGGTGTGTGGAAATGACTAAATATTTTTTAAACTTACTGTTAAGTGGTTCCCATGTGTCTACAAAACACCTGCGTCCCACACTGCAGAGGAAAGAAAGAGAAGGAGCAGACCCCCATTTTAAAGAAGGAAAAGGAGATCTAAATGGGTAGACCAAGTATCCAAAAAATCTGGAAGGAGCGATGTGGCCTTTTACAAAGAAAAGCAACAATAATGTACCGTTTTAAAACAGAGAAAATATCTCTTTAAAATCTAGCTTTTAAAAAAGGTCAGAGAAGTTTACGTTTACTCGAGTGTAAATGTCAATTGGAATAAGTGATACCTGTGAGAAAATGGGGAGACCACTGACCTTTTATCCAAAAGAAGGCTAGAGATGATGTCCAAGAAGAGTGAAGGGAGGAAAAAAAAAATATGTAAGGATTTTGAACAAGGGAAAGAAGCCAGAATGAAGGAAGGTCTAATTAACTGAAATTGCTAGTTCCACACACAGGGTGCTTTCAGTTGCAAAGCGATGCCCAATCTGGTTAAATTTTAAAAGGGGGTGTATTCGGTTATTAACCGATCAACCTGCAGGAGAGTTTCAACACAAGTCTCAATGTGATCCCAGACTACTGCTCATCATTTCTCAATATTTTTAACCTCAGAACTGGCATTGATTTTTCAAACATATTTTTCCCTAGTAGTGCCAGAAAATTTCATGTTTACATGAGAAGAATCTGCTCACTGGGTAACTTAAAATCCCAGAATTTTGTCTTCCCTTAATTGGTCTGACCTGGATTAAGTGCACATCCCAGAGCCACATCACTATGACCATGCAGGTAGGATATGCTGATTGGCCTGTGCCCTTCAGAAGCTGTCCCTGAAGCTCAGAGTTATATCCATCCTACCCAAATCACTTGGCTTGGAATATTGCGACACATAACAAGAAGGAGGAATCAGAGGAATATACACGAGGTAAGCAACAGATATCCCTACATATAATGACTGGCTTTCTGTTTGAAAACAAGCATCATACCTGTGATTAAGCCACCCTTCCTTCAAAAGTGTGAAATGAATTAACTTGCCTTCTTAAGAGAATGACATTCAGGCATCTTTGTGAACCTCACAAACCTATCACAAGCCACATTTATCATTAAAGAAACTGTGTCTATGAAGAAGCACCACAATATCAACTTAGGTGAAAAATCCTTATTTTATTAAAGTTGATGAAAAAAACCTTATTTTATTAAATATTCAATATCACTAATCTAGACTACTTTATAAAGCTGTTCATAATCAAACTCTCAAATGCCTTGTTTTCAACCTTTTCTCTTAACACTCTGTGCTCACCCCATATTTTCCATACAGTCAACATCTTTACCAGACGTCCCACCATTTCCCCCAAATAACCTTAATTTTTACATATCTATGGTTTTGGATTGACTATTTTCTTTAATTCTATTTTACCCCTCCTGTTGGCTTATTACTTATACCTCTTTCTAATATTTTTAGTTACTGCCTTTAGGATTTATCAGTCTACCTTTAAATATTATATTACTTCATATAGAATGTAAGAATCTTGCAACTTCCAATTTCTCCTTCCCATCCTTTGTGATGTTGTTATACATTTTACCTTTATATACATTACACTCCAAAATACATTATTACCATATTTGCTTTAGACAGTTATCTTTCAGGATGAAGAAGAATATAATTTACATATATTTACCTTCATTTTTACCATTTCAGACATTTTTATCTTTTTTTCAAGTTTCTGTCTGGTATCATGTTACTTATGCCTGAATTATTATTTTTTTTAACATTTCTTGTAGCACAAGTCCACTAGCAAAAACTTCTTTCAGGTTTTGAGTATCTGAAAAAAAAATTATTTTACCTTCAATCTTGAAAGATATTTTCACTGGGTATAAAATTCTGGGTGGCTAGAATTTTTTCTTCCTTTCAGTAATTTAAAGATGTCACTCTATTGCCCACAGTCTTGAAAATCTTCTGAAAGAAATCAGCTGTAGTTCATACCTAGTCCTATGTATCTTATGTGTCTTTTTTCTGTGGGTGTTTTCAATATTTTCTTGTTACTACTCATCTTCAGCAGTTTGAATGTGTGCTTAGTTGTGTTTGTATTTGTTGTTATTTTTATTGTTGTTTTTTTTCCTTCTTGGGATTTTCTGAGCTTCCTAGATCTTTAGTTTGGTATATTTAATTATTTTTAGAATATTCTCAGTCATTATCTTTTCAAGTATTTCTTCTACCCCATTCTCTCTCCATATTTTCCAGTTATACAACTGTCAAAACACTTGATGTTCTGTCATAACTTTTGGATATTCTGTTCCTTTTTTCTCACTGTGTTGCAGCTTGGGTAATTCTTATTGACCTATCTTCGAGTTCACTGATTCTTTCCTCAGCTGTGTCAAGTCTACTGATGAGCCCATCAAAAGAATTCTTTATCTCTGACTTATGTGGTGTGTGTGTTTGTGGCATTTCCATGAGACTCTTTCTTATAGTTTTCATCTCTCCACTGAAATTTCTCATCTCTTCATATGTATAGTCCACCTTTCCCACTAAATCCTTCAACACATTAACTACAATTGTTTTAAAGTCCCTGACTGATTGTTCTAACATCTTAGTCATCTTTGAGTCTGGTTCTCTTGACTGCTTTGTCTCTTGATAATGCTTTTTTTAATTGCTATCATGAGTGATTAATTAATTATTAAAATTAATCTTAATTATTTATCAAATGTGAGATATTGTGCATAGAGCAATGAGATTAATAGCACTTATGCTTGGAAATGGGCATGCCTCTTCTTTGGTCAGGCCATTGGTGTCAGGGATTGAGTCAATCTAGCAAATGTAGTTCAGCAGAGACTAGAAATGTGCTCATGCACTTAGACCTGATCTTTTGAGCCTCTGCCTTTTCCTCTAGCAACAATGGCTCCTCAGCTATTCCTGAGGGTTACAGAGTGCTGCCCTTTCCCAGCAGTTTAAGTCTTTTGTTCTGTAGGACATATGGTTCTGGGAAGGAGAGTGGGATTTTGTACCTTTCTAACAGGGGCTAATCCCCTCCTCCATACCTGCATTAGTGAGGATGGCTCTCTCTGGTCTCTTTCCCTGACCCCAAACTTTACTGTGAACACCTGGTGAAGATTTATAGACTAGAGCTTGAGAATGGGTGCAAACTCCTCTTGTATGAGGGAGTCCACAACTTCTCTTATTTCATTCTAGACCATATTCAGCCTACAGAAATACATTAAAATGTTAATTGATTTCTTCTTACTCATTTGTATAGTAGCATCCTCTCTTCTTGTCTTCTGTCACAGAAAATGTCACAGTCCACATGTCCAGTTTCTCCTCAGAGAAACCTCTTCCATTTCAGAATTTGCTTGCTCTGTGACCTCAGCTCTCTAATAGGTCCAAAACCAAGTTATGATTTTGTAATTAACTGAATTTTTCTCAGTCTTAGAATGGGGGTGATGCTCTTTCCAGCTTTCTTTCCTAAGTGGAAGTGAAACTTCTCTATATTTTTGTACACTCATAATAATAACAGCTAATATTACATACTTATTATGTGCCTAGCATAGTGCTATAGGACACATGGAATACCTCATTTAATCTTCACCATTATTACATCCATTTCCTTAGCTAGGAAATCAAGAGACAGAGGAGTTAACTTATTTGCCCAAGGTCTCACAGCTGCTGAGTGGTAGAAATTTAATACAAACCCAGGCAGTGTGACTCAAGAGCAGTGCTATGATTCTATACTGTTGCCTCTGCCCTATGAGCTCCTTGAAAACAGCGACAAGCCCTTATTCTTGTGTTTATCTTTCCAGCATGTATCACAATGCCTCATTCAAAGGAGGCATTCAGTTAGTGTTTGTTGAAGGAAGGAATTAATTGCCTTTCTACTGCCCCTGAAAGTCAAAGTGAGGTTTAGAAGCAGTAAGCTGGGGATGGGCTCACCAGGTCTTGCTGTTTCTTCCCACCTTCCAGTCTCACACGCAGGAACTATATGTCGTAACACGGGATGAGAAAAAGTCTCCAGTACCTTGAACAATCTCCTTCCCATGCTGAACAAGTCAATTCATGACAAGAAAGCAATGATTAATGGCTTCTCTGCCAAGTGATGCTTGCTTGATTAAGGGGAAATATGGTCCGTATTTCATATAAGTTTCCCTAAACTTCAAACACAGACTGAAAGTTTAGACTCTGCTCTATCAAGCTATGGCTTCACACTGTGTGTCTTTACCCTCCTCTCACCCCAGTTAAGCAATAAAAACTTAAAGGTCAAAATCTATAAATTATACTTCTCTGTATCCCACGCAGTGCCTAACACAAAGCTCTACAAGCACCTGTTGAATGAAGTAATGAAAAAGATTAATTTCAACGGCTCCAGTGTTGCAGTCCAAACAAACCATGGCAGAGCAACATTCTTCCATTGAATGCTGGAAATGTTTAGGATACATATCATTCAAAGGCTTAGCACCAAACTGTTTCAGGGGTAAATCGGTTTGATCCAAGATGGGTGAATGTCAGTTCTAAATCTTTGTACTTGATATTCTCCTTCTGATTCCTCAGTCTGAAAGCCCACTGGACTTGAGAAATCTAAAATCTAGGTTCTTGCCCAAGTTTTGCCATTTATTAATATTAAAAAAACTAGGGATAATGATATCTTATATGCTGAAAATTGAATGAGTTGACAAATGCAAAAGCACTAGAAATTATAAAGTACTATACAAATGTCTGTATTTTTACTACAGTCATTCCCACTTACGTCAATGCATTTAAATCCTATGATTAATAATTTGAATAATAACTGATTTTTATTTAAGGCTTATAGAGTTCTATGCTATAATCTATATTAACTCTTAAAAGTCCCTATATGAAAAAAAAGTCCCTATGTGTTAAGTACTACCATTAGCCCCATTATATAAAGAAACTCAGAGACTCATTGAGGTTAAAAGGCTGGGTTAAGATCACATAGTAAGTTATAGAGTTTGGATTCAAACCCAGACAGCATGATTTCAGTGTCCCTGCTCTTAAGCGTAGCACTCTGCTGTCTCCTAAAGTGAAAGCAGATTTTGTTAAATCTAGTTATGAGAAAGCTAGTGAGATCACAGGACATCTGATGAGTTCTGTCCTTAACCTTCATCTATACACTATCCCCTGATTTATCTGCTCTGGCCTTATTGCTTATCATCTATATGCTAATAGTATTTAAACCTCTGTCACCCTGGCCTCTAGAACCTTCTATCTACTCAACCACTCAGTCATTCATTCAGCAAATACCCACTGAGCATCTATGTGTCAGGCCTGAGCTAGATGTTGGATGGAGCATAAGATAAATAAAACACCCGAGATCATGCAGTTTACTTTTTACTGGGTGGAGAAAAACAGTGAATAAATACATTCATTCATTCATTCATTAAAAATAAATACAATAACTTCAATATAGTATTACACTGTATAAATGTTTCAAGGGTGAGTGTCCCAAAAGAGAGAGAGCCTGCTGGAAGCTGAATTGCCCTTTCTAACACAGACTCAGAAATCAAGAAAGTCGTTCACCTCACTCTATTCATTAAAATCAAGTCAGTAAAGCCAACCCATGCATGTTCAAAGGGAGGGGAATTAGCTCCCACCTTTTGATAGGAAACATGTCAGAGATTTTGCTTTAAAACCATCACACTGGCCATTTTCCCCAACCTTTGGAGGGATATAAGCATCTCAGCTCCCATAGTCAAATCTGGCAGGTTTAAGAAAGGCTGCACTGACACAAATTGTAAATTCAACTGCATATGTTGAGGAACAACTCTGGAATTCCAAGAAGCTTGCTCTGTCCACTCTGCCCAGTGTAATCCATTTCTTTCCCTCTTCTGAGCTCACAGCACCTACTCTCTCATCATGACACTGCCTCGATGGTTATCTTATATTTCAACCCATATAAAATATAGAACTTTGTCTTTCTGGTTTCTTCATTTGGATCACAGGTTCCTAGGGGTATTAAATATGTAACATACATATCATTTGAGTATCTTTTAGTATTTTAAAAGAAGCTATACTCACAGGTCATGGAATAGAGAAAAAAAGAAATGAATATTTCTCTTCTTTTCTTCCTGAGAATCCCTGTTCCTCTAAAACCCACTTTAGCATATATGAACTATAAGATACACATATACACAGACTGTGTGTATCACTATGCAAATTACATGAAACAGCAGATTCTCTGATGCCTGGAAAGTCATTAAAGATCACCTAGGGTACAACCATCCTATTTTATCCTCAAGTTTTATAAACATTGCTTTTATTTAATTCACACAATAAATCCATGAGGAAGGTACTATTATTATCTCCACTTCTCACATGAAAAAAATAAGGCTAAGAGCATGATATTCCCAAGTTTACACCAGTCAGTAAGTGGGAGTTCAAATCTGGTTCCTCCTGAGACCAAATCCTAGGACCCCATCAATGAGGAATCTTGGGTCCAGAGAGAGAAAAGGACTTGCCCAAGATTAAGATTTGAGCTTCCTGATTCCCAATGCAATGCTCTACTCAGATAAATATGAGGAAATTCTTTCCTCCCTAAATTCAAACTTAAAATCAGTTCACTCCCAACCTGAAATTTCAGACCACATCTTTTGTCTTAATTTTTTCCCTCTTGGAGCTAAATTCAAATAAGTGGGAATGGGTGAAAGGGCAAAAAAAATCATAGAAAGAGGGAGTTCTGTTAATACAACAACTTGTCACATGAAAAGGTCAGATGGTGCTCTGTTTCAGTCTGTAATAGGCTGCAATTTGAGCAACCCCAGCCATGAAATACAGGGCAATTTTCTGACCTTTTTAGATGTGACTGCAAGTGCCTTGATTCTTAGGACATTCTGTATCTATATTTGAAGCTAACTAAAAAGAGAAGAAAAATGTATTTCTATAGAGATACTCTGCTCTCATGATATAAAATAAAACTTACAGGCATGTATTGTGGACACTGGTTATTGGTTCTTCAGTTTGTTTGCTGTGCTTTTCTTGGCTGCCAAGTATCTGAATGTCCTTTCTGTAATTATATGAATGTCCCTTCTTAGGAATCTTGGTGGGAGGTAGGGTCCACCTCCCACCATAGAGGCTGAAAAGCAAGACCCTTCCATCCCAGTGATAAGCAAGACCCTTATACCTTTCAGCTAGGGCATAAGACGTGGGCTTGCCCAACTAGATGCCTCTACCTTGGACTCTGAGTAAGGACCTAGTAATACAAAGAAGCAGGAACAGAGGAGACTCTATTCTGGATGTGGGAGCAACAACGGCAGCAGAAGCTTCAAATTTCCAAAGACATCAGAATCAGGGAATAGCATTCTCTCTCCATTGCCAGTGACAGCACAAGCCATAGCATCCAGTCTTCTACAGAGGGGCAGCAGTGTCTTCACAGACTGGTTCTTAGCGTGATGCTGGCCATGGATGGGGCTGCCACTCATTACCCCTTGTTTCTGACCATAGTCTGAGCCTGGATCTCCAATCTTTCTAGAGATTCCGTGAGCAAATTAATATTACTTTAATAAACTCCTTTCCTGTTTAAGTCAACCAGAGGTAGTTTCTTTTGCTTGCAACTAAGAACCTTGATACATCAAAGAATAAAATTGAAGTGTAATAAAAATTACGAGGGATGGGTAGGGGTAGCACTGCTTAAAGAAATTATATTTGAACGTACATGAAATTTTTCATTCAACTGATTCATGTATAAAGGAGTGAATACATCTGCCTATTATCACATTTTTCACAATTTGTAAAACAGGATCAAGATCCAGACTGATTCCCCACCCATATCCAGGTCTCCCTCTGGATAATCTCTATTTCTGTCAAGCTGTCAAGCCTCATCACTCAAGTTTAAAATCCCACAATTATCTTGGGCTTCCCTAGTGGCGCAGTGGCTGAGAGTCCGCCTGCCGATGCAGGGGACGCGGGTTCGTGCCCCGGTCCGGGAAGATCCCACTTGCCACGGAGCGGCTGGGCCCATGAGCCATGGCCGCTGAGCCTACGCGTCCGGAGCCTGTGCTCCGCAACGGGAGAGGCCACAACGGTGAGAGGGCCACGTACAGCAAAAAAAAAAAAAAAAAAAAAAAAAAATCCCACAATTATCTTCATTTCTTTCTTCTCTCTCATATCTATTAACCAAATGCTTTCTATTTTCCTTAATAGTGACCTCTCAGGTCTCTTCCTGCCTTCATACTCCCAGTGGACAAACCTAATACAGGAAATTATCACCTCCTATGTGAGCTATAATGTTTAAATTTCCCTACCTGCCTCCATTGTGTCCTGTGCCCAATTAGTTTTCCCAAGACACTGTTTGTGCCTCATCCTCACCAGATCAAAATCCCTGATGGCTGACCACTGCCTACAGGATAAAATCCAAAATGTTCAGCATGACATGTAAGATTCTTCATGATTTGATGCCTTCTTACCTTTCCAAATTTGACCACTGTGTGTTCCTATCTCTTCACTTTAATAGTATTTGACCAAGGAACATATTTTTAAACATAAAGTACTGATTTTTAAAATTAAATCAAGAGATATAATTCATGCTTGACTTAAAAGGTACAGCAATTAAAAATCCAAAAAAAAAAAGTTGCAAGATTTTTATAACTACAATGTTAAAATAACCAATTCTAAAAATAAATGTCATGTAGAAAACATTTATTATGTACCAGACAACTGTCCTATTAGAATTGTCCATATAAATATTACAGAAACTTTACAAGGTAGGTGTTACAGTTCCATTTACACATGGGAAAACTGAAGTCCTGAAGGAATGAGAAATATATTCAAAAACATTCAGCCAATAAATGCACAGTGAATATTCACATGCCAGTAAGTCAATTCTTAAATAAGGAGCATATTTTCTTAAAGGCGGATTATCACAGGAGTATAGCAACTACCTAATAAACGTATAAGTTTTTATGTGATATATGCTTTAAATCGATTGTAAAAGGAACAATATTGCTAGCATCAGTTTCCCACCGGAACCTTAGTACGTCTGATGGACTATCGGTGTCCTACGCACAATCCACACCCTCAGGCCCCACTCTCCAGGAATTATATTCCAGTGGGTCTGGCATGGAATTCAGTACCATGCATTTTTATTCAGCACCTGGGTATTGCTGATGCAACTGATCCATGATTCTAGCTTTGAGAAATCCTGAAATAGGTAATAAATGAGGAGTATTGATCATGAGACCCGGGTCCTGTTTCTTTTGGTTCTGCAACCCTCTTGTTGCATGACTTTGAATAATTGTTTTATTGACCCTCAGCTGTAACATCTCTAAGTGAAGGAGGATGAAGTAAATGATCTGAATTTTCAGCACATATCCCACTCACCAATGTGCTGGTCCAGGAAAACCAAAAAGGCATATCTCACACACTCAGAATGTTCAAACTGGTAGCAGCTAAAGTAGTACTACTCCAGATAGTAGCCTGAAGTTCTATGGTGGGAAACATTCTGTGGTGTTTAGCCTTACTGAAATTATCCCTCTAGTCCCAACTCAAAACCTCCATAAATACTTTCTCATCACCCCCTTCCACATCCCAAATTTTATACTTCTAACAAGTAATTACTCCATTCTGCCTTTTAACATGGTAGTAGTTCATCTGCTTGTCTCTTCCTCAGAAGAAAGGTCACTGAATCGTTGCGGGGATTTAGTGAAATAACACATCTTAAATGTCTAGAACTCAGTAGAAAAACAATTATTATTTATTGCTATCTTATTAGGCTTTCAAGTTCTAGACATCTAGGGTGAAAGTTATTAAACATTGGTGACGGGTGCAATAGACAAAGATGCATGAGATGAAGCTGGGGCTCAGCACCATGGACAGCTCAGAAGGCTTTACAGAATTCCTGCGGCAGTTCTGACACAACCTACAATATTTTTCCAGCCCCACCTCTCTGTAAGGATCAGCTAAGGGCTCTCTGCCTTACAATTATGGGATCTCTCAGTCTCCAAGGGAGACATCCTTGTCTATTCAACATCTTTAACATATGTCATTGTCTAACCATCTCTTTCATCGCAGAATAACAATGAAGAGTCCAGGCACTGGACTACTTGATTTTGACTCACGGCTCCCCCACTTACTAGCTGTGTGACAAAAGACCATTTGGGGGTATCTTAGTATCTCAGTTACCTCCTCTGTTAGATAAGAGTAATTATTGTGCCTAGTTCATAGAATTCTAGTGAAGACAAAAGGATAAAGTCTACACATAGCATAGCTTAGAATAGCCTAGCGCATAGCAAATTCTCAGTAAACATTAGCTTTAGCTGCCACCATGAGGCCACCAAACTGTTTCTATCCTAGCCCTGCCATAGACTCATGTGACCTCAAGAAAGGCCTTTATTTCCTCAACCGGAAACAAAAGAGTTGAACCAGAGCAGATATTCCCAGTTGAACCAGAGCAGATATTCCCAAAGTGGAATCCACAAAACCTGAAATTTTCTTTCTTGTGTCCCAATAATCTTTTTTCCTATTTAACTTCTTTCCTTTATTCAGTCACCCTTTCCTTCCTATTTAACTTCTTTCCTTTATTCAGTCAACAGTCAGGCTTGGGAGGGTCTGGGGATTCTGGGCACTGTAACACCAGACTTTCAGTTCAGGTCTCCTGACTTCAGCATCATGAATTTTGGATGACTCAAAAAAAAAAAAAAAAAAGCATGACATTCTCAGCCTTCCTCTGGCCAGGTCTTATGAGATTTCCTCAGGCCTAACTGCAACCTTGACACTAACTGTTGAGGAAGAGGCCCTCAGAAAAGGGGAAGAGGCATGAGACACCAGTATTTCCAGGCCATTGCTCTGCTCTCTGCAATCCATCAAGATCTTCCTTGATCCCTCTAGTCATTCATTTCAATAACCCTAGATTGTCGCTTCACGTGTTTGGATGGCCTGCATATTTCAGTTTTTATCGCACCTTTCTTACTGAGAGTTCCTAAAACAAAGCCATGTAGCTCTGAGTCCCTGTGTACAGACCTGCTTATGTTTTCCCTTTAATCTCCAGCATCTTTGCCCAAGTGCTTTAAAAGTGTTATAAACCCAAATAGCTTCCTGGCTCACTGTAACTTCTAACATGAGATCATGGCTTTAAATCTCAAAATCACAGTACAACTGGTTATGAATAGCAGTGGATTTCAGCTCTACACAATGCTCTGGTAGACTGCCAGCAATCCAAGTTTAACATCCTCCAGGGTGTGAAATTAAAAGGAAGAAAATCCTAAAAGCCTAAGAGTTTCTATTCATTTGAACTAGAGTTTTAACTCCTTCTCTATACCTTCCATTAGCTGTAAGATCACTGTTTATGGTTCAGGATCAATTTTTTGAGTGCTCCTAGAGCAAACGACTATGTCTCCTTCTTTGTAGCCTTAGTGATTAGTATCTAATAATTTCCTGCAGGAGATTTTATTATTGTTCAATAAGACCCACTTCCTCCTCTTTACTCTCACAGAAGGAAGATGTTTCATTGATGTTGGGCTTGGCCATGTGTCTTGCTTTGGCCAACAGGAGTCTAACAAGTGTAATGCAGCCAAGGCAGGAAATGTGCTCATGCAGTTGGATCTGCTCTCTTGGACCTCTGCCATAACCAGGAGAACAAAATTTCTGGGCTAGCTCACTGGTCCCAGAAGGAGTATAAGAAATATGGTGAGCAGAACTCAATGGCTCCTACTGAGGCCAGCCTATATCAGCCAACCCCCAGCCAACCCAACTCATGAGCTAAATAAATACATGTTTTTGTATGCCACTAAGATTTTAAAGGTATTTGTTACACAGCACATTGTACAACAGAAAACCTTTATTAAGGTCTCAATTAGTGAATAAATGAACAAGCATTAAGACTGCAAAACTGTCACACACCCTGTAGAGAAACAAGAGAGAAACTAGGTCGTCCATCACTAGAGAATTGTTCCAAAACCTGTTTCTCCTCCAGCTGGGGAGGGTGACATAAGAGTATCACGGCCACATCTGAAAAGTTAGTAAACTTAACCCATAACTTGTTATTACTTAACACAAGGTTAAATAAAGGGACAAAGTTTTCCAACTGTGTTATATATTCTCTTTCCTTTACCAATCTTGTCTCCATTCCATGAAAAAAGAAAACTACCCCTTCTGAGAAGGGCAGAACTGTCCTGAAGTTATGCTGTGCTAGGGGAAGAACTTAATCTGTGCTATAATAAATCTCTTCAGAATATATAAGAATAGAGAATTCCCAACAAGTATATAATTGAACCTGTTTTCACTACTGTGGTAAAACTGGACTGAAAATTAAATATTCATTACCTAGTGTACTTTACAGAAGCTATGTTTCAGCTCCTTGGAAAAGGTTCCCAATCCACAAGGTGTAGCACACAGAATAACTCAAAAATTACCAAACCAGGTCAGATCCCTAGTACCCTTCAGCACAGAGTGCTCGACATTTGAAAAAACAAAGTTGCCCTGGATGAAAAGTTAGGTTGCAAGCAAAAGACCCCTGGTTGCCCTTAATAAATCATCCTGGATCTGTCATTCAAGTAAGCTTCCTACAGAAGTATCTGGTACCAGACTTCTCCTATGCCACAAATAACCATTTAAAAAAAAAAACGGAGGGAGCCACTTTTCTCAAACATTGGACAATAGGCAGCATAAGAACTGCAACCCCTAAGAGACAGGAAACACATGAGCTGAGCTGCAAAATCTGCCCAGCAATATGCCTAGGGACAATTTCCTAAGGAAGATGCAATGAGCTGCAGTCCAAGCAGAGCATGGTCGTCCTGCTGAGAGGAAGTGGCCAAGATCAAAGTTTAGGGCAGCTGAAACAGCTGGAAACTGGGAGGCAGAGCACTGGAGAGGGAAAAACTACAACAGAGAGGCACCACAGAAGTTCATGTTGGGGTTCCCCAAAAGTCCTAGTTCAAAGGCTGAGCTCACATGCACAGGATGAGACTCTGCTTGCCAGAGACTGGCTGCTATGAGCTTGAGAATGAAAAAGAGATACTAGAGATCAAGTAGTGCTAGAGGACATTGGAAGTCCAGCCCAGTCTGGGTAGAAAAAGCTATTAATACCCCATTAACTCTCTAGGTAGCAAGCTGACATACCAAAAAGTTTTCCTCTTATGAGTGAGGACTATGTCTACCCTAGATCCACCCAACAAAGCCTTCAACCAGGCCCTGACTATATCATCCACAGAGGAAAAGCTTAGAACCTGAGTCCCACCAAATTAGAGGGGTTTGTGAACTACCTCAGGCTCTTCACAAATATGGCAAAACGAAATATAAAACCAAATCTCCACAATTACTAGGTAGTCATCCAGTAATTGAACTGCCTACTAAATAAAAATAAACCACCTTCAGCGGAAGCTTACAGAATCCAGAATCTATAAAATATCATCCATGAACAGTACACAATGAAATATATTTTTAAAAAAACAGGAAAATGTAGCCACAGTGAAAAAAATCAGTCATGATAAACTGACACCCAGGTGTTTACACAATAGAAATGGACATTAATTTTCACACAAAAACCTATACACAAATGCTTAATGCAGCTCTATTTATAATCACCAAAAACTGGAAATGACTCAAATGTCCTTCAATGGGGGAAAGGACAAACAAATTTTTGCACATCCATCCAATGGAATGCCATTCAGCAATAAAAAGAAATGAATTATTGGATATTTACAACAATAAGGATGACTCTCAAAGGCATTACGCTGAGAGAAAGAAACCAGTCTCAAAAAGTTTTATACTGCATGGCTCCATTTACATTACATTTGGGAAAAGGCAAAATTATAGCTACAGGGACAGGAGTTGCCAAAGTTTAGGGATGGGGGAAGTTTTGACTACAAAGGGGCAGCACAAGGAAATTTTCTGGATTTTCTATATCCTATATATAGATTTGTGAGGGTGGTCACACAAATCTATATATGTGTTAAAACTCATAGTACTGTACTCCAAAAGTGAAAATGTTACTGTACATTATTTCCTAAATAAAGCTTAAAGTCTGAAAGGCAAAAGGATATAAAGGGAATATTATAAACATCTTTATTCTAATAAATTCAATAAAGGAAAAACATTATATATCTGAACTGACCAAAAAAATGGGCAAAGGTTATAAATAGAGAATTCACAGAGGAGGAAACGCAAATTATTCTTAAACATATGAAGATACGCTCAACCCCAGTTTTTTACTCACTGGATTGGCAAAGATCAAAGAGTTTGAGAATGTATCATGTTGGTAAGGATTTGAGGTCAACATTGCTTGTGGAAGGTAAATTGGTATAACCTTAATGGAAGGAAAACTGGCAAGATCTATCAAAATGTTTTAAAAGTGCTTATGTCATTTCACCCAGCAATTCCACATCCAGAAATTTATCCTACAGATATACCTGCACATGTGTCAAATGACTTATGAAGCAAATTATCTACTCAAGCCTTGCTTTGATTAGCAAAAGTAGAGGAAAACCTAAATGTCCATAAACACCAGATTGGTTAAATAAAGTATGATTAACTACCTACAATGGAAAACTACGCAGTCGTTGCAATGAAAGAAAGCTCTCAACTTCAAAAATGAAATATTATTAGGTGAACATTAAGTGAAAATTACTAGGCAAAAAACGCTCTGAGGTAAACTACTGTCTATGTAGAAAAAAGATCCAGAAATGGTATAAAATGTGTTTACAAAGATACATAAGAAACTGGCTAAATTCTTTACCTCTGGAGAGGGGACCTGAATGGCTAGAGAATTTGGGGGCGGAGTGGGGGAAAAGGAAAATGTCTTACTCTACATTTTTTGTACCTTTTAAATTCTGACCCATGTGATTGAATGACCTATCCTAAATAAATGAAATTTTTAATCCATCAGAAACTTTTGGGAAATTATGCAGATTTTTTTATTAATTTTTATTGGAGTATAGTTGCTTTACAATGTTGTATTACTTTCTGCTGTACAACAAAGTAAGTCAGTTATATATACATACATATATTCCCTCTTTTTTAGATTTCCTTCCCATTTAGGTCACCACAGAGCACTGAGTAGAGCTCCCTGTGCTATACAGTAGGTTCTCATTAGCTACCTATTTTATACATAGTAGTGTGTATATGTCAATCCCAATCTCGCAATTTGTCCCCCCCTCCGCCCCTTTCCCCCTTGGGAACCATAAGTTTGTTCTCTACATCTGTGACTCTATTTCTGCTTTGCAAATAAGTTCATTGGTACCATTTTACACAGATTATTTGAAATCGATCTTCTAACTAAAACGTGTTCGTTGTGCCACCATGATCAGCCCCACAGGACAGGGTCCAAGGTCAGCTTAATCCTACCAACGACACCTTTCCTCAGAAAGTTGGCTAGATCACCAGGACTCAAAGCCAAGTAAAAACATAACCAAGTACAAAAGAATCTATTTATGTCAAAGATACACAGGCACTGGACTTTTTTTTTTTTTTTTGCAGTACGCGGGCCTCTCACTGTTGTGGCCTCTCCCGTTGCAGAGCACAGGCTCCGGACGCGCAGGCCCAGCGGCCATGGCTCACGGGCCCAGCCGCTCCGCGGCATGTGGGATCCTCCCGGACCGGGGCACGAACCCGTGTCCCCTGCATTGGCAGGCGGACTCTCAATCACTGTGCCACCAGGGAAGCCCTGGACTTTTTTTTATCCACAGAATTTGGTATTCCACAAAGGCTTATTTTCCCATTTTTTTAAATTAACCTGTGGAATGTTAATCGTACTTTCTGATAGACATAACAGCTATTTGCAGGGTCTAAGATAAGAGATTTTATAAATTTTGCCCCCAAACGTCTACCTTTGGCATTTGCTGATCTTAAAATTCTTAGGATCATAATAGCAGCAATAGTAATAATAATGGCTAAAATTTACTGAGCACTTATCACGTGCTTAGTATAGGTGTTAGGTGCTTTGCTATGCCCTTTCCATTAATCATTTCAATTTCAGCTTCAGTTATAATTCTTTGAAGTCATGAAGCATTGCAAGTGGGTTACAGATCAGAAGGAAGATAAACACACACACACCCATGGGCGCACACACAAACACGACACTTTTTAATATGAGGAAACCGAGACTAAAAGAAGTCAACTTGCATAAGATAATCTCATTAGTGGTACAGGTCCAAGATCTCCAGCTTCAGACATGGGCAGCCAGACTCCTAAGCTCATGCTCCACCTGTTGCCCAGCAGCACCTGTAACTGCAGAATTTTTGCGCAGGAGACTCTTGAGGTCTTCTAGCTAAATCTCCCAATCACTACAGGACCCACTCTACAACACGCGTGACGAGAAGCCTCAGCTGAGTGACCGGGAGCTCACGGTCTCCTGAGACATCCCACTCTATCATAAGACACACCTAATGCTTAAAAAAGCCCTTCTTTCCACAGAACTCAAATCATTTGCTTCCCTGACCCTCCCTTTGTCTCTGCTCTGGAGTGACACACCATGGGTGTTTCTTCCCTTCCTCACAGGACAGCCCTTCCAGTCTGGGGAGTCAGCTCTCCTGCCTTACCTCATCTCTCTCCTCTTCTGGCTGGGTCCTTAGACTCATTCTGTGTGAAGGCTCTAAGACTCCTCGACAGCCAAAAGGCACCCCCTTTCAATACTTCTTTGTTTTTTTATTTTATAAATCAATCTTATGAGGTGGAACTTACATACAATAGAAAGCACAGACTTGAAGTATTACAATTTGGTGGATTTTGACAAAATGTACACACCTATGAAAGCCAC
Organism: Stenella coeruleoalba; assembly: GCF_951394435.1. Classification (NCBI taxonomy): domain Eukaryota; kingdom Metazoa; phylum Chordata; class Mammalia; order Artiodactyla; family Delphinidae; genus Stenella; species Stenella coeruleoalba. The sequence continues at coordinate 130,450,330 of NC_137148.1, read as the reverse complement.
ACCCCTATTAAAATAGAAACTGTCTCCTCAGAAAGTTCTCTGGTCTCCTCTCCCAGGGAATTCTGATCCCCCCCTCACCCTAGGGAAACACTGATCTGATTCCTATCACCGTAAATTCGTTTTACCTATAACCACAGTAAGTATTCTTTTGGACCCGGCTTCTTTAACTCAGCTTGATGTTTTGGGGATTCATCATGTCGTAAATTCCAGTAATACATAATATTTTTATTCCTGGGTGGTATTCCGTAGCAAGAATATACTGTAGTTTGTTTATCCATTCTCCTATTGAGAAACATCTGATTATTTCCAGCTTGGGGTAATTCTGAATGAATAAAGTTTCCATGAACATTCTTACACAAGTTTTCGCTTCGATGTTATGTTTTTATTCCTCTTGAGTAAACACCCAGGAGTGGAATAACTGGGTTCATGAGGTAGGCATATATTTAATTTTCAGGGAAATGCAATTAAAACTACAGAGAGATATCATTTCATACCCAGTAAAATAGGTATAATTGAAAAGACTGATGACCCTGAGTATTGGCGAGCATGTGAAACAAAACTCCTCTTAAAGGGAGACTCTACTCATTTCATATACAACTCTTGGTGTTGGTTGAGCAGCTCCAGGCACAATTATCTCCTCTGTTCTGGGCCCTCAGCAACCATTCATTAATCTATCTGGACTTTGTCCTGGCTCCTACTGACCTAGCCATCAGCTGACATTCTGAAGACCTTTCCACGTTTATTATTGTTAACCTTATTCCCTCAAACCTCTTGTGTGCAAATAATTTTTCTAATCCAGATGCTGAATGTGACTTTCCAATCTTAATAAATTTTGTAATAAATCACACTTGTCCCCGTTATAAAGGGGAAATCACTGTTTACCTCCAAAGCAATTAAAGAAAGCACATTAGAGAAACTTAAATTAAAATGTTTATAAAATATCTATAAAACAAGGTCTGTAAAGCAAAACCAAACCACAAAAACTGAAAAATTAGAAAAGAAGAATGCAAGAGACTGGGATTAAACAATACATTAACTATATTTTAGTTTAGAAGACATTCCCTAGACAGGATCTCATTTATTATCACAACCACTCTGTCAGTTTGTACTGCTCCTATTTTGTAAACGAGAAGACAAGTTCAAAGAGGATCACACGACTAATAAGATAGCAAGTCATGACCTAAAACCAAGTTCATGACTGCAAACTGTGTAATTTTTCTGCTATATCGGCACATCTCACCCTGATTGCTTTAAATATCCCGTGAGTAACCTGAACCCATTTGCCCAATCTGCAATAGACTTACTGAGGATGACCTTTGGTCCCCATTTTAGAAGACCTGATGGTTAGAGTTATAATATGACACATCTTTTGAAGCACTTTGATTAGCATTTCCTTTATCCTTTTGTCTGAGTTCTCTAGTAGCCTGCCAAGGAGCCAAGAACACTGACAGAAGAGCCTAGAGACTTGCTTTCTGATCCTGCCTCGGGCAGTGACAAGCTCTAGGAACCCGTGTAGAGATATGGTGAGGGAAAAGAACTTGGGCTTTGGAGGCAAAAGAGACCTGGCTTCAAGCCAGCTACTAAGTGTGTGGTCTTGATGACATTATTCCACCTCTCTGAGCCTTAGCTTCCCCGTTTGTAAAATAGGATAGCAATACCTATCTTGCAAAGTTATTGTGAAGATTAAATGAGATGACATGTGTAAAGGGTCTACAATAATAGGTGCTCAAAGAATGGCATTTACATCATCATCATCATTTACGCCTGTCTCAAAGTGGGACTAAATGAACTTTAAGCTCATGACCAGCTTTATTTTATATTCTTTTAGCCTATTTATAACCACATGTTTGTATGTATAACAGAAAATTAGTTGTTTGGAAATTCCTTTGACTCAGGTTCCAGATAACTGAACGGTTACCATCTCACTCTCTGGAATGTTCACATAGAAGTGTTTTCTCGACTCATCCATGTATTTATCCATTGTTGCCAACCTACTATATGCCCAACACCATATTAGGCAAGGAAGGAGCATCTAATGAACCTGACAATTATCTGTTTACAGAAATATGTGTATTTTTCCCTGCAGGGGGCACTAAGAAGCCAGTGCAGATCCTTCCTAAACGCAGTACTACTCTTCTAAGGTCTGTAAATGTTTATCCCCTTCTGACAATCACCATTCAGCTAGAAGGATTCATCAGAGAAGCTCCTTATCGTTCCAGACATCGCATGTTTTGTGAAAAGGAATTTTTAAAAACAGGCATTAATTTGACAAAACTGCATATTTGTTCAGACTAGAGGCTGCTCATAATAGGACCCATAAATGCAGAATGAATGAAATTGAAGTTGGATGCCAAGGGCAATACCAGTCCTAAACACAAAAGAACACAAAATTCAGAAGCACGTCATTTCTCTTCCAGGGGACCACAGGCATGCCTTGCTCTCTGCACAAAGAGGACACCCTGAACAACTGTGTGCAAATTGATTGCTTCTTAAATGAAAGTCCACTTCAGACATAACTAAGGAGGCTAGCTCTTTAAAAGAAAACTATAACAAATGCTTTTGCAAAGCTAAAAATCATCTTGAAAAGTAAATAATGATTTCTGAAATGTATTTTATAAATCTAGGCTTTCATGTATCAAGGTCACTTAATAAAACAAGGTATTATGTGCATTTTTCTATGAAAATTCCATTTAAACCTTCCATGCACATGATTATTTATCATGGAGGTCTGCAGCCACCAACGAAGTCCAAAAATAATTCATTTCTGCTTCATTTCATTAAACAGGTACATTATGAATATGAGGCAATAAATGGTGATTTTCATAACATTTAGCTCTTTCACAGAATGAATTGGCAGGAACTGAGAGTATCTGAAGGTTTAAGTCAATGAACGACTCTTTTCCTAATTAAGAAAGATTTGCAAGAAGGGAGCAGCACGAGGACAGCACGGTGACAGGACTGGGAGGAACAGCTCAGCTTCCAGAACAGGAAATCTATTTGACTATCAATCTGCAAACTGTATTTTATTAAAAATGTAATTACCCACAGGACTCTTATTTGCAGAACCCATTGAAGGAATATTGACATTTGGAGCCGTGTTAAGGTCTCTAAAGTCATCACAGAGCACTGCAACCTTCCTTATCTGGTTTCCTGTTTGTGGAAGTTTTCTTCTCCTCAAAGGGCACGAAGACCAGGAGGAAATTGCTGTGTGACAACAGCTCCTCATGTAGGTTATCAGAAAAGGGAAAAAAAGGCGCAGGGTCTTGGGATCCCTTGTTTGCCTCTTTCTCAGCCCCTTTCCATTCTACACCAAGACCTGGGGCCGGCTTCATGGGTAGGTGTGCAACTTGGGCACACAGCCCTGGGCTCTGAGGGGTCCCACGTTTGCTTAAAAATTCTGTTAGCCTTTAAATTCTTCATAATTTTTGAACAAGGGACCCCATGTTTTCATTTTTCACGGGGCCCCACAGATTATAATTATGTAACCAATCCTGCCAAGCCTCACCACCTACACACACCGCACACACACACACACACGCACGCACACGCACACGCACACACACACACCACAGACATCTCCTCCAAGCCCTTGTCATAACCACTTGTTCTCATCCCTATTAGGTCAAAATGGTGGAATACTGGTTGGGAATCAGAGGTCAGGATGAGCTGCCGCGGTTCAAACCCTCCTTCTTCTTATGAACTCTGTGACCCTGATTTCCTCATCTGTATAATGAAGATAACATTCATCCCACCTCACAGGGTTGTTATGAGAATTCAATAAGGTGAGTCATGCAAAGCGATGAGAGGTGAGCACCCCTTATAGATAAGTGCTCTTGCCATGGTAATTATGACATGATGAATGGGAAGAGAAGAGGGAGAAAGACCACTGCCTTGTCTCTGCCCTCCCAGGCTGAGTTCACTGGCCTCTCCTCATTTAAAGAACCACATTGAGGGACTTCCCTGGTGGTCCAGTGGGTAAGACTCCCTGCTCCCAATGCAGGGGGCCCCGGTTCAATCCCTGGTCAGGGAACTAGATCCTGCATGCATGTCGCAACTAAGAGTCTGCATGCCGCCACTAAGAGTCCACATGCCTCAACTAAAGATCCCTCATGTCACAACTAAGAGTCCACATGCAGCAACTAAAGATCCTGCATGCCACAACTAAGACCTGACACAGCCAAAATAAATAAACAAACAAACAAATAAATAAATATTTTAAAAAATAAAATAAAATAAGGAACCACATTGAGTACAGCATGACTGTCCTATCCAAAATACATCATTTCCTAAACTTCAGACATTCATGTACCACTTTCAGGACTTTCACTCTGTCTACCACTTCTACCACTGACTTAATAGATTTGTTTATATAAACCTGCTCTTTTAAGTGAAATCGTTTTGCCTTACAAATAAACTTTCTATCACTACCATAAGTGGAAAACAGTATCCCATATCAAAAAGAGAAGGTCATATACAACAGTTAACATTTTTAAACGTTTATTCACATATCACACAAAATCCTCTTAGGTATCACCAATGGCACCCATATTGACCTTGTTTCCACTTCCCCTGGGGTCTCTAAGTGTAGCAACTGTGGTCTCACTTCTATTTCACCAGCTAGAGAGCAGTGCACTATGAACAGCAGGTTCTCCAGAGCTGTTTGTTGAATGAATACTTGTTAACAAACTGATAAGAGTGATAGCCCCTTACAAAGATGCCCACACTTTGCCTGGGGGCTTCCTAAGGCCCTAAAACCTTTACATCCTAAAGGCAATGGATTTCTTCAATGCAGCATTTCTCAAAATGTGACCTGAAAACCACCTGCATCAGAATCACCCAGCGAGCTTGCTAAAAAGGCAGATTCCCGAGCGCCAGTCTGCACCTACTGAATCAGAACCTCTGCACATAAAGTATAGCCTAGTGAAAGAACCCTAGGCATTGATGTATAGTAGTAGTAAAAGCTGTACTAAAAACAAGTAACACTTAATTGTGTTCTTCATATGTACCAGGAATTACACTAAGCATTTTACATACATTATCTTACTTAATGGGGACTTAACAAGTCTATGCGGTAGGGACTTGCCAAAGTCACAGAACTATTAAGCGGCAAAGATGGGATTTAACCCAGGTATCCCAACTCGAGAACTGAACTCTTAATGACCATACTGTAATCCTGGGGAGAAGGAAAGCCTCTAGAGAGAGGTCTTACCCATGGACCCATCTATGGATCTTTGGGTCTCATCATGTACTTTTCAGTTTATACAATAAGACCTGCTTGCAGTAGAGTCATTATCCAAGCAGAAAGCACCACCAAAAAATGTTACTGAGGCTCACTGTGCGCATTCAAACCACATACTTGTCAAAGTTGCCTGCATACGTTTTGAATAAGAAAGGGTCCTTAATTATAAAGGGCATGGGGACCTTCATTACTTGGAAGAGCAAAGCCACCCCTTTCAGATTCAGAAAACCCTGCTGAGGAACCCAGGGTCACTTACCTCTAAGGACTGGGAGAAAATTCTCATAAGTGAGCTGTCCCAACCTGACGTAGTGAGTTCCCTGACCCTGCAGATGAACAAGGAAGGGCTAAACAACCACTGTCTAGATACTCCAGAGGAGATTTCTGCTTCAGCTGGGGAACTAAAGTGGATCAACTCCTGAGATCTCTTCCAAATCTAACTATCCAGGATTCTGTGATTATGCAACTAGTAAAAAGAAAACCGATTTAAGACATTGTTCAAAATAGATGCATTTGTGTTCTGCTCTAAAAAGAAAAAGGAAGAGAAGGAGAGGGAAAAGGAGGAGGAAAGGGAGAGGAAAGGGGAGGGGAGGGGAGGGGAGGGGAAGGAGGAAGAAGAAAAACAGAAAAGGAAAACCACTGGCTGGTGTTAGGAAGCATTCGAGTCTCATGAACACAAAAGCAGTGCAGACCAGGTACAGGCATTGCTGAGCAGGCACATTATTAATCATGAGCGAAAAGGAAAACAGAAAACGGAGTCGGGCGACATCATCGTGGAAATGTTTAGTGTAGTATGGTTCCTGCTGAAGTCCTGACATGGGAATTTATAGTTCAATGCCCAGTGGAAACATTTACCTTAGCAAAAGCTGAAGACCATGTGCGTCTCTTATTCCACACAATTATCACTCTTGACGGTGGCAAGACAGATTTTTAAATAAATAAATAAGAATGTAACACTGCCTGTTCTTGAGTCTTCTGAGTTAATTCTGCCAAAGGGGTGGAAGCCATCTTCATGTAAACTAGATTAGTACATCCGTGATGGACAGGTGTTGCAGATATGAATGTGTGGAGCCGAAAAGAGTCAATTCTGAAATAATCACCAAGAGGAGGAAGTCCTCGAATGAGTCCCTTTAGTGTTTTTCTGTCATTGTGAACTCGGTTTGGATGCTTTGTTTAGAATCTCAGATGAAAAACTACATACAAGCCATGTTCCCAGGGCGGCTGCTAGGCTGGACATTTCAAGACGATTAAAAGTCACTTTATGAACAAATTGTTGTGAATACACAAGTCATCCCTCTGTGCCAAAGGCTTTTATGTGACTCAAATAGCTTTTATAGGTGATAATAATGAGCTTGGCCATTCTTTTTCTCCTTGTTAGTATTTTTGCTCACTTAGCTAATTCTTTAGCTAGTTGCCCTGCTGCTGCCAGGTTTTCTCTTTCTGCAATTTTCTCATTTGTTAATTTCTCATTTAACAATTTAAGGTATGAAACATTTAGAGTTACTTTGCAGAAATGGAGTTATTTGAGAGGTATATTTTCTGAGATCTTCGCATATCCTTTGGATCCCTTGGTCAAAGAATACCGTCTTCTCTGGATATAAAATTCTTGGGTCTTAGCTGAATTCTTGTGGAACTCTGTAGGTCTTATGTGCTTCTGATGTTAGTTATTTATAGGGAGAAAAATGAAATAACTTGATTTATGTCCTTTTAAAGTAACTTCTTTTGTTTTCTCTAATTTCCTGTTTGAAGGCTTGTAGAACTCTCTATTCATCCTGAAATATAAATTCCTTACCAGGATTTGTCTTGGCATAGATTCTATATTTAAGATTTGCCTGAAAAACCCATGAAACACTCACTTCCCATCCAAGTATTTTTTAGTTTGGGGAAGTTTTATTCCATTATGCCGTCAATCATTGCATATAATCTGTTGGCTCTATAACTTTCTTCAAAAATTTCTATTATTTGTAGGTTAACTTGTGAGCTCTGGGTTTAGATCTCTCCTCCCTTTTCCTCCTTATCACCTTCCCCTGCATTCTGGAGGACATTCTAAAATGTATCCCCCATTCCTGATTAAATTTTCTACTGTGTAGATTCTACTTTTCCCGCTTCCAATCAATAATCCTGGTTATGATTTTTGTTTCTTTGTACTTTCTTTTTACCCCAGACATTTAAAGAAATGATACCCTCTTTTTTTCTCTTATTCAGAATAAATTATCTCCTAAATTTTGTTTCTGTTCATTGGAAGGTTTATTCTTTCCTCTGAGTCTCTGCCACTTCACTCTCTTTCCCTCTGGCTACATGTTTTCTCCCTACTAAGATCTTTATTGGGGGGGATGCTTTCATGGGTATCTGTGCCATCTCTATGACTTGATCTTTCTTGGTTCTGGTTTAGACAAGACACAGTTTTGTGTGTGTGTGTGTGTGTGTGTGTGTGTGTGTGTGTGTGTGTGTAGAGAGAGAGAGTCTCTCTTTTAAATCCTATGCTCATGGAGAACATGGAAATCTTAACGAGATGAAGCAGTTCAGCTTGAAGGATGGCAGAATATGCCACTCCAAAATATGACACTTCGGCATAAGGATTATTTTGAGCTTAAGGCATTTTAAAAAGCTGGTGCAAAGAGGGCATTCTAATCTCTCCTTTTCTTCCTGAAAACAGGAGATTAAAAACTCACATGCTGGGCTTCCCTGGTGGCGCAGTAGTTGAGAGTCCGCCTGCCGACGCAGGGGACACGGGTTCGTGCCCCAGTGTGGGAGGATCCCACATGCCGCGGAGCGGCTGGGCCCGTGAGCCATGGCCGCTGAGCCTGTGCGTCCGGAGCCTGTGCTCCGCAACGGAAGAGGCCACAACACTGACATGCCCGCATACCACAAAAAAAAAAAAAAAAAAAAAAACTCACATGCGAAAGATACCCTCCCTCTACCAGGAGAAAAGTAATATTTTTCAATGGGGAATCGGAGCTGAGAGAATTCTGTACAGACTTTGTTAAAATTCTTATCTACCATCAGCAGGGAATCAGAGCTGAGAGAATTCTGTACAGACTTTGTTAAAATAATTCTTATCTACCTTCAGCCTCTCCACATAGTTTATTTTTCTACAATGGCCACTCTTTGTTCAAATTAACACAAAACCATTCCAGTTTTGCTGCTTCTTTGTATCTTCGTTTTCTTATGAGGGCTCCCTTGTCACATAAAACTTCTATTAAATACACTTGTATGTTTTCTCCTGTTAATCTGTCTTATGCCATTTTAATGCTCAGATCCAGATAAAACAGACAGAATGGAGGTAAAATTTTGTTTCTCCTTCAAGTTAAAGGTTCTGAACTTGAATGCCCGCAAGGTCAAGAGAGAACTTGAAAGCAAGGAAGCAGAGGGACATATGTCCTGACCAAAAAGGTTAATACTCAGTACTACTCAAAAATCTAGATATTTCAGGACTTCCCTGGTGATCCAATGTTTAAGAATCTGCCTTCCAATGCAGGCGACGTGGGTTCAAGCCCTGGTCGGGGAACTAAGATCTCACATGCCGCGGGGCAACTACTGAGCCCGCGTGCTCCGGAGCCCTCACGCCACACCTAGAGAGAAGCCTGTGTGCCACAATGAAGAGCCCATGCGCCACAATGAAGAGCCCATGTGCTGCAACAAAGATCCCGCGAGCCGTAACTAAAGACCCGACGCAGCCAAATAAATTATTTTTTAAAAATAAAAAAAAGACAATCTAGATATTTCAGCAATAAATCCAAATGTTTACATATTAACAACTAATTGAGAAATTTTTAAAAACATGGCACAAGCCACGCAACACACGTATGTGTACTAGATTCAGCCTGGGGGCTGCCCGCTGATATCCTCTGAATTAACAAATGCTGCTAAGCTGGGTTTCTGTTAAGCAGACCCACACAGGCTCTCCCCTTACACCTCAGGGACAAACATCCTCACCTAGTAGGAATTCTGAGAAAGGGCTTCCAGTATCAACTGTGGGAGGTGGGGGTTAGATTTCAAAATATTTGCAGTCTCTTCCAACCTTAGATCTAAGTTTCCTTGACCCTCTCACTCCACTTGAGAGTCTCTCACTGGCATCCTGGACCACTGACTAAAGTCCTGTCCCTGCCCCATGGTTAGTCTCAGGGGCAAATATTTTTAATCTTATTTTATGTCTTTCCTTCTGCAAAGCATTTCTCTACCTTGCGTTTTAACTCTCTTAATATTTTTCACTTTAAGTGCTATCATATCAACATGTAATCAATATAAAATGTATCAATGAGATGTGTTACATTCTTTTTCTCTATCAAGACTTTGAAAATACCTCCTTGCAGATTTTCTTTGTTTTTCCTGGCCAGATCTGAAACTGGCTTTTGATAAATATTTACTAAAAGTACAAAAGTATTTATGAAAGGTATGTTTCTGCTTATCTTACACAATAAGAATGAACTTTCCAGTTACCCATTTTCCAATATAAAGGATGAAGTACATTTCCACATCCAGTCTCCCATAAAATCAGCATCTGAGCCCCAAATGCCGATCTGCAGCCAGTGGTCCCAGCCACGGAAGCCTTGGACAGATAGCGCCTTCCACAGTTACCAACTGTGTCTGGCACCACCTGCTGGCCATTCACTGCATCCCTAAAGGTGTCCCTAAAGATGAACCAGAATCCATTCGCCTGCAAGAGCAGAAATATCCTTCAGACCAACATTCAAAAGCTCAGATGAGGGCTTCCCTGGTGGCGCAGTGGTTGAGAGTCCACCTGCCGATGCAGGGGACACAGGTTCGTGCCCCGGTCTGGGAAGATCCCACATGCCACGGAGCGGCTGGGCCCATGAGCCACGGCCGCTGAGCCTGCGCGTCCGGAGCCTGTGCTCCGCAACAGGAGAGGCCACAACAGAGAGGCCCATGTACTGCCAAAAAAAAAAGCTCAGATGAACACAATTGGAAGTTCTTTCCAAGAAAATCTCCTCTCTGCTCTGCTCATCCTTCCTCTGCTTTCTGGGGTCAAAACTTTCTCATTTTGGGACTTCCCTGGCACTCCAGTAGTTAAGATTCCACGCTCCCAGTGCAGGGGGTGCGGGTTCGATCCCTGGTTGAGGAACTAAGATATCACATGCCATAAGGCAAAACAAACAAACAAGAACTTCCTCTTTTTTAATAAATGTAGCCACTGTGTTGTGCATGGTAATACACAACTACGACACCGCCTTCACCACCTAAGCAGAGTTTAAGTGCCCTGCACTTCATGACCTCACAGTAATCCAGAAGTAGAAGAAGCTGTACTGGGAGCTGTACTGGATGAACCTGTGTCCAGTTCCTCACCACACCATTCTCTAGCCACATGGCCTTGATAAAGGAACTCCTCCCTTCTGTGCCTTTAGTGAGTGCTAGCTCACTACACACAACACTCCTCTCCAGCTCTCAAATCCTATAAAATAGCTGTGATTCTTAGTGCCACGCCTTCTGGTCACCATCCAGACTCATGCTGTCCAATACGGAAGCCACCGGCCACACGTGACTAGAGAACTTGAAATATACTAGCCCAGACTGAGATACGCTGTAAATGCAACACGCACACTGAATTTCAAAGGCATAGTATAAAAAAAGAATATAAAATAGCACATTCATAATTTTTATAGTTGATTACTTGTTGTATGATGGTATTTTAAATATATTGGGTTAAATAAAATGTGATTCAAATTAATTCCACCAGTTCTTTTTAATTTTTTTATTGAAGCCCTAGAAAATTTCAAATTGCATCCATGGTTCGTGTTGTATCTCCACTGGACAGCATCAACTAAACAGTTAAATGTTTAAAGCCCATGGTTATCTTATATATCAGCAGAAAGAAGAGTATTTCTATCACTAGGATCTTTTTAACTTACGTATTTTTCTCTTTTTTGTATGAGTCTCTGTGATAAATAAAAAATGCTATTTGTAATGAGGTGGATAGATCTAGAGTCTGTCATACAGAGTTAAGTAAGTCAGAAAGAGAAAGACAAATACCGTATGCTAACACATATATATGGAATCTAAAAAAAAAAAAAATGTCATGAAGAACCTAGGGGTAAGACAGGAATAAAGACACAGACCTACTAGAGAACGGACTTGAGGATATGGGGAGGGGGAAGGGTAAGCTGTGACAAAGTGAGAGAGTGGCATGGACATATATACACTACCAAACGTAAAATAGATAGCTAGTGGGAAGCAGCCGCATAGCACAGGGAGATCAGCTCGGTGCTTTGTGACCACCTAGAGGGGTGGGGTAGGGAGGGTGGGAGGGAGACGCAAGAGGGAAGAGATATGGGAACATATGTATATGTATAACTGATTCACTTTGTTATAAAGCAGAAACTAACACACCATTGTAAAGCAATTATACTCCAATAAAGATGTAAAAAAAAAAAAAAAAAAAAATGCCTGGGACTCCTGCTCACCGGATGGTCACTTTTGTCTGTCAGCACCTTTGAATTTTGAAGATGGTCTTCCCGGAGCTAGAGTTGGCCTGCCCGGGAAATCTTGTGAAATTTCTACAATACATCTTAAAGAGGTGTGAGATATCCTGGAAGGAGCTCTGATCCAGAGATAAATATATGGGATTAGGAGAAATTCCAGGAGAACTATACATGACCCTTATGCATATGAAAAATGTTCTCTCATGCTGGCAGTCAAAGAAATAGAAAGTAAAACATGAGATCTTGTTTTTAGCCTATCAAGACACAGACTTTTTAAAAAATTATAGTCAGAGTTGGCAAGGGTGTATGGAAATCAGTACATTTATTCCCTGCCTGGGGGAGCTGAAATTTACACAGCCTTTCCAGAGGGTAACTTAGCAATATGGAAAAATGGCCTTAAAATTGTGCATGCCCTCTGAGCCAGCAATTCTACCTCTAGGGATTTCATCTAAGGCAATCATCACTGCTGTGCACAATAACTTGTCTGTGGGGACATTCATTCGCTTGAAAATTATAACCAAAACAACACCAAACCAATGAAATTTTTTAAATAAGGCATACTGAATATGTGAATAGTATGTTGCTTTTAAAAATTGTGTTACAGAATATTTAATGATAAACTCCTCCTCCCCTCTCCCCAATCCATACTCCTTAGTTCAGCCTATGTGATCTTTTTATGGTGAAGCAGATAACATCGCTCCCCCATAAAGCCCTTCCCAGCCTTCACTGGTTATGAGGATGAAGTCCCTTGTCTGTATAACGGCCCTGGGGATCCAGGCCTGCCTCCCTCTCCAGCTTCAGCTCCTGCCAGCCTCCCCCACCTTGCTCTCCCTGCACTGGCCACAGGGGCCCTCTTTCAGCCTCACAGCCCTGGAAAGCTCTTGCTGGCTCTGGCTGGGTCTTCACTCACATCACTCTGATTGGAAGCTGCCTGCACCCTGCCCTGCTCTTTTCCTGGCAAAGACATGGTCACCTTAGAAGACTGTTTTAAACACTTCCCCAGAAAGCTATTCCCTAACCTCTCAGTCTAATCAGGTCCCCTTGTTTCCTGCCTCCCTGCATATTCTTTTTTCTTCCTCTCACTTCTCACAGTTTCTGACTCTGCACTTATTCCTATGATTATTTGTTGAATGCCAGTCTCCCCATCTGACTACAGCACTTAGCTCACACCTGGCATGTAGGAGAAGCTCCATAAATGTATGTTGAATAAACGAATGATATTATAATCAGTAAAAGTCAGGCTACAGTAAAGTAAGTCAGAGAAAGACAAATACCATCTCACTCACAGGTAGTATCTAAAAAATAAAAAAATAAACAATAAATAAATAAATGTGGATTTAGATACAGAGAACATATTGGTGGTTGCCAGAGGCATGGTGAGGGATGAGCAAAATGGTGAAGGTAGTCAAAATAAAGTAAGTAGGTCCTGGAGATGTAGGTACACCACAGTGACTCTTGTTAATAACACTGTACTGAATATTTGAAAATTTCTATGAGAGTAGATCTTAAAAGATCTCATCACATGGAAAAAATTTTGTAACCATGTATGGTGATGGATGTTAACTAGACTTACTGTGGTGATCATTTTGAAATATATTCATATGTTGAATCATTATGTTGTACACCTGAAACTAATATAATGTTATATGTCAATTATATCTCAATAAAAAAGACAAGTTATTAAATGGCAGCTGTAATAGGATTTCATATCAATAAGAATATGTATATGTATGTAATCATAACTTACTGGGGCATAGAAAAAGAAAAGACCAGAAGAAAATCCAAGCTGTTAACAGCAACTATCTCTGTGTCATGATTTTACTTTTCTTCGTTTATCCAGACTTTCTACAGGGAACATATCAAACTTTCAAAATCAAGAGAACATTTATTTTTTAAAAAATAGTAAAAAGCCAAAGCAATCTTGAGGGAAAAAAACAGAGCTGGAGGAATCAGACTACCTGACTTCAGACTATACTACAAAGCTACAGTCATCAAGACAATATAGTACTGGCACAGAGATATAGATCAATGGAACAGGATAGAAAGCCCAGAGATAAACCCACACACCTATGGTCAACTAATCTATGACAAAGGAGGCAAGGGTATACAATGGAGAAAAGACAGTCTCTTCAATAAGTGGTGCTGGGAAAACTGGACAGCTACATGTAAAAGAATGAAATTAGAACACTCCCTAACACCATACACAAAAATAAACTCAAAATGGATTAAAGACCTAAGTGTAAGGCAAGACACTATAAAATTCTTAAAGGAAGACACAGGAAGAACATTCTTTGACATAAATCACAGCAAGATCTTTTTTGAGCCACCTCCTAGAGTAATGGAAATAAAAACAAAAATAAACAAATGGGACCTAATGAAACTTCAAAGCTTTTGCACAGCAAAGGAAACTATAAACAAGACGAAAAGACAACCCTCAGAATGGAAGAAAATATTTGCAAACGAATCAACGGACAAAGGATTAATCACCAAATATATAAATAGCTCATGCAGCTCAATGTTAAAAAAACAAACAACCCAATCCAAAAATGGGCAGAAGACCTAAATAGACATTTCTCCAAAGAAGACATACAGATGGCCAAGAGGCACATGAAAAGCTGCTTAACATCACTAATTATTAGAGAAATGCAAATCAAAACTACAATGAGGTATCACCTCACACGGCTTAGAATGGGCATCATCAGAAAATCTACAAAAGAACAAATGCTGGAGAGGGTGTGGAGAAAAGGGAACCCTCTTGCACTGTTGGTGGGAATGTAACTTGATACAACCACTATGGAGAACAGTATGGAGGTTCCTTAAAAAACTAAAAATAGAATTACCATATGACCCAGAAATGCCACTACTGGGCATTTAGCTAGAGAAAACCATAATTCAAAAAGACACATATACCTCAATATTCACTGCAGCACTATTTACAATAGCCAGGTCATGGAAGCAACCTAAATGCCCATCGACAGACGAATGGATAAAGAAGATGTGCTACGTATATACAGTGGAATATTACTCAGCCATAAAAAGGAACAAAACTGGATCATTTGTAGAGATGTGTATGGACCTAGAGACTGTCATACAGAATGAAATAAGTTAGAAAGAGAAAAATAAATATCATATATTAACGCATATATATGGAACCTAGAAAAATGGTACAGATGAACTGGTTTGCAAGGAAGAAATAGAGACACAGATGTAGAGAACAAATGTATGGACACCAAGGGGAGAAGCGGGGTTTGGGGGGTGGTGGTGGGATGAATTGTGAGATTGGGATTGACATATATACACTAATATGTATAAAATAGATAATTAATAAGAACCTGCTGTATAAAAAAATTTAACTTAATTTAATTTAAAAAATAGTAAAACTAAAGCCCTTGGTCTGAGTTTCTATTCTTTTTTTTTTTTTGAGTTTCCTTTCTTAACAACAGTTTGATCTTGGGAACACTCAGCTCTTCACAGACTCTTCCTTATAAATGGGGGTAAGGATACCTCCCCTAATTATCTCAAAGAAGAATTAATAGAATAACGTATATTTAAAGTTTTGAACACATTTCAGTAGTTACTCTGGGTAATTACTTTTGGAGCATGCGAGGCAAACTCTGTGCAGGGTGATGGGCATTTGCCCAGTGGTTGTGTAATTTGCAAATACCACAAGGAGTTGACATTTCTTTGAGTAGCTGGAACCTGATCCTTTTGACCAGCATATTGACAGTTGTCACCACCCAGCAAGGCGGAAGTTGGAGGCCTTGGAATGCAGCAGGAGAGCCCACCATGGGAAGAAAGGTGGGAGGAATTTCAAAGAAACAGGGACATCTCCTCTCCTTTCCCCAAGACCAAATGCTAGGAAACAGAGGGCCTCCAGAACCCCAGCACGAGTTTCCAGCAGAGGTCAGAAGAGCTCAAGTTGAAACATGGAGTTATTGGGAGAGGTGGCATTTTTCATGCTGAATAACTCAACTTGGTAGACTCTTTCTGCATGCTCTTGGCAAAAATCCAAGCGATTATGGGCATTCTCTTTGGGTTCTTTCTCCTCAACTTTTGCTTACTGAATGTAACTTCAGAGAAGAGCTACTCTGACTCTGATAGAAGATGGCAGCTCACCCAGCTCATCCCATAAATATTTATCTAGTATTTATAATGTTAGGCACTATGCTAGGAGCAGAGGCCAAAACGGATGAACAAAGCAGTACATGATCCAGCCACTATGATCTTTTGGTCATAAAGTTCCCTCAACCTCCCCCAGCACTGCCCACTTCATAACTCTTTGCTTTATGTCCCTACTCTACCCATTTTAGCATTGATCCCTCTGAACTGCATCCATTCACCTTAGAGCCTATCCCCATTCACCTTCAATCTCCTTGAGAACAAAGATCGAACTTTGAATCGGCACCTGTACTACAAGTCTGTTATATATGGTGCTCAGTGAATGAGCAAATGAACAAATGATCTAATTGCCTGAATAATTTCATAAGCAAATGCCAATAAAATGGTGAAGATTGCCTAGAAAGCAAATGTTCAACAAGGCTGCATGCTTTGCAAACTGAATAGAAATGTGTGCTATCTTTGCATGTGTGTCCTTTCTACAGTAAATAGGCTGTAGGTGAAAGAAAAAAGGTAAAGGAAATAGGGAGCTGTTTCTTTGAGGCTCTCCCTGACACACATGTATCTCTGGTACAGATGCTTCAATGCCCTCAGAGAAGTTCACAGCTCACAGAATTCCAAGACACTAAGAGATATTCCTAAGAGAAGTAATTGCATTTATTGAAGGATATCATCAAAGACCTAGGTCATCCCTACCCTCAATTATCTGAACACAAGGTATAAAACTGCACAAAACTGGTATATACAGTAGCTTACGTCAATGAGGGATACCCAGCATGGTGAGGGCCGTATTCTGAAGAATGGGGAAAGGAATTAGAAGTGAATAACTCAGAGGAGACAAAATTCAGAGGAGGTATAATAGCAGGCTTCAAATATCAGAGTGACCAGGGTAAGAAAAGAGGTGATACTTTTTCCTTATGACTCCCAAGGTCAAAGCTAGGCCCCACGGGTAAGTATGAGAGAGAGACAGGTTCTTGGCTCAACAGAAAAGATACATGTCAGAAAATTACCATAAATGATGCAAGTTTGGAACTCAAGGTCAAAGGCAGTAACACAGAACAGAACTGCCTTTGAAATGCTGCTTTCAAAGTTCACAAAAAGAATGCTGAATGTGCATGCTGAGGATATAAAACCGAAGCATTTAGTTCCCTGTCTACTAGGAAAGACTGCTAAACCTAACATCCTACGTGAGTGCTCGTCTCAAATTGATGGACTTGGGGCCCTCTGAATGAGCCTTGGCTTTTCAGCACCTTACCTTGCTCATAACGGCTCTACTTAGCTTGAATGTACTTTTGACCTATTCAAGTCCGCAAGGCCCAGCTAACATCTCTGGAATGAGGTGTCCATGGGTCACTGTGGGCCACAACAATCCCTCCATTCTTCGAAACTCTCATCACCAGGGTCCCTCTACTTTGACGTTTTTGTACTTGTCATTTCAACTGTTCAAGGATTTATGTTTTGCCCTCCAATTAGATTCTAGACTCCTTAAAGGAAGATGCTATATGCTTTTAGTCTACAGGGACTAACACAGTCTCTTGCAGTTAACAGGCCCTCAGTACCTGTCTATGGATCTGGTGCTGCTGGATTCAAGCCAGAGAATGGCAGGAGCCCATTGTGTCAAGGTCTTGGAAAACATCTGTGCTTTTTCAGCTCAGCATTTGCCATCCATCACAGAGGAGACTGAAACAGAAAGAAGTCACGTAAAGTACAAGGTCATGTGCAGGAGCCCATTCTCCAAGGTTGGAATGTTCTTTCCCTCTCTCCAAACAGCAGACCAGATGGTCTCCTAAATCTTGGTTTTTGTGGTTTAACTCTAATTACAATGTTAGCAATGAGTTCAGTGATTCAAAATAACTAGTAGATTCTTTCCAAGGAGTCGAGCTTTTTTTCCAGCTCTCACTATGAATAGGGTGGCTTTGTCATCAGCCCTGCTCTTGCTTCCTGTATTATAATTGCTTAGCTGTTTAGAAAATGAAATGAGCCCAAGACTACCAAGCCTAGCTGAAAGCTACGAGCGCTCCAGGAGACAGGATGTAGCAGCAGCCAGATGGCTAAGTAGCCCCCAATAAAACAGCAGTCAAATTGGGAGACTCAAATCAAAAATTGTTCCTCGATTGTGCAAATGCCACATGCCAGGTGTTGAACACAGAGGTGCACATGTGTTTGCCTAGTTGTTGTGGTTGAGAAGAAACCCTTACAAGTAAGTCCTTGGGATCATAAAGGTTGGAAAAAACTTTTCAAGGTCATCTGATCCAGACCTTTCCAAATGCACAAAGGCCCCATCAAAAGAGCTCACCCAGGGGCAGAGTCAAGCTGGCGTACTAGGAGGATGCGGAATTCGCATCTCCTCACAACTAGGGCACCTACCAGACACTGGTGGGGGACCACGGACACCTAAGGGGATGGGAGGAACCCCCAGGGACCGGGTAGAACATGGGGTGGGTGGGGAGTGAAGGGGGAGGAGAAGTGGAGGCGGGAGGGGACTGGGGCCCCTGAGGGGTGGGGAGGGGAAGGGATCCCATGCCAGAAGGGGGAAATTGGGGAATCACTGGGAGGGAGGAGGATCAAAAGGGAGCGAGGCCAGATTTCCCCTGCCCATGTGGGCCCCCAGGAACCTGCTGAGATCCCGGGCCTGATCTCTGCCCACCAAGGCCCCCTCCAGCCACGTGGGTCCTGAGGGAGTGGGAGGGAGAGAAGGGGGAGAAAAAGTAAAGCCCGGACCTCTGGGACCAGCACCCCTGAGGGGTGGCTGAGGGAGGGGAGGAGCTCCTACACCCACTGGGACCCACTCACGGTTAGGGGTCCAGCAGAGATGGGGGGAGACCCTGGGGGAGATGGTGGGGGAGGGGCGCAAAGGAACAGAAGAGAACCCGGCCAGTACTTTCCCTGTCAACTTAGGCACCAGGGGAGCCCGTTGGGCTCCCGGGCCTAATCCTCTGCCCTGGGAGCCTCCCTCTTGCCGCACAGAACCCAAGCCCTGCCCCTACCCCCCACCCAGGGCCCTACCTCTACACTAGGAGACCCCCCTCCATCGTGCTGGGACAAAACCCCCCCACACACACCCTCACTCAGGGCCCTACCTCCAAACTCGGGAACTCCACACTCTAGAGGCCCTCCATCCAACGTGCTGCCTCTCCCCTTCCCTACAGGTCCTAAGCAGAGGCCCCGTCCCACGCTTGAACGTCAACCTGCCTAGGCCCCGCCCCACACTCAAATGTCACTCCCTCAACCCGCCTAGGTCCTGCCCCACACTAAACCCCGCCCCTGCCTAAGTTCCACCCCCACCTAAACTCGGCCCCCATAGCCGAGGGGTTCTGTTTTACCTTGTTGATTTATTGTTGTTGATTCTTTTATATTTTTATTTTTCCTAATAAATCTTTTACTTTTCTAATGTTATTTTATTCTTTATACTTTGTTATTGTTCTCTCCTTTTGGCTTGTTCCGCCCTCCCCTTTTTGTCTTTTCTTTTTATTTTTCTGTTGTGGTTTTATTTCACCTTGTTGCAGTTGTTTCAATTATAGTTTTATTTTTCCTAATATATTTTTATCCTTCTAATTTTATTTTTCATTCTTTGATATTGTACTGCTCCTTTTTTCATTTCTTTCTTTCTTTCTTTTTTTTTTTTTTAATCACACCACATAGCTTTGCAAGATCTTGGTTCCCAGGCTGGAGGTTGGGCCAGAGCTCCTGTGGTGAGAGCTCCGAGTCCAAACTGCTGGACTAACAGAGAACCTCAGACCCCAGGGAATATTAATCAGAGTGAGGCCTCCCAGAGGGCCTCATCTCAGCACCAAGACCCAGCTCTATCCAACTGCCTGCAAACTCCAGTGCTGGACGTCTCAGGCGAAACAACCAGTAAGCCAGGAATACAGCACCACCCATCAAAAAGAGAAAAAAAAAAAAAGGACAAAAAAATATGTTACTGATGAAGCAGCAAAGTAAAAACCTACAAGACCAAATGAATGAAGACGAAATAGGCAACAACCTACATGAAAAAGAACTCAGAGTAATGATAGTAAAGATGATCCAAAATCTCAGAAATAGAATGGAGAAAATACAAGAAACATTTAACAAGGATCTCGAAGAACTAAAGAGCAAACAAACAGTGATGAACAACACAATTACTAAAATTAAAAATACTCTAGAGGGGGAGACTGGTTCAAGATGGCGGAGTAAAAGGACAAGCCCTCACTCCCTCCTGGGAGAGCACTGGAATCACAACTAACTGCTGAACAATCATCAACAGGAAGACACTGGAACTCACCAAAAAAGATACCCCACATCCAAAGACAAAGGAGAAGCTGCAGTGAGATGGTAGGAGGGGCGCAATCACAGTAAAATCAAATCCCATAAATGCTGGGTGGGTGACTCACAAACTGGAGAACACTTATAACCACAGGAGTCCACCCACTGGAGTGAAGGTTCTGAGCCCCACATCAGGCTTCATAACCTGGGGGTCAGGCAACGGGAGAAGGAATTCCTAGAGAATCATACTTCGAAGGCTAGCAGGATTTGATTGCAGAACTTCGACAGGACTGGGGGAAATAGAGACTCCACTCTTGGAGGGCAGACACAAAGTAGTGTGTGCAGAAGGACCCAGGGGAAGGAGCAGTGACCCCATAGAAGACTGGACCAGACCTACCTGCTAATGTTGGAGGGTCTCCTGCAGAGGTGGGGGGTGGCTGTGTCTCACCGTGAGGACAAGGACACTGGCAGCCAAAGTTCTGGGAAGTACTCCTTGGTGCCAGCTCTCCCAGAGTCCACCATTAGTCCCACCAAAGAGCTAGGTAGGCTCCAGTGTTGGGTCGCCTCAGGCCAAACAATCAACAGGGAGGGAACCCAGCCCCACCCACCAGCAGACAAGTGGATTAAAGTTTTACTGACCTCTGCCTACCAGAGCAACAGCCAGCTCTACCCACCACCAGTCCCTCCCATCAGGAAACTTGCACAGGCCTCTTAGATAGCCTCATCCACCAGAGGGCAGACAGCAGAAGCAAGGAGAACTACAGTCCTGCAGTCTTGTGGAACAAGAACCACATTCACAGAAAGATAGACAAGATGAAAAGGCAGAGGGCTATGTACCAGATGAAGGAACAAGACAAAACCCCAGAAAAACAACTAAATGAAGTGGAAATAGGCAACCTTCCAGAAAAATAATTCAGAATAATGATAGGGAAGATGATCCAGGACCTCGGAAAAAGAATGGAAGCAAAGATCAAGAAGATGTAAGAAATGTTTAACAAAGACCTAGAAGAATTAAAGAACAAACAAACAGAGATGAACAATACAATAACTGAAATGAAAGATACACTAGAAGGAATCAACAGCAGAATAACTGAGGCAGAAGAATGGATAAGTGACCTGGAAGACAGAATGCTGTAATTCACTGCTGCAGAACAGAATAAAGAAAAAAGAATGAAAAGAAATGAAGACAGCCTAAGAGACCTCTGGGGCAACATTAAATGCAACAACATTCACATTATAGGGTTCCCAGAAGGAGAAGAGAGAGAGAAAGGACATGAGAAAATATTTTAAGAGATTATAGTTGAAAACTTCCCTAACATGGGAAAGGAAATAGCCACCCAAGTCCAGGAAGCGCAGAGAGTCCCATACACGATAAACTCAAGCTGAAACATGCCACGACACATACTTATCAAATTGGCAAAAATTAAAGACAAAGAAAATTATTGAAAGCAGCAAGGGGAAAACAAATAACAAATAACATACAAGGGAACTCCCATAAGGTTAACAGCTAATTTCTATGCAGAAACTCTACAAGCCAGAAGACAGTGGCATGACATATTTAAAGTGATGAAAGGGAAGAACCTACAACCAAGATTACTCTACCCAGCAAAGGATCTAATTCAGATTTGACGGAGAAATCTAAAGCTTTACAGACAAGCGAAAGCTAAGAGAATTCAGCACCACCAAACCAGCTCTAAAACAAATGCTAAAGGAACTTCTCTAAGTGGGCAACACAAGGGAAGAAAAGGACCTACAAAAACAAACCCAAAACAATTTAAAAAATTGTAATAGGAACATACATATCAATAATTACCTTAAAGGTGAATGGATTAAATGCTCCACCAAAAAGACAAAGGCTCGCGGAATGGATACAAAAACAAGACCCATATATATGCTGTCTACAAGAGACCCACTTTAGACCTAGGGACACATACAGACTGAAATGAGCAAATGGAAAAAGATATTCCCTGCAAATGGAAATCAAAAGAAAGCTGCAGTAGCAATACTCATATCAGATAAAATAGACTTTAAAATAAAGAATATTACAAGAGACAAGGAAGGACACTACATAATGATCAAGGGATCAATCCAAGAAGAAGATATAACAATTATAAATATATGTGCACCCAACATAGGAGCACCTTAATACCTAAGGCAACTGCTAACAGCTATAAAAGAGGAAATTGACAGTAACACAATAATAGTGGGGGACTTTAACACCTCACTTACACCAACGGACAGATCATCCAAACAGAAAATTAATAAGGAAACACAAGTTTTAAATGACACAATAGACCAGATAGATTTAATTGATATGTATAGGACATTCCATCCTAAAACAGCAGATTACACTTTCTTCTCAAGTGCTCATGGAACATTCTCCAGGATAGATCACAACTTGGGTCACAAATCAAGCCTCAGTAAATTTAAGAAAATTGAAATCATATCAAGCATCTTTTCTGACCACAATGATATGAGATTAGAAATCAATTAAAGGGAACAAAACGTAAAAAACACAAACACATGGAGGCTAAACAGTATGTTACTAAATAACCAAGAGATTACTGAAGAAATCAAAGAGGAAATAAAAAAATACCTAGAGACAAATGACAACGGAAACACGACAATCAAAAACGTATGCGATGCAGCAAAAGCAGTTCTAAGAGGGAAGTTTACAGCAATACAAGCCTACCTCAAGAAATAACAAACATCTCAAAAAAACAATCTAACCTTACACCGAAAGGAACTAGAGAAACAAGAACAAAAAAACCCCAAAGTTAGTAGAAGGAAAGAAATCATAAAGATCAGAGAAGAAATAAATGAAATAGAAACAAAGAAAACAATAGCAAAGATCAATAAAACTAAAAGCTGCTTCTTTGAGAAGATAAACAAAATTGATAAAACATTAGCCAGACTCAACAAGAAAAACAGGGAGAGGACTCAAATCAATAAAATTAGAGATGATAAAGGAGAAGTTACAACAGACACTGCAGAAATACAAAGCATCCTAAGAGACTACTACAAGCAACTCTATGCCAATATAAAATGGACAACCTGGAAGATATGGACAAATTCTTAGAAAGGTATAATCTTCCAAGACTGAACCAGGAAGAAATAAAAAATGTGAACAGACCAACCACAAGTAATGAAATTGAAACTGTGATTAAAAATCTTCCAACAAACAAAACTCCAGGACCAGATGGCTTCACAGGAGAATCCTATCAAACATTTAGAGAAGAGGTAACATTACACCCTTCTCAAACTCTTCCAAAAAACTGCAGACGAAGAAACACTCCCACACTGTTTATGAGCCCACCATCACCCTGACACCAAAACCAGACAAAGATACTACAAAAAAAGAAAATTACAGACCAATATCACTGATGAATACAGATGCAAAAATCCTCAACAGAATACTAGCAACAGAATCCAACAGCAAATTAAAAGGATCATACAGCATGATCAAGTGGGATTTATTCCAGGGATGCAAGGATTCTTCAATATATGCAAATCAATCAATGTGATATACCATATTAACAAACTGAAGAAGAAAAACCATATGATCATCTCAATAGATGCAGAAAAAGCTTTTGACAAAATTCAACACCCATTTATGATAAAAACTCTCCAGAAAGTGGGCATAGAGGGAACCTACCTCAACATAATAAAGGCCATATACGACAAACCCACAGCAAACATCATTCTCGATGGTGAAACACTGAATGCATTTCCTCTAAGATCAGGATCAAGACAAGGATGTCCACTCTCAACACTATTATTCAACATAGTTTTGGAAGTCCTAGCTATGGCAATTAGAGAAGAAAAAGAAATAAAAGGAATACAAATCAGAAAACAAGAAGTAAAACTATCACTGTTTGCAGATGACATGACACACTATACATAGAGAATCCTAAAGACACCACCAGAAAACTACTAGAGCTATTCAATGAATTTGGTAAAGTTGCAGAATACAAAATTAACGCACAGAAATCTCTTGCATTCTTATACACTAATGATGAAAATTCTGAAAGAGAAATTAAGGAAACACTCCCATTTACCACTGCAACAAAAAGAATAAAATATCTAGGAATAAACCTACCTAGGGAGACAAAAAACCTGTATGCAGAAAACTATAAGACACTGATGAAAGAAATTAAAGATAATACAAACAGATGGAGAGATATACCATGTTCTTGGATTAGAAGAATCAATACTGTGAAAATGACTATACTACCCAAAGCAATTTACAGATTCAATGCAATCCCTATCAAATTAGCAATGGCATTTTTTACACAACTAGAACAAAAAATCTTAAAATTTGTATGGAGACACAAAAGACCCCGAATAGCCAAAGCGGTCTTGAGGGAAAAAAACGGAGCTGGAGGAATTAGACTCCCTGACTTCAGAGTATACTACAAAGCTACAGTAATCAAGACAACATGGTACTGGCACAAAAACAGAAATATAGATCAATGGAACAGGACAGAAAGCCCAGAGATAAATCCATGCACATATGTTCAATTTCTCTTTGATAAAGGAGGCAAGAGTATACAACGGAGGAAAGACTGCTTCTTTAATAAGTCGTGCTGGGAAAACTGAACAGCTACATGTAAAAGAATGAAATTAGAACACTTCCTAACACCATACACAAAAATAAACTCAAAATGGATTAAAGACCTAAATGTAAGGCCAGAAACTATCAAACTCTTAGAGAAAAACATAGGCAGAACACTCTCTGACATCAATCACAGCAAGATCCTTTTTGACCCACCTCTTAGAGAAATGGAAATAAAAACAAAAATAAACAAATGGGACCTAATGAAACTTCAAAGCTTTTGCACAGCAAAGGAAACCATAAACAAGACGAAAAGACAACCCTCAGAATGGGAGAAAATATTTGCAAATGAACCAACTGACAAAGGATTAATCTCCAAAATATACAAGCAGCTCATGCAGCTCAATATCAGAAAAACAAACAACCCAATCCAAAAATGAGCGGAAGACCTAAATAGATATTTCTCCAAGGAAGACAAACAGATTGCCAACAAACACATGAAAAGATGCTCAACATCACTAAATATTAGAGAAATGCAAATCAAAACTACAATGAGGTATCACCTCACACCAGTCCGAATGGCAATCATCAAAAAATCTACAAACAATAAATGCTGGAGAGAGTGTGGAGAAAAGGGAACCCTCTTGCACTGTTGGTGGGAATGTAAATTGATACAGCCCCTATGGAGAACAGTATGGAGATTCCTTAAAAAACTAAAAATAGAACTACCCCATATGACCCAGCAAACCCACTACTGGGCATATACCCTGAGAAAACCATAATTCAAAAAGTGTCATGTAGCACAATGTTCATTGCAGCTCTATTTACAATAGCCAGAACATGGAAGCAACCTAAGTGTCCATCGACAGATGAATGCATAAAGAAGATGTGGCACATATATACAATGCAATATTACTCAGCCATAAAAAGAAACGAAACTGAGTTATTTGTAGTGAGGTGGATCGACCTAGAGTCAGTCATACAGAGTGAAGAAAGTCAGAAAAAGAAAAAAAAATACTGTATACCAACACATATATATGTAATCTAAATAAATAAATAAATAAATGGTTCTGATGAACCTAGGGGTGGGACAGGAATAAAGACAGAGACCTAGAAAATGGACTTGAGGACATGGTTGGGGGGAAGGGTAAACTGGGACAAAGTGAGAGAGTAACACTGATATATATACACTAGTAAATGTAAAACAGATAGCTAGTGGGAAGCAGCTGCATAGCACTGGGAGATCAGCTCGGTGCTTTGCAACCACCTAGAGGGGTGGGATAGGGAGGGTGGTAAGGAGACACACAAAGGAGTGGATATGGGGATATACGTATGCATATAGCTGATTCACTTTGTTATACAGCAGAAACTAACACAAGATTGTAAAGCAATTATACTCCAATAAAGATGTTAAAGGAAAAAAGAAAAAGAAAGAAAGGAAGAAAAAGAGTTCATTGAAGTTCTATTCAAACATTTCCCATAAAGGAAATTCATGACCTCCAGAGGTAGCTTAATTAGAGACCACTATTATTAGAGTTTGTTATTCCTAATATGCTCATTATCTCACTTCAACTCCCACTTACTGGTTCTTGCTATACTCTCTGGAACCAAGCAAAAAAAAATAGATCTTTTCATCCATTAAGGATTAACTCTTTTAATTAATTAAGGAGGCTTTCAAGTCCCCCCTATATCTTAATTTCTTTAAATATCTCCCAGGTACTTAATTGTTCATTACTTGATTTAATGTCAAATTTCTTCACTTAGCCTACCCACGTTTCCCTCGGGGAATCTGTTCCCTGGGTTCCATACCACATGACTCCACCCCCTAGTCACATTTGACTGGTCCAGGGGTGGATGCTTGACACAAGCACATCCACCCATTGGCATCCTGTACCATCAGTCTGGCAAGAAAAGATGAGCTGGGCCAATCAGACTGCTCTCCTGGAAATGGGAACTGAGTAGCCTAGAGACGGTTGTCATTTAACTATGGGCTGTTTAGCTGCAGGGCTATGCAGAGTCAAGGCAGGAGCAGCCATTCAGGGCTAAGGGCAAGGTGAGTAAGCAAAGGAAGGAAGCTTTTTAGGAAAGGTAGTCTACTGGACCAGATACAGAGAGAATCATACACCCCGTGAGGAAGAAAGATTGAGATGAGAAAGGGGCTTTCCCGCCTTTCCCGAGACTCAAGTTGCAGCTCTTCTGGGATCCTAGGGACCTTCAGCCTTTCCATAAAGGATGAGGAAAACTGAGAGAATCTATTCCTTGCACCCCTAAGATGCCAGACTTGAAGCCCTCTCTTTTCCAGTGCCTCTCTTCTTAGAGGGCAGTCATACATTTCCAGGCTATTCCAAATGTGGACTTTTTCAATTGTGTTTGATGTAGATTATAAAACGTTAATGAACAGAAATCTCCATTAAATAGAGGTGGGAGACCAGAAGGGGGAGCCCTCATGCCCTGCGACTATAGCAGAACCCAAGAAGAAGAAGAAAGAGTCCTTTCCTGGCAAGGACTCAGCCAATGCAAAGCCATGGCCTTTTTGTTTACTACAGTGTTCCCAATTTCCTTTTCTCTCTATAAAAGTGTTCTCCTTCCCTTGCTGTGCAGCGATTTTCGCGTGGCTCTCCATGTTTGCAAACCCCAAATTGCAATTCTCTGCTGATCCCAAATAAACCCATCTTTTCTAGAGAAATATCTGGCAATCTATTTATTTCAGGTCAAATATATAAAATATATATTATAAAGTCTCTCTAAGTGAAACAAGTTAGAAAGGAAGTGTGACAATAACAACGATAACTGTATGCTCACTGTATACGATGTACTGCACTAGATACAAGGCTACGGTAGCAACCCTCAAGGAGTTTAGAGTCTAGTGGGGTAGGTGAGCAGTCATGTAAAGCTGACTGTATCTGCTCGAGTTAAAGATGAAGGACCTAGAGATTATCATACTAAGTGAAGTAAGCCAGACAGAGAAAGACAGGTATCATATGATATCGCTTATATGTGGAATCTTTGAACGTATATACAAAACAGATATAATGAACTTATATACAAATGAACTTATATACAAAACAGAAATAGACCCACAGACATAGAAAACAAACTTATGGTTACTAAAGGGGAAGAGGGAAGATAAATTAGGAGTTTAGGATTAACATATGCACACTACTATATATAAAATAGATAACCAACAAGGACCTACTGTGTAGCACAGGGAACTATAATAAATATTTTTTAACAACCTATAAAGGAAAAGAATCTGAGAAAGAATACATATATAATGTATAAATGAATCACTTTGCTGTACAGCAGAAACTAACAAAACTGTAAATCAATTATACTCCAAAAAAAACTTTTTAAAAATACATATATATATAACTGAATCACTTTGCTGTACACCTAAAACTAATACAACAGTGTAAATCAATTATGCTTCAATAAAAAATTAAAATTAAATTAAAGTTTTAAAAAAAGATGGAGGGGAGTGGAGTGGTAAGAAAGCTTTCATTTTTTCTTTTCTTCCTTTCTGTATTATCAGATTTTTCCAACAAAATATATAAAATGACTTTTTTGTATTAAAAAATATTATCAGGACAAGAAAATTATGACTCATTTTTTGTTTTCAT
Source organism: Stenella coeruleoalba (assembly GCF_951394435.1). Lineage (NCBI taxonomy): Eukaryota > Metazoa > Chordata > Mammalia > Artiodactyla > Delphinidae > Stenella > Stenella coeruleoalba. The sequence goes on along the minus strand of NC_137148.1, from coordinate 130,422,121 downwards.
TCTTATACTTTTGACTATAAAAAAGACTTTGAATTTTTTTAACAAATGAAGAAGAACTTAATGAGAAATTTAAGATAAAATATAGACAGAAACAAATCAAGAAGTATGGGGAAAGATTAGCCCTGACTGAGGAGTTCCAGGAAGATGTGGTTGAGAGGGAGCCATTCAGCAGGGCTGCGAAGGAAGGAAAAATAAAACAGGGCGGTGTGTGAGAGGAAGATCCTCCAGGGAGATGCAAAAGAACCAGCCAGGACAGAAAGGCGTGAAACTAGGCAGCAAGTTCAGAGTGAGCAATCCAGCGTGGCTGAGCAATGACTGCACGGCAGGGAACACCAGAATGGCTGTTCAGCCCATGTGTGAAAGGTCTTGAATGCCCAGCCAAGGAGAGACAGCGCCAGAGTTTTGCTTAAGGTGCAGCAAAGAGAAGGGAAACAAAGACTTTAGAGGCAGGGTCAGTGGTCGAGAAGGCACTGCAATACCAGGGTGTTGTTTTTTTGTTTGTTTTTTTTGTTTGTTTGTTTTTTGCAGTACGCAGGCCTCTCACTGTTGTGGCCTCTCCAGTTCTGGAGCACAGGCTCCGGACGCACAGGCTCAGCGGTCATGGCTCACGGGCCCAGCTGCTCCGCGGCATGTGGGATCCTCCCGGACCGGGGCACGAACCCGCGTCCCCTGCATCGGCAGGCGGACTCTCAACCACTGTGCCACCAGGGAAGCCCCTACCAGGGTGTTTTTAAAGTTCCTTTTCAAAAACCGACAGTTTTGTGCATGCTAAGTTAGCAAACCGAAAGTTGAATTGTGTCATAAACATGTTTGGTCTCACCTTGAAATGTGTTTCAAGGCCCCTGTGTCTATATATCTTTTCTATCCATTTCATTTATTTTAAGCTGACACTCAGGATGTTTGACGCAGAATTGAATTAGAGCATTTCTTTTTTTGTCCAAACCTGATTTTTAATTTTTTTATTGAAGTATAGTTGATTTACAGTGTTTCAGGTGTACAGTGAAGTGATTCAGTTATACATATATATCTATTCTTTTTCAGATTCTTTTCCACTGTAGGTTATTGTAATATACTGAATATAGTTCCCTGTGCTATGTAGTAGTAGGTCCTTGTTGTTTATCTATTTTTATATAGTAGTGTTTTTCTGCTAATCCCAAATTCCAAATTTATCCCTCCCCTACTTTCCCCTTTGGTAACCATAAGTTCATTTTCTATATCTGTGGGTCTATTTCTGTTTTATAGATTAAGTTCATCTGTATCGTTTTTTTTAGATTCTACATATAAGTGATATCATATGATATTTTTCTGTTTTTTCACTTGGGGGTAGGGCCAAAGGATGGGGGATTGTATGAGAAACCAGTAACCAAATAAGTCTGTGTAGCTGAAGGTGGAGGAGGGGTCATAATGTAGAGTATCAAAAAACTTCATCTGTACTTTGACCAGGCAGAGGTGATGGTGGGCACATGCTGGAACTTCAAGGAGGTTCTGCAGCTTAAACTTGTTCCACATGTGAATACTACACTCTTCCCTGAAACAGGAGTTGCTGAATTACTGCTAACTTAGCTTCGGTCAACTGAAAAGATGTACCTCTCTAATGTGAGCCCATATGGACTTACAAAAACATTCAGGGGTCAAAGTTCAGCCCCATCCAGCCTAGAAACCAGACCTTGAACCAAACCAACAGACCAGTTTATTCTAGTCCATGGACAACTTTCTATCTACCTGGATGGCAGTCTGAGGCATTCAGTGGGCTTGAAACAGCCTGTCAGAGATTCTTCACTTCCAGATTCAAAGATTGCTTACAGAAGGGTGAGCCACAGTCATTGAACATGATCCACCTTATTTCACTGAATAATCTTGTTTTACTTCCCAATAAACCGTCCATTTGTGGAAACAACTGTTTGAGAACCTTACTGTCCACACAAGAGATCATGAAACAGAGCTAAGGCAGAGGCAGGGAAATAGGGGTGTGCACAGGGAAGGGCAGAGATGCCACTTCAGAGGTAGGAATTACCATATTTGATGACCACGTGTAGAGACTGAGAGAGAACAGAGATGGCACTTTCACTCAGTCAACCATTAGGCACTGCGTGCCCACTAGGTGCTCAACACAGTGCCAGGTGTGGAGGTTACAACTATGAAAAAGACATCGTGTCACTCACTCTCTGGTAGACATTTCAGATAAGTGGGCAAGAAATTACAACAAAGTGGGGGAAACAGATGATGCAGTGGAGACAGCTAGAAGGGGGACTCTAACCTAGTCAGGAGGTATCAAAAAAGACTTCCAAGAGGAATCAGTATTAAAGTTAAGACCTAACAGAGGTACAGTATAAAAATCATCCATGTGAATGGAAGATCACAAGGGAAAGAGAATCAAGGGATGTGCCCTGGGGGACTTCCCTGGCGGTCCAGTGGTTAAGACTCCGCGCTTCCACTGCAAGGGGCATGGGTGCAATCCCTGGTCAGGGAACTAAGATCCCGCAGGCTGCGTGGTGCAGCCAAAAAACAAACAAACAAACAAAAAACTAGGGATGTGCCCTGAGTTAGACTTTGCAGATTCAAATCGTGGCTCTGCCCTTTGCCAGCTGTGTGACCTTGGGCAAGTTACTAATTCACTTTGTGTCTCATTGTCCTTATGCATTAAATGGGAATAAGGATTCCTTTTTCACAGGGCTACAGTAAGGACCAAATTTAGCAAACAAAGTTCTTGGCATAGTGACTGGCACATGGTAAGTGCTGAGTGAATGGTAGCACTTTATTATTAAGAAGGAACAGCATGTGCAAAGGCTGAAAGTAAGAAAGAACACGGTAAGTCCAGGGGGAGTAGTTCGGTGTTGCCAGAGTGAGTGACATGTGTTGGAGGAATGGTAAATGATAAGCCTGGAGAGAGAAGCAAAGGTGAGATGGGGGAGGCTCTTTGAATAAGGCTTAGATGGGCAACAGCGTACACAGTGATGTCATTAAACAAGACACGGGGGCTCCCCTGGTGGCGCAGTGGTTGAGAGTCCGCCTGCCGATGCAGGGGACACGGGTTCGTGCCCCGGTCTGGGAAGATCCCACATGCTGCAGAGCGGCTAGGCCCGTGAGCCATGGCCACTGAGCCTGCGCGTCCGGAGCCTGTGCTCCGCAACGGGAGAGGCCATAACAGTGAGAGGCCCGCGTACCGCATAAAAAAAAAAAAAAAAAAAAAAAACAAGACACGGACTTGGAGAGAAATCCAGAGCATTGTTCTGGGGCCAAAGTCACGATTACTCGACAGCTATCTTACGACCACTTTCCTGAGGTGCATGTGTTTCCCAGAGTGAAAAACAATGAAGATGAGATTCAACTAAAAGCTACAAATGTTGGGTCAATGAATGAGAAGCAGCCAAGGATCAGGGGCAGTAGAAAACAAGACCAATGCTTGGACCAATGCTTTTAGAGGAATGGGGCAGAGGTGAACAACGTGGCCAAAGGAAAGGGCACCTTCTCAGGATGAAGGAGGAATTTTTTTGGCCTCCATTTTGGACCCTGACACTTACTCACATGTGATGAAACCACTCCCTTTCTCTGTGTCTTAGTAAATAGGGAGGTGATCTAGATTGGTCATTCTCAACCTAGGAACCTCAGAAGCCCAGGAATCCATGAAGATGCTAGCTGACGTTCACAATCTATTCTCAACATACTTCATATGACCCCAAGGCAATACTAGTTCTTTCAAGCTGATCCAAAGCTTCAGAGGACAATGCATATCTTTATTTGATTTATAATAACCAGGAGAATACATTAACTATAACTTACTAAATCTAGTTTGTTCTTTTAAAAAATTCAAAATATATAATCAAAGAGGAGTTGGTGGTAAAAAATGTATGACAACAATGGACCAAAAGATTGCAAAGGTCATTCTACATCTAACATTCTAGAATCCTCCTCTCACCTGCTGCCAGATATCTGGTCAATAGAGGTCTACGTCCTCAAGGTTAAAAACATGGGATTTGTAGTCAGATGGGCCTAGGTTCAATTCCCATCTCTCACCTGCTAGCTGACTGACCCTGACCAAATTACTTCACCTCTTTAAATCTCAATTTTGTAATAACTTAATTGAGATTAAAACAGCATTTTCCTGACAGAGTTGTGGCAAGGACTGAAAAGATACAGACTTGAGTCACTGGCAGACCCCTTCCTGACCTTTGCCATCTCTGCATAAAAGCTAAAATATAAGTTAGGTCACGTTTTTCTTTAACTCAGTCTTTGGTTTCACTTAAATTAATGTACTGTAACAGGAAACAATAAATTGCTGCCTTAAATAGAAAACCAGTATCACCGTAAATTGACATTAACCGTAAGAATAACACCAATAAAAATCGTACTGAAACGTTTTTCTCAGTAAATAACAATTAAAATTTTGTTAAATGCTAGCTAAATCGACAGACGAATGGATAAAGAAGAGGTGGCACATATATACAATGGAATATTACTCAGCCATCAAAAGAAACGAAATTGAGTTATTTGTAGTTTGGTGGATGGACCTAGAGTCTGTGCTACAGAGGGAAATAAGTCAGAAAGAGGAAAACAAATACCGTATGCTAACACATATATAGGGAATCTGAAAAAACACAGAAAGGTTCTGAAGCACCTAGGGGCAGGACAGGAATAAAGACGCGGACGTAGAGAATGGACTTGAGGACACGGGGAGGGGGAAGGGTAAGCTGGGACGAAGTGAGAGAGTGGCATGGACATATATACAGTACCAAATGTAAAATAGATAGCTAGTGGGAAGCAGCTGCATAGCACTGCTATGGGGGAGATCAGCTCGGTGCTTTGTGATCACCTAGAGGGGTGGGATAGGGAGGGTGGGAACGAGACGCAAGAGGGAGGGGACATGGGGATATATGTATACGTATACCTGATTCACTTTGTGATACAGCAGCAACTAACGCAACAATGTAAAGCAATTATACTCCAATAAAGATGTTAAAAAAAGAATTCTACCTAAATATTATTTTCTGCTGAGAGCTCGGTGCCTGAGGCTGCCCTCTGTTAAAATGAAGATTAGCACGTATAAGAATGGAGTTAAAAACACAGAAACTTCAAACTGAGGCTTTCTGGGGACTTTCCTGGTGGCCAGTCCAGCGGTTAAGAATCAGTCTTGCAACGCAGGGGACGCGGGTTCGATAACTGGTTGGGGAACTAAGATCTCACATGCCACAGGGCAACGAAGCCCGTGGGCCACAACTAGAGAGCCCGCATGCCGCAACTAGAGAGCCCACATGCTCTGGAGCCTGCGCACCACAACTAGAGAGCCCACGTACCACAACTAATGAGCCCACGCCCCCACACGCCACAGCTAGAGTGAAGCCTGCGTACTGCAACGAAGAGCCTGTGCTGCACCAAAAGATCCCACATGCCGCAATTAAGACCAACGCAGCCAATAAACAAATAAATAAATAACCGAGGATAACTGCTAGGACAGGGAAATACGGTGGGAAAAGCATCAAATCTGGTCAAGGGTCCTGAAGGATGAAAGGAGGCGAAAAAATTTGACCCTAGGAGGGCAGGCTTAAAAGGGAGAGCCAAGGACGGGAGGCAGGTGGTGCAAGGAGAAATACCAGCAAAGCACGTGCATGCTCACACAAACAACAGGATACCGGAGACCTCCAGACACGAAGATGGGAAACAGAATGGTAAATCCAAACACTTCCTGCATTCCATGGGCTTCTGGGGCCTCTGAATGTTCTAGAGTTCTAAGGTGCTAGTGTTGAGATGTAATGAGATTTGACCACAATGTTTTAAAGGTAACAATGAAGCCGGGACAGCTGCTCCTTTGGCCTCCTGTTGGGCACCTCCTGCTGACCTGGTGTGCCTCGCCTGGCAGCCCGGCCAAGGCTGAACACACAAGTCCCAAGACCTCGCCACCATCTCCCTACCTGTACAATCACCAGGACCTGCCAGGGTAGAGGGGTCCTCGCATCTCACCAGACTGACACGAGGGGAAAAGGGCATTTATCACCTGTCTTCCTCTCTCAACTTAAGCCCTGGACCAAGGCCAGGAGGGAAGGATGGCAGGGTGAGGGAAAGGAGAGGGACTTCACAACTCTGTGACATTGTTTCTGTTGTGATGAAGAATGTCGCCTGTTATATCAGTAAACAAAGGATGTTGCAGCCATCAAGCCATCAGCCACCGCAGCTGTCCAGACTATGCACCCTGCAGGGTTTCAGGAAGGAGAAAAGCAGGATACTGGCCCCAGATAGTTAAGGTGCATTTCAAAGGAGTGACTTCATTGAGCCCAGGCTCTTGAATCTTCCCACACACAGAGAAGCGCTAAATTCATTAACTTAAGATGTCTGGTTTTCTTTAATGGACAGTAATCTTTTGATGTTTCAACTACCTGGTTTTTGTTGCAAAAACTCTATATCCTGGCTCCTCCCCTACTGCTTTGGAGCAGTCCCCTTAGAGCTATCTGAGAGGCTGCCTCCCAGACTTACGTCCTCAGTTTTCTCCACCAAATAAAACATAATTCTCAACTTTTAGGTTATGCATATTTTTTCAGTCGACAGTTGACACCACACATTGTTTTTTCAAAAAGCACAAATGCGAAACACCTCAAATTGAAGGCATCTTTTTTTGGGTCAGATTGCTGGTTCATTTTAGTGAACTATGTGTTTTTGAAACAGGATTCACATGGGGTACCTTATTCCCATTTTCCTTCCCACGATGCGGCGGAACCGCAGTACCAATGAAACCAGCTTTTGTCCTCTGGCTCCTGAAGCTTCTCTGTTGGTCCGATTGCTTCTCAGTCCTCTTCTATTCTCGACCTTGAATTCTCTTCTATAACCACTTTCTCTGAGCTCTGAGCCCTACTCTCTCTCTCTTGTTTGTTTTCTAGATTCCTAAATGCTCTGCCTTTTCCTCAGTCAACAAAATTTATTAATAAAGTTATCCTGTTATAACTTTAATAACAGAGCGCCCCCTCTCCAGCAGCCATAAATTCCCAGCGCAACTCCTCTGCGCTCCATCACCATGAAGACTGAATAGCTTTTACGACATCACTGTAGGAAACAGAAATGTTGCCAGGGAGTGCAGAAACAGAAAGACATAAGAGCTCTGGTCACAATCCTCTGAGCCAAACTCCCACTCCATCAGGCAAATGAAGTTTCTCTTGTGCCCCATGGGGACTCTAAGATTACAATGGACTTACTTGATATTACTCTTGATATTCTTTATAGTATGTGCTGTCAACCTGTGCTCTGTGGCCACTGGTGACCCATAAAAAGCCTTTATTAAGATTCACTGAAGAAGTATGGAGTCCTTGCTGTTCATAAGCTCCACCCTCAGTTCCTTTGTACAAAAACACTGTTTATTTTCATTGCACATAACACCATCTGAAATTACATTTTTATCTTGGTTTATTCTGTCTCTCTCAACAAAATATACATTCCAGGAAAACAAGGAGTTCATCGGGTTTGCCTAGAACTGTATCCCTGGTGTCTGATAGACAGTAGGTGCTTAATAAATATTTTTTGGATGGATGGAGAGTAAGACAAAGGTTCTGTCAGGACTACTCATTCCACTCAAGGATTTTACAGATGGAACAGTTGATGTTTTATGCCCTCATGTTTATAATACAATTATGACGTAGTTTTCTCTTGCACATAAATCTTTTTTCCCCCCATATTAGGCATCCTATCATTCCCATCTCCACCACACAAGTACCTCTCTTCCGTGCCTCTGTGAGGGGAATTTGGTCACACATGTTGGTGGCCAAGGTCCAAGGCATCGTAAGTACAGCTGGGCAATTTAACATGCTGGGAAAGTTTAAATACCGCTTTCCAAAGATTTCTAGGGCACCTAATTAAATTCAAACGTACTTAACGGCATTTACTCTACACCAAGAGTCCTGGTAAGCCTGGTAAGAAATAAGAAGCTTCAAACAGAATAGCATCACTTATTGGTTTATTGTATTGGGAGCCATAAGGGATTTTGTCTGATGGGAAAAGGGGGTTTCACAGATTTTTTAAAAAATGAAAACCATTTTTCTAGATAATACCTAAGCTCCTTTCATTTCTAACTTCCTACAGTTCTCCCATTTCCACTCAAAGACTCCAAGCTCTGCTTTCCCTATAACTTCTACACTTGTAAAATAGATCAATATATTTATCATGGAGCTCTGAATCTAATTTACATAAATCTGTATTTCTTTCAAAATGGGAATGTAACATTATACTATACTGATCCCACTCTTTCAAATCTTTTTTGATCTCTATAACAGATTTGTGAATTTTGTATGACAGACTGTTTCTCTCACATCCCCCAAATTGGCATTCAAGAAAGCTGTAATGCTGAGTTTTGTCCAGAATCTCACAGTACAGTATGATTTAGCCAAGGCCAGATCCAGTTCCCAACCTTGCCATCTTTGCCCTGGTTGAGGACGGCAAAATGGATGACCTTCCTCTCCAACCCACAGTAGGTACTACTAACCAACCACTGCCCTCCTTCCCACTGTGCCTAGAACCAACTTTATTTAGAAACCACTAGCAATCAGTGTCAGGTTGAAACGTGAGAGTTGAAGCCTATTTGCCTTCACTGCATTAACCAAATTCCCTGTGTAAATTAGGACGCCTCTGGTGAAAAGCTATACAGAGTGAAAACTACTGCTTGCAGAAGAAGGAGGAATGTTGGAGGGATACAAGGAAGGTGAGCTAGTAGAACAGGAGATGAGGTGAATTTTGAACTTTACATTCTGTAGTTGCCTGAAAGTCGTAAGACCTGGGTTTAATTTTCCTCTGGTTGCTGTAGGAAGCAGGGACGAATTATTGTCACCACCACAAAACACTCAACTGCTACGTGCCAATGGTTGTTAATTACACTCCTTGCTTCCGTTAGAGGTAAATGACGATTTCAACCTCTCCCTGGGTGACCAGTGTGTACATATTCCATCCCTAATCCCTCCATGAAAACATTTAAATGATGTTTTTTACAATCAATCCAGCTCTAAATGCGGCAGTTGTAGAGGTGATGCGCTAACTCTGAAGTAACAGCTTACATAAACTCAAATGATCCTCAGTTATGGGAAAACAAATGTAGGTGCATCTCTTAGAATCTGTCTTTCTTTCTTGGGCGATTCATTCTTATTCTTCATTTTTTTAAAATGCCAAATAATAATAAAATTGATAACATACCTGAAGAGGTGAGTCATTTCACTTAAGATGTACTAATAGCATCTTTTATATTTTCTCCCAATGAATAACTTTAAAAAGAGATGCTTCTTAAATTAGCACTTAGCAGAAATAAAACCTATTTATTATTTGCTGGATAACTGGAACAAAAATAGAAATATGAGTGTGTCCAGACTGATGACATTCCCAGAATCCCAACCTAAATAAAGGTTGCTGAGATCATCTGTGACTGAGAACACCTTCCTTTTGAGTCCTATAAAGACATCACCCCCCCCACCCCCCAAAAAAAACTCTGTAAACTGGAAATAAACCATGTTCCCCTGCACTGGTTAATCTCTGTGCCTAAACTGAGCAGATGAGGCATCAGCGTGAGTCTACAACTTGACATCACTGAATCTTTTCCTGTTTAATTGTACTTTGAAAGCAGACTGTATTCTCAGGCACATGTGGCCACCTGGTGTTTGGGAATTTGCCCATCTTGTTTGATAGAGGTAATCCAACTTGGAGGTCACTCACTTCAGCTTTCATTATGTCCTCCTCCCCGCCCCCAATTATTCTTACTGTTATTGTTGCTGCCGTTGTTGGCTGCACCACACGGCTTGTGGGATCTCAGTTCCCCGACCAGGGACTGAACCCAGGCTCCAGCAGTGAAAGCCTGGAATCCTAACCACTAGGCTACCAGGGAACTCCCCCCACACCCCAGATTATTCTTAAAGGTACATGTCTGGTACATCGTGGGCATCAGCAGCCCTTGTATTTTGACTCCTCTGGCCAATCCCCTAACTCAAGTCTCTCCAACTGGTTCATAATAGCTACTATTGATTAAGCATTATAATATGCTTGGCACTATCCTAAGAGCATTATAGATGTCATCTCACAAAAACCTTAAGTCTGAGGGGAGGTGCTGAGGTCATCTCCATTTTACAAACAAGGAAACCAAGGCTGGGAGAGATGTAATAATTGTCACCCAGCTACTAAGTGGCAAAGCCTAGATTAAAAGCCAGGATCTAGAGCCTTTGCATCAGGTTCTATGCAACCTTGCCTCAAAGCCAATGACACTTCATTCAGACACCCAAGGAAAAATAGTAGATCCTGTCATAGTCCTTCATCCATCCATGTTGCTGTGCTGCACCAACAAAACATTTTAATATCAGGATCCAAAAACATCAAAGAGATGATTTTCTTACTATTACCAACAATGGCTTAAAAGTCAAATGTCTTGCACATTTTTATTCTCGTGACCCAGCGGATGAAATTCTTTTCTGTGTTTGGGGAATTGTCTCCTCCTTAAGCATCTTGTTAGGAGGCATTGCCTTAAACGTGATGCTTGCTTTCCCAGACTACCTTGAAGCTAGGGCATGGGACATGGCCTAGGCCCATCTGCCCAGGTAGTCCCATCCAGGACTTTGAAACAGCAGCAAGAGATGCAGGTAAGCTGAGACTGTGAAGAATCCTTTCTGAGGGCAAGTGATGGAGGAAAATTCCCCATTCCCAGGGGAAGCAGGGTCAGTGTCCAGTGTGCTAGCAGCAACCACATACGCTGTGGTGTCCAGAGTCGGCGGCAGCACCTTTTGGGACCTCAGCAGTCTAGCTCTGTGGGCAGAATCTGTCTGCAACTCCAGCCTTGGTCCTGGCTGCCCAGTTCCCCAGCATTTCAGACCATCGTGGGGGGTTGTCCCGTGTGCCTTCAGCACATTTCTTCTCTGCTTGTAGTCAGTTTCTGTTGCTCACTCTAAGTAGACCAGGAAGGCAGAAATCTAGAATCACAAAGGTCTCCATTCTCCACAATCCCTTGCCCATCACTTCACTAAACGGGGTGGGGGAGGAACGGAAGGATCGAATTTTATGTTAAAATCCAGACTCTGGAATTCTGCACTGATGCATGAGAATACCTATCTAGGACTAAAGGTCGACTGAAATAAATCATTTATACATGGCCACTGTAGCTAAATTTACCAGGCGTATGGATGCCCCAAATAGTTCAAGTTTCTTCTTAGAACCATGGAGATGGATCCCAGCAAAGACCTCGGGGTTTACAGAAATATGAAGTATCCTGGGGAACAGGATAATGTTTCTCCAGATTAAAGAGAAAATATTTGAGTAATACTAAACAAGGCAAGGAAATGTCCTAAGTGAAAAAGGCTTTTGTGGGGAAAAAAAAAATTCTTCAAAAATCAAGTGAATAAAAGCTGAAATACAGAGTGCATAAGTCCCTGTGCTTTACATTACGACTCTTGCACTTTCAAATCTGCTTGCCTTTGTGGAGAGCGTTTTAAACATGCACATGCTACAAAATGATGCTGAAATGTTTTCTACCCCCAAACACTTACCCCTTGAAATTCCCAGCTGCTCATAACTGTGTTTCCAGTAAGATACCCACACATACTGTTTCATACAACTATGGGTCATCAAATGTTTTCTATGTGTTAAGCACTTTGCTAGGCCTAAGAACACAAATATGAATAGGACCCATCCTCGTCCCTAAGAACTCTTGGGCTAGTTCAGAAATGGCCTCATGAACAGATACTCTCAAGGCAGTGTGACAAGAGCTAACCAAGAGAAATACAAAGGGGCGACAGGCACTCTGATGATGGAGGAGCTGCCTGGGGAAACCTTCCAGGTTTCTAAGGCAAAATTTATTTACACAAAGCTCAAAAGAAAAAATAAAGTTGACTCAATTTATAAGTCATTAACTTAGTCGTTTAACATGCTATGGGTGCCTACATCCATTTCCTCCATCCTACTAACATTCCAATTCCCCTTGGGGATTGACCTCTACACCACTGTGTATAACGAAGGGAGGGTAATTCCAAGTGCCCACCTCCCAAGACAGAAGCTAAAGTCACCAGAACCCTCCTCTCCTCACTCTCAAGAAACTCAGGAAGCAGACCTGTAGCCTGTGCTCAACCAGCTGGACCTTCTCCTGGGACTTTGAATCTGAAACATACTGCAGGGAGAGAAGGAAGAGTTGATGGAAAACCAACCCATAGACAAGCCAGGCTCTCACGGCCACAGAGCCATCGCTGTGGTTCCTGTTGCCCGGTCTTCCCCAGTTCTATTTGGTTCCTGCCCTTTCCAAAACCGAATCCTCCAGCCTGTCTTGTACTCTGAAAACCTCTGAGAGTTTCTCCATGTGGGATCCAGCTCCCATAACTTTCCATTAAATTCTCATTTGCTTAGGTAGCCAGGGCCTTTCTAACCAAGGATCCTTTGCAGCTGGACCTCTCATGGTCCCACCTCTCCTCCATCCAGGTCACATCTCCTTAGCAAAGACTACCGATCTGGTTTCCTTCCATTGCTACCTCCACACTCCTCTTATCACTTGGCTTGTCCCTCAAGTGTTCAGCAGCTCAGTTCCTCATGTGAAAATCTACAGCTCAAACCCAAGCAGTTATTTTACACGGGGATTCCAGACCACGTCTGAGCACTGGTTCACGATAAGCCACGCAGACACCCTCCCACGCCTTTGAAAACCATTAAATGTAATGTTACAGGGTTGGCCACACGCAGATTACTGAGCTGGAAAATGATGTTAGACCTCAAGTATCCTTGCTTCCGTTTTATGAGTAATTAAGCCAAAAGCACTGCCAGGGCTTAAGGAATCAATTAAACTGAACGTACGGCATAGAGTGTCCATCTCCACAGCTTGTTCAGGAAGGTGTTGAGGGCTTACTGTCCAGAGTGGCTGCTCGAGCTTCATGCTTAGTCTTCACGCACACGACAAATGGCTAACGGTGGAGAGTTATTGCTGAGAATAATAAGCAGCTACTAATACTATTTCTCAAGTGTTCCAAGAGGGCAGGAGCCAAATCTACTTTGTTCATTTTGCCAAATCTTCAAAGCCTAACACAGGGGAGCAAACGCTCACTATGTATTTTTTTGAATCAATGAATATCAGGCATAGGGCTAAGCACTTTATCGACATTATCTCATTTAATCCTCTCAACACTCTGGTAGGTCTTATTCTCTATCTATAGCAGATGTGACATTGGAGGCTCTAAGAGGTTAAGCAACTAGGAAGTAACAGAGTTAGGACTTGCATCCCAGCTCAAGCAATTCCAAAGCTTATGTACTTTAAGTACCATGCGGCGCTGCTATGCCCTACACTGTCTAAGCACCACAGCTGGTGAGCCCACGGCCCAGTGGGGGAGGCAGACATGGACAGAACTATTCCTGCAGGCAACTAAGCAGGGTTAAAGAATGAACCACAGGCAACATCCACCTGCCCAGTGCGACAACTTTAGTGAGAAGTCCCACCTGACTGTCTACTGCAACCACCTCTTCACTGATTTCCACTTTCCAGATGTGTTCACGTAATATCCATTCATCATGCTGCTGGAAATGGGATATTCCTACCATACAATTCGGTCATTTTGTTCTCCGACCTAAAACTTTCCATGGTTTTGCCACTGCCCATAGGATAGAGTCAAAAGCCTCGCTACTCACAGTGTGCTCCATGGAATAGCAGCATCACTATCACCTGGGAACCTGTTAGAAATGCAGAATCTCAGGTTCCACCCCAGACCTTCTGAATCGAAATATGCATTTTAACAAGATAGCCAGGTGATTCATAAGCGCATTGAAGTCTGAGAAGCAGGGATCTAAAGTCTTTAACAAGCTCTTCAAGATTACATGACCTGGCTATCTCTATAGCCAAATTTCCAGTCTCTTTCACACCTTCCACGCCAGGCACTGAATATCTTCCCGTTCCTTGCACATGCCAACTCTCTCTGTGCTCCAGTAATTCACACTTGCTATTTCTGCCCTTCTAGCCTACCCTCCTTTTGCCTAGGAGGCAACATCTTCCTCCTTCCTTCAGCCTTAGCTTAAACATCACTCTTCTCCAGAAGCCATCCTTGCCCATCATCCCTGCCCCCAGCCCTAACTATGTTAGATGACGCTGCTATGCATGTTCATAGCCCAAGACCATACCCATTTGCAGTTGTATGCTAAACTCTATCTCTCTCAAACAAAACAAAGAAAGGGACTTGGTTTATCTTGTTCTCATTATATCCCTAGCTATTAGAGCAGTGCCTGGCACAAAATACTTAATTAAACCAATCACTCTATTAAAAAACAATGTTCAACTTCCCAACTGTACTGTCTTCCAGCCCACATTTCTGCTGCTAACCACGCCCCTAAATTGAAAAAAATGCATGACACCTATTTATACAGCATTTCTCTCCGTATTGACTTTTGTGAGGAATCAGTAGTAGAGGTGACAGATAGCTGATGCCAACACACATACCCATATGTGCTCACCTACATGAAACAGCACCAATTATTCATCCAGATAAAGGGAGAAGGAATTTATACACTTGAGTCAAAAGGGGTAGGTGAAGGAGCATTAGAAACGAAAATGAAGTCTCTGCAATATGTGCTGACTCATGAAGCTATTGTGGGAAGACCTACGAAGCTTCAAGAAGTAAGGGATGGGAAGGTAAGAAAATATTTAACAGACAGGGTACCAAAAAAAAAAAGTGTTAAGAGTTTTCCAGTGCCATCTGTCTCTAATTTTCTTAAGAGCTCAGTTGGACTCTGAGGAATAAGTGACAAACTAAAGAATTTTTTTTAGACTTGTGACAAAACTCAGCCAGAGAGAGGCTGGATTAAAATGGAAGGGTAAGGAAGTTCTTCACATCCATGGTGACAGCCTAAATTATCTCTTTTTCCTAATTCCAATAAGGCCCTGTCTTTATACCATCTTGCATAAGTCTATACATGAATTAACATAAAGTTACTGACATATTCATATAACAGAAAATAAAATTAAATTGGATTGTCATCAAATCCCCTAGGGGGCTTCCCTGGTGGCGCAGTGGTTGGGAGTCCGCCTGCCGATGCAGGGGACACGGGTTCGTGCCCCGGTCTGGGAAGATCCCACATGCCGCGGAGCGGCTGGGCCCGTGAGCCATGGCCGCTGAACCTGCGTGTCCGGAGCCTGTGCTCCGCAAGGGGAGAGGCCCCAACAGTGAGAGGCCCGCATACCACAAAAAAAAAAAAAAAAAATCTCCTAGGAAGGGTTACCAAGGTAGTGTGAAAGAAGAGACACTAAGTTCAAAACTTACAAAGATTTTTACTTTCAGCAGCTTCCAAGACATCAGCCCATGCTTTCAGGCTCCAAATCTGATACTGTCTCCCCTCAGCTCTGGGAAGGATGATAAGCATGTGGCCGGCATACTGCAAGGCCTTCTTCCTTGTTTCCACGTCAGGTGCCACTGGTGATCTTGTCACTATCACTAGGATGTAACTTCTAAAAGCCTGTCCACACCATGCTTCAGGCAGCCACCATAAC